>NW_015090868.1:2320726-2367968 GCF_001431845.1 Calidris pugnax | reverse complement strand
GGGTCCCGGTCTTCTCCTTCCACCCCCCTTCTCACCCCCCCCCACTCCTTCCCCGCAGGCAGGAGGAGGAGGCGGGGAAAAAAAAAGAAAAAAAAAAAAAAAAAAAGGGCGGGGTTATCAATTCCCCCCCCTGTGTTAACCCTTGTCTCATCCCATGAGCATCTCCTGGGAGGGGGATGCTGGTGGAGATGATGGTGGTGGTGGTGGGATGCTCCGTCAAGGGAGGCGGGGGGAGGACCAGGGTCCCCGAGCTCCTATAAACCGAGGTGGATGGGAGCCTCGCTGTCTCTGCTGGTGATAAAAGTGGCCAAGGAGGATTAGCCTTTGCTCGTTTAGAGGTTAAGCTCAAAGCTAACCTTTGTGACTAGGTCCTGCCTGCCAGGCTTCCCATCCCTGGGCTGTTGGGAGTGAACAATTTTTTTTTTTCCCTACTCCAGCACTGCTTCCTCTTGAAGCAGTCTAAAAATGGCAGATTGTTTCTATACTTTCATATATATATATATTTTGTTAGCAGGGCCTGTTGCAACAGGACAAGGGGTAATGGTTTTAAACTGAAAGAGGGAAGATTTAAACCAGAGAGAAGGAAGACAATGAGGGTGGTGAAACACTGGCCTGGGTTGCCCAGAGAGGTGGTAGATGTCCCATCCCTGGAAACATCCAAGGTGAGGTTGGAGGTATCCCTGGAAACATTCAAGGTGAGGTTGGAGGTGAGGTGGCTCTGGGCAACCTCATCTAGTTGAAGATGTCCCTGCTCATTGCAGGGTGGGGGGGTTGGACCAGATGACCTTTAAAGGTCCCTTCCAGCACAAACTATTGTCTGATTCTGTGGTATTTATAGGTGTTTATTGGATAGAATCCCAGCCATGCGCCAGGACCCCGATCCTATTAGCACTACATAAACACCAGCTAAAGAGATAGCTGCCGTGGCAAAACCTTATACATAATGTATAAGGGATTACAGAGAGAGAAGAATGCGAGGAAACAAAACAGAGAGAGCCTGACAGGCAGGGAACAGCATCTGAGTGAAGTACTGAGGGCACTGAACTAATTACTGTACTGAACTATTTACTGCTAAGTGCAGCCTTTTGCTCAAATCGGCTCTGAAGATACCTGGAGACAGGATTAGGGGAAAATAGCAGGAACATGACTGTGTATTGATGGGATTTTCAAAACTGCCAGAATGACTCAGGAACACGCATTCCTTTTATTTTGACAATCCCACCTGAACTAAAAAAAAACCCCCAAAAAAATTTTGACAATCCCACCTGAACTAAAAAAAAAAAAACCAAAAAAGCAGAACAACACAGGAAGATTGTAAGAACAAGCTGAAAAAAAGCTACACTAAAGACATATGAACCTATTATTCTATTCAATATGCCAAATTCATGGAGTAACTATAAGGCTCTTTGTCCTTATTATCAAGGTAGTCAACAGTCAGGGCTGTCGGCTAAATCATAATTAACCTGCTTAACTCCTTCAAAGAGCTTTGAGTGATCTGTAAGACAGGACTGTCCTTCACAGACATTGTGTTGACTTCTCCCTGCTATTCCACGGATAACTGCTGATCTCAGCCCATCACACAGTGCCAGATGAACCGAGCGGTGCAGAGGAATTAGGGGCTGCCATTCCCAGATTCTCTCGGAGACCTTTTTAAAAGATGCCATCATATTTGCCTCATTCTTCCTTCAGGTCCCAAGCTGATTTCAGCAAAGGGCTCCACATAACAGTTCACAGTGCAGTAACTTCATACCCGAGTTTCCTAAAAATTCCTCAAGTCTGAATACCATGTGATTCGTTGACGTCATTATTGACTTGCTTTAAAAGCTCTTCAGTTGGAAACAACAGCCTCAAATTTAACCTTCTTGGAAAAAGCTTTTGACACAGACTCTTAAAACTCCCCCGTGGTGAATTCCCGCAGCCTTTCCCCTTCCAACCTGATCTTTTCTGGGCGCTCTTTAAAACCATGATTGTCTCCCAGCCCTATAGGTTCTCTGGCAGGCTTCCTGCTCCTGATGCATTTAAAATAGATGTTAGTCATGTAGCTTAATGCACTTCAGGAAAAAAAAAAAACAAAAAACACCGGTATTAAGATCTCAGCATGGTATACAAATTTATACAGAATAAAAATATAATACTTTTTCCTTTGAAGTACTGTGCTTCTACAATTATATTGGCAGTCCTTAACAACCTCTCCTCCCTAAACAATTAAAAGACCTCATCAAAATGAATTTTTTTCCATATTAAAAAGGATTTAGGTCCCTAAATTAAGTGACCAAAGGTTGGGAAAGCCAGAAGGCTGCCCATGAAACCTTAATTCAGGCCTCTTGTGCCTGTGCATTGCAACCCTGCACTTAATTATGAGCTTGTCTGCAGAACACCAGGCTCCATTTGGAACAACTGAAATTCTGGAGTGGCAAGCGGGTGAGACTGGCTAATTATGTCTCCTCCTGTGTTCCCATCCATTTATTCCTTCACTTTCTAGGGTCTCTTCTCTGCTCATCCCTTACCATCTCTCTTGTGGAAATTTCTCTTTTCCTGGTCTGCCTGAAAGTCTTACCCTTGGACAATCACTTCATTACTGAATCAGGTAAAGGTTTTTACCGTAGGGTCACAGAGACTGCTCATTATTCCTCCAAGGTTATTTGCGATTTTTCTCCAAAGGTGAGAAAAAAATGAAAAGACAAGGAAGAAAAACCGAAGTCAGGAAGAAAAAAAGAGTGAAAAAGTTGCGATTTTTCTCCAAAGGTGAGAAAAAAAATGAAAAGACAAGGAAGAAAAACAAAAGTCAGGAAGAAAAAGAGTGAAAAACAAGGAAAGAAAAGTTTCCAGGTTGAAGCAGAAGGGAAATAAGGAATTGAGGTCAGTCTTCATCATATCATAGAGCCTCCTTCTCACAATGGACCAGCTCTCAAATTACAAGCTTTACAGAAAAAGACAGTTTTAGATGAAAGCAAAAGGAAAGCATTAAGTTGCCTGATGTCTCAGAGGGGAAGGATCATACTGGATTTATAAATAATGCTGTGCTGTCTCAGTAAAAATTCTGGAAAGTCGATTTTTTTTTAATTTATGACAAAAAATTCCATTTTCTATCTGCTTCTCTTGGAAGAAGGCCTCACCAGTTAAAACCATTGTATCCTCTCTATGCTAGGTATAACAAAACATAAAGACTTTTCGGAGGATTATTTTCTATGGACATGCTTGAGATTTAATCATGAGCTAATAACTTACATCTTTGGTTGGTGAATTTGGTCTTCACATAGAATTATAATGTCACCTTCAAACTGTAATGTTGTTTTAAAAAGTTTACCAGGAGAAGTAAGAAAAATTGAAATCAGGGGTGTTTGCGACATTATCAGTAAGTTGGCATTACAGTGGACTAAAAGCAGTATTTCCACTTCATGGGAAATTTTAGACCTGAAAGAGGCCAAAGCAGTAACTATTCAATATTTTTATTTTTTTTTTTCTTCTGGAACATGAAAATTCAAAGAAAATTTGAGCTAGAAAAGCATACTATTTTCTAAATGAAGTGAGGTCTCTGAAGGCTTGAGTTCCCCAGTGAAACTGAATCTAGGCATATTTTGTTTGCCAATCAATCTCAATATCACAAAACTCAAATTTTCAAAAGAAGTGGCTAAAAATGGTAGTTACTCTCCTGAGTGCTTCAGTCTAAATTTAGAGACTTTCTGAACCTTTCCCATACAATTTTTTTTTGCTGTGATTGGCACTAAAAACTTGATTTCTTAAATAAAATTAAGATTCTCTGCTTCTCATTTGCTCCAAGGAGTTTGAATAATAAAAAATATCCCCAAAATTGTGATAACACTGTGTGCTGAGCCATGCTGCAGGGTATAATGGATTTACCTTGAATGGGATAAGAAAGCAGAACTAATTTATTGAAGGCAAGTTACAGTCCAGTAAAATTCAACACTCATGACGTCAGGGACATAACGGTGGAGATATTTTTTCGCACAGGCTCCCTACGCAGGCAAGCTCATGTTGTGGGAGATTTTTAATGTGTGGCCTTCATAATCTACCACGCAGAGCTGCTGTGGGGATTAACTAATTAAGATTTGTAAAGTGCTTTGAAGATTATAAGGCATTAAGTTGCATAAGTGCTAAGCGCTATTATTTAATACTTAAGTATTATAACCAAGCTTTACAGGACAACGCGTGTGCACCTCCCTAGTGAGAGTCCTCGTGATTTCAGTGCAGCTGTTGCAAGAGGTAAAGCAAGCACAACTGACCACAACAGAGTGGAATCCCTCTCTTGTTTCACTGTCAGAGACTAAAGCGAGATAAAACTGTAATGGTGTTGGAGAAAAATTGAATTGAAAAATAATTATTATGAAATCCAATAGTAGATCTGAGACTGTAATGGTGTTGGAGAAAAATTGAATTGGGAAATAATTATTATGATAGTAGATCCAATAAATTCACATAAAAATGCAAGGATCCTTAAGGTGCCAGTTCTGCCATCCTTACTTAATGTCTGTCCGATCTTACCCAAGTAGACCCACTGACTATCCTCCAAGTACAATTCCAAACCCCAAATCCATAAATGGACGAAATACATTCATTATATCAGCTGAAAATGGTGCCAAGTAACAGCAATGACGGGTAAAACCTGTACACTGCGAAGTTGTACTTCAAACACATTTTAGCTTTGACTTAAAATCAATTAAAAATTGTTTAAGTCAAAATTTTGCAAGAAAGATTAGCACAGAGAGACCATTGTCTTTATCATTAAGGTGCCAGTTCTGCCATCCTTACTTAATGTCTGTCCGATCTTACCCAAGTAGACCCACTGACTATCCTCCAAGTACAATTCCAAACCCCAAATCCATAAATGGACAAAATACATTCATTATATCAGCTGAAAATGGTGCCAAGTAACAGCAATGACGGGTAAAACCTGTACACTGCGAAGTTGTACTTCAAACACATTTTAGCTTTGACTTAAAATCAATTAAAAATTGTTTAAGTCAAAATTTTGCAAGAAAGATTAGCACAGAGAGACCATTGTCTTTATCATGAGAACACCTTTTTTTTTTTTTTTTGACAGTTTCTTTGCTGAGTTTCACTTTGGTACCCATCTTCCTCTCCCTCGTTTTGGGAGTAGCAGAAGTAGTTGCTGGGGTTTTTTTTTGTGATAGTGAAGGGACAGAGCATTTGTTACTAAAATAACTATGTCAAAGAGAAACACCACGACAAAATTTTGTGCCTGTGTTGGAGATGGAGGAACACAAGCGTTACAGGACTGCGGACCTCCACACACTACAGATGTCAGACCTTGAGCTGCATCCCAGCATCCATCCAGGCCATAAGACCCCATCTGGCATGCAGGGAAGGAGAGTTGGATGTATTTACCTTACAAGGACTAATTATTATTCAATGGCAGTCTCTTTGCAGGACAAAGCACTTAGCACTTACATTTCTTGCCTCTGCAGCTGTGCTGCAGACGTGTCACAAGGGTATGCAAGGATATACTTTTTCAAGTATATGCATTTCCTCTCTGTGGCTAAGAATAAAGATTACTTTTCTATAGTGTTTTGATATTTTGATCTGAATTGAAGCATATAATAAAAAAGGCACTTCACTGAATGTCTCTGATGTGAAATGGAATTCAGTGTTAGAGACAAGAGTGAATAGTGCACTTGTATGGTAAACACAGATATTTGTCCTTTGCTGGGCCAAGGAAGCTGCAGGCTTCTAATGCTCCTAACTCTCTTTGGAAAACATAAACCTGGCTTCCTCCATTAAGTTATTAACAATCCTTGTGTCACAGGAGATCAAATTATTTGTCCCAAAGCACACGTAAAGTCCATGGAAAAGCCAGAGCTCAATTTAGCTTTCAAGACATTGACCCCTGTCCCTGATTCCTTCAGCCATTCACCTTAGAAACAGCTCAAAACAGACTCCAACAGCACCGTGTACATCGCTCACAGAAAAGATCTGCCTACACGTGGTGGCAAATGTGACTCAAGGCACTTGGTTAACAGGGTCTTACCAGTCTTTTCACCAGCTACCCCGGGAGATGTGGGGAACCAGAGGCAGAACACTTCATTCAGACTCAGCTCCTTTAGCTCCAAAGTGCTCGTGCAGAGATTCAGGGCTTCTTTGCTCTCCTCAGGTTCTATAGGTTTTCCAATCCTTTATCTGAGGCCCCACTCACCTCCGCAGCTGCTCTCCCACCTCTGTGCCACAGCTAAAGTAAGAAAAACAACTCAGCTGAAAAGAACAAGGTTCGTTTCTTTTGTCTTTCCAGGAACTCTTCTTGGATTGCCTTATTGCCTTCTGTTTTGTTTAGAGAGTCTTAAATCATACAATGGCAGCTACTCATTATTCATTTTAGATTCAAATTATGGGTTACGTATGCTGTTGCTCATACCAACAGTAAACTACTTGACCTGCATTAGTGTTCTTAATGCTTGCTTTGGCAGAAGTGAAATTGTTTTTTCTGAAAGGGCAGATATTTACCAGGTGCATTACAAATCTAGTTAGAGTTTGAAAAAAGTGCAGCTGGGTCTTGTGATGCCTGAGTTACTGAGCCTGAAAGATACAGTGACTGCTATCAATTTCATGTACTGCACAGACCATGACACACACATTTGGAAATAGGTGTGCGTGGCTCAGTTTTCCTGTGATTTTAGTATATTGAGCAAGACCGAAACACTGTAAAAATAGAACCATCAACAAATGGTTTTGAATGTCGCTTACAACCAGCGTCTGGTGTACAGGACGGAAAGAAATATAATAAGTGAGCATTCCATCAGTCCCTCCACTCAATGGATCCTGCACCACTAAAAGGCAGTGCATGTGTGTCACGCTGGCAGTAAGAGACTTTGAAATGGGTAACTGTTTTAGACTCACCCATACAGCTCGCTTTCCAAGGACTTTCAGATTTCTGCTTTGGGAGCAAACTGTTGTTACACTCAATGCCAGCAATGGGGAGGAGAAGTTAACACGTTTCTCTGATGATCTCACGTGGAGCTTTTAGGCCTCGAGAGAGCGACCACTGGCAGGAAAAGCACCTGATGTGAGGAGCAGAAAGATGTGGTTAAAATTTATTCCCCCCAAAAAAGATGTGTAAAATTTCTTCTTGAGCATTAGTAGACTTCAGACTAGCATCTTCGTGTTTTCACAGGAATTGCAACAAAGATCTGAAGGGAAAGGGCTGATCTGTACCAGGATCTGTACTCAGACCTACTCAGCTGCAGCTCAGACAGCAGATCAGATGGCAAAATATAGGGAGGCTTGGATTTATGAGTCCAAAAATTTCCAAAAAAATATGTTGGTTTCCACCGATTCAGAGCGAGAATGACAAGACTAGACTCCAACCCCAAATTTGCACCTGCTACTAACGTGAGGTGCCCATTGAGATTCTTGCGCTGCTTTAATAAACACTTATAAGCTGCCCAACTAGAAACTTGACTTGCTTTCTTTGGTGTACTATATACAGATTAACCATACATATTTCTGGAAGCATGTAGTTTGTTGGCTTCTAATACAATTTTAGCCATTTTTACTGCAGCACTAGTACTTCTCTTGCACTACTGCACAGTTTGCTTTGTACCATATGTATATGTATACCATATTATAATAATAGAAACAAATATTCATCAGAAATTTTGAGTGCTCTTCTCCAAGAGTCATGATATTTTGCCTAGTTTGTTTGGTATTGTTACAAATAAAAAGGCTTTGCTTTGCACGTGTGTCTCACTTGTTCATTTCACTGTATTTTTCTGTTCTAAAAAGAACTCTCACTCAACCCGTACTCATCACCTAAGCATCTGAATCACTTTTCAAGCATATGAGTAGTATGAAGGGTAAAGCAACAGTCAGCAGTCCCACAACCCTGCCTTGTCTATTTAGCTCTTCCCTTGCAGCCCAACTTCCTACTGGAGATGGAGACAAGTTCACTGGACACCTCAGCCCAAAAGGCCCACTGCCCCAGGAGGTAGCAGCTGAATTCAGCACTATGGCAGGAAGATATGGTGTGTCACATCTTATAAGCATAGCCTAAAGTCTCTAAAAGCTTTCCATGAGCATGGGTGACCTTATTCAGGAGGCTTGCAAGAAAATGGTTCTCTTGTGGAGGAAGATTGTGTGAACAAACCCTTCCACAACTTGTGCTGGTATGCACTCAGGACGGTGGCGGACATCTTCTTCATGCAACACTCTCCACTCTTAGTGACCATTGTCCTGATAGGAGATCACTGATCTCCAGAGAGCAGACTGTAAATTCTCAATCCAAAGCTGCCCCTGCTGTAGGACACAAAGATAAGGAGAGACAGGGACAAGATGTTCACCCATGGAGAGGCCCTTCTAATCAATTTCTTCATAAAGGAAGCCACAGCTAGCAAATTTTAATTCTAACTGCTGCGATGTTTTATCCACCTGGCCCCAGTTTGCTCAGTAATATGCCACTGTTGTGCTGCTCCACTGATTGCCCTTGCTTCCACAAAGGAAATGAAAGTGCAAGTGCTCATATCTAGCTGAGCTTCCTGTCAGAGATAACAAGGCTCCGTGGAAAGGAAGACAACATCAAAAAAAGCACAAGATCATCAGTCAAGAGGAGAACTGCCATTCCTGTGACAACAAGAGCATCTTCTCAGAGAACCAAGGTGCAATATCTGATACCTCCATCTGCCTGCAGTTTTTTCTTATGGAAACAGCTCCTTCTTAGCAGGAGATGCCTCAAATCAGCAGGCAGCCAAGGACAAGCCACGAGCTATAAAATTGTATTACAGAACTGGGGGCATTCCTTTCCACTTATGCACATACTTGTGATGATTATGTTCACTTCTACAACAAGGAGCAACTCTTTACCATCTGGAGCCAGGTAAACAATTAGCTAAAATATCTTTGAATATTTGATATTTTGTACAAAGTCTGGCAGAGAATATCAGAGAATAAAAACATTTACTTTACACTTATATCAGTTATTGCTTTCCCTCTCTTATGTAAGAAGGTTTTATTTGTAAATATTTTCATTTTCCTTTATCTCAGTTCTTTCAGAACTATAACACCTCTGTATTAGAAGACTCTCTCCCTAGAATTTCAAATTTAAATACAATGAAGACAATGAGGTTTTCTCCATCCCACACAAATTCTCGAGCCTCATGTTTAAAGAGCTGTTCCTTTTGGCAACTCTGAAGCATCTCAGTTTATTAGCCTTCCCAGTCCAGGAATTTCAGAGAAGTGGTTTTAGCAAATTAAATCCCATAAGCACAAATCAAAATATATTTGATTTGCCATCTAGGTAAAAGTTTTAAATGATAAATGGAGCATATAAAAGGTAAAAGTTTTAAATGATAAATGGAGCATTCTGTTTACTTCCACTGTCAGTAATTTTAATTTGTTAAGAATTTAAGAGAATATCCACTAAATTGCAGCACGTTTGATGTTCAGATGGCTATGGTCAAGTAAGATGAATATAAAGCTATGTGATTTGACTAAAAGAGACAATCAAGGGCAAGGCTACTGTTTTATACCTCTTCCAAACCCAGAAAGATAGCAAAGAGCAAATGTTGTGTCAGACGCCACTATCACCACTCACATTCAGTAGCACTTTCTAGTTGAAGAAGTTGTTACTGGCTACCAATCCAAACCTGCCTAAAGAAATTTAGCTTAAGTAAAGTAAAATCAGGCTGTTTAAGAGTGAACATATATTACTGACATGTTCTGACTTTGGATGATTAGAGGGAGAGGCCACGGTGTTTGTGCAAGGACCAAATTCAGACTGTTTGTCAATAAGAGATGGCTACATATTACATCTGATGATCTGGACACAAGTCCCAGGTCTCCCTTGCTGTGTATAGTGCTATGTATCCGCCTGATTACAAGCCTGAAGAAGTGCTTCAGCTAGTTTCAGATACTTAAATTTTAAATCTAATCTTCGTATGAATTTTTAACATGCCATGAAAACTTGTGGTTCATAAATAATTTACAATAACTCATGAAGGCACTCTGCCATCTCTGACTGATTCGTCCCTTGGATCAAAAAATAATCCTTTTAGAATTTTGAGATAAGCTTAAATATATGCCTTTGTAAAATATGCCTCTTCAGAGATCCAGAAGAGCTGCCTCTGCTCTGTAAGAAAAACTTACACAGACTTCCAGCCAAGAAAGAAGGGGAAGTGGTATATATACATTTCTTAGGAAGGACCATATCAAAAAAAGAAAACATAACAATCATAACCAAGGAAGTTATTTCCCTGGACCATAAGGATGCTTCTGCCTGACCTAAAGAGCAGTCTTTCCTGTCATTACTGTTGACATGGCAAGTTTATTCGATTCTTTTGTTGGAAAGAAAAAAAATATGTGACCAACAAATTTGTGAAGAACAGAAAGATGGGGAAAGACTGCATTCTTTGGTCCTTCAAAGTAGTTTAATCAGAAAGATGTCACCTACAAAGCCATCTACAGATGCACGAGTAATTTCATTGTAGACAGCTATGTCCACCAAGTATAAAGGCATCAGTGACAAACAAACAAGAGAAACAGTGTGTGAGTTTTCTCATCTTCTAGCAAGTTCCCACATTCCTCTAGGAGTTTTCAGCAATGTTTCTGGAGAGAGCAGCAACTTCAGTTGTAGCTACAAGTAAAAATACCTATTTTTAGGCTCTGACACAACACTTCTGTTATAACTCCCCTTCTCTCTGGTGGTTTCTGAGGGACAATCCCTTGTCCTGCAGTCTCAGACTGCTTTTTCCAAGCCTTGCTTCCTACCGCAAACATGAAAGATTGCGTTTTCAGGAATGGCCTTTGCTCTTGGGATCCAAGTAATTTTTTGGGGGGTTCTCTGCTTGTCAATATATTTGCAAGTCCCTAATGGCTCTGACATCAGCATCTAAGCTTTTTTTTTTTCACCATCTTGAGAAGACTGTCAACACACAGGGCTTAATTTACCTACCAAAGACATCCACACTCATAGGCAGACCACATTCAACACTCAAGCAAGCTCACTTAAATCCCAGTCTGGGTAACTTTGAACCGAACCTCCTTAATACAGACATAGCCACAGTGTTTTCTTTTTGGCTCCTTGTGAAAAAGAAGAGCATTGAAAATCAGCTTTATTGAATCCCTAAATCTGAGGCTGAATTTTTTAAATAAAGGGATTAGGCTTTTCCAGGAAATTATCTGTGGATAAAGAGCCAAATAGTTCAAATTTGGAAATCTAATTCCTAGGAAAAGGCAGAATTTTTTCTAAAACCACACAACCCATTATTCCCGTCTTCTAGTAGCTAGCTGAGGACAAGATTCATGTGTTCTTTTCTATGAACGTCATCCTTACGTGCTTAAATCTCACCATATGGATGAGCTTTGGCAGATGCCAAACTGCTAGTGCCATGAGGCAGATGAATGTCTGAAAGAGCAGGGCTCTCAGTGGCGAGCCCTGTGACACCTACATCTGCCTTAAGGAAGCAACCCCTCTGTATTCTTAGCCAAAGAATTTGGCTAAGAATAAGGCAATTTAGACAGTGCCTTCTGTTTTGATTTCACACTGTTCCCTGCCAGAGTATTAGTCTAAATTTCCTGTCCCCCCCATTACATAAGCTTGCTCTTAAAACTTAATTTAGCATGTTAATGAAAGACTCATCTTTTTATAATTGATATGCAGAAATTAAGAGTTTTACACTTCAGTCTCATTTTATCGTTTCTGTAAAAGCATCTGAAGGGGTTAATAAGATTTAAATATTTTAAACAAAATATGAGGCATTAATTATCTGCCTTATTTCATGATAGAAATTACGTACCTAATTACAATGGAAAATTATCTACCAGTGTATCTGAGTCATTCTCCGTGATGTTATCAGAGTTAGTAACAACAGCCTTACTGGGACTGTCCAGGGAATAAGAAATGCTAATTATATTGTCTGGTTCTGACTGGCCTGATAGTACTTTACAAAAATAAAAAGCTATTGTATGTAGCCTATTTAAATCTAACGTCATTGGGCTGCATGAACAGCAGCTCAGAAAAACCCTAATGTGGGGTTTGCTATTTAAAGAATCCTGCGGGCTAATTCAAACAAAGAATAATCTTTCTAAAATGCGTGTTTGATTATTTCTTCAAGCTTTTCTGATTGATTTGGCATGCAGGAGAGTAATAGAATTGTAACCACTGTGACAAGGTTATCTTGAGCAGAAACTGACTCCTGACAGACTCCTGACAAATCATTTTGCTTTTTTGTTTTGTCTTTTTTTTTTTCCTAATGTCCAATAGATTTGAACATAAATATGTAATCTACTGCAGAACAAATGATAGTCCTTAGACCTTTTTATGAGACTAGCCTGGAACTGATGCACTGATGGGACTCTAAGATTTATATTTCTTTAAAAGAAGACATCATATCTTACACATCATCTGCCATTCAAGCAAAATATTTCTTTGCCCTGTCTCAATCAAAGCAGACAGAATTGCTAATCTGCCTAATTTTCCTTGATAGCCTATCTATCTGCTGCATACACAGCATTTTTCACAGGTGAGAAGCAGTGAGGAGGTCTTTGCACATAAGCAATGAGCAGGATAGCCTTTTTTAGAGACACCCAAAAACTCCTTGACAAGAAGTATGACAATCGCTAGATACATGCAGCTGTTGTTTCTGAAAATGAGGGAAATGGCCTCAACAGGCCATTTATACCCCAAAAATCCTCTGGAACTGAGTTAGAAAGCAAAGAAGCAGAGGTTATAAATACAGGAGGCAACAAGTACGCTGCAGCTGACTGGTGGAAAACTGAACTCTACAGAGAGCTAGGTCTCAAAATCCATACCATACCCCAGGTATGGGCTATATGGTCCTGTTTTCTGGCAGCTGAGGACCTGCTGAAATCCTGCTAGTAGTGGAGAATACAACAGGCTCCTTGCTTTCAAAGGTCCAATAAAGGACCAACTTTACATATTATCCTCAATTAATGAAAATATAACATAGGAAGAAAGAAAGATGTCAGTTTGGTTGTGGTTTGTGTCATAAAGTTCTTGGTAGTATTCCAAATGTGCTTTTTACAGTATTTCATCCTGCTCTCTGTGCACTATTTTAATTTAATAAATTCTATGGTTCTCTTTTTGTGGATATGGTCTGGCAATTACTAATGGGTTCTGATAAAAGTTTTTTTAACATATACTAGGGGTTTATTGAAAGTCCTGAAAGCAACTTTGGCAGTGCTGAAGCTGAGCAGCAAGGCAAACACATAACAGCTACATATTACAGTGCTCATCTAGTACCTTATCTAGTTTCCAAAAATGTAAGGAAACCCAATGGTAATGGGGTCTCAACAGCATTTAATGCCGTTGATTTCAACAGCTAGATCCATGAGAAGAAAAGATCTCCTACACAAACTGCACAGAAGCCAACTTTGCATTCCCAGTCTTAATACACTGTGCTAAAACAGAATGAACACATTTATTCTACAATATTTTAGTTGTAAAAAACGTTATCTTCTATCCTTATCCACAACCAATATAATCAGCAAAATCTTTACCTCTGTAGTATTATTGCCTCTTTAATGATCTTTTTCTCCTTACCTACATAGGAAATTGCCTGGGTAGTTTGAGGAGGTCAAGATGAGGCCGAGATATGCATGAGTAACACACAAAGCCAGCGCTGCAGCATCACTTGGGCATCCCTGCTTCGTATTTCCCAGCACACTGACTGGGGCCACAGTGCTGCTCCGAGCTGTTCTGTGCATTAACACATAACTCTCTGAGCTAAATAGCAAAGAACAGAAAAAATAGATTGTCATCTCCCTTCCTTCCAAGGGTGTGAGAACCACCGCCACTTTGTTCTTGTCCCCCTCTGAGCTTTGGGGCTGTCACTGTAGCACACAAGGGCCAGTCCTGAACTCTGGCTAAAACTCCAAGTTAGAGGCAGAATAAGGTTGTTCAGAGACATCTGGGGGTGGCTGTGTTGCACCTCCCACTATGCCTGGCTTTGAGAAGATGTTTGACCAGCGAGGAGCCAGCCAGCATCCATCCAACCAGCCCAGCCTGCCGGCTCAGGCTCTGCTCCAACCCAAAGCATCTGTTCTGCGCCAGATGAGCCGTCCCTCAAAGCAGAACATCTGTACTCCTCTGACAGTCATCTCAGCTGCAGCGCTTCCACAGACACACTGCATGCCAACCCGCCTCTGAATAACACCTCATTTCATCCCAACTCCCTGTTGTCACAGGTTTCTGACATATACGTGCTTTAAAAAAAAAAATAATAGTTGGCCTCAGGCTACCTTATGGGATTCAGGTCCCATTTCAGGTTGTGTCTAGACTCACTACACACAAATCGTAGGCTCTCTTGGCCTCTCTCAGAAATGTGAATGTCACAAAATGTCTGTTTCCTCCCACGGATCCAAGAAAAACCTCCCAGTCAAAGTGAGGGAACTCACAAATTGAAACGAAATACCATACCGGGCTTCGGAACGCCTCCATTGGAGAAGTGGGCAGGAGGCAGCAGATTCCTTCCCTCTGCTTTTCTGAGATGTCACACTACACTCCTGACAAACGTACTGCAATCCTACAGTATGGACACAAGGACACACCTAGTGATAAGAGGAAAATACTCTCATTTTGGAAATATATTCCAAACTGTGTCAAAACACGTCAGCAAATATTTTGCCGATTTTTGTATCTGAAAGGATATATTGCATTAAGGAAGGAGTAGAATTAAACTTTGAAAGTTGAGATGTACTCTGCGTTCCTCTTCAAATCCCTTGAAGTAATAACCACTGAACTGAAGAAATAACTACCAACCTTAAAGGATCAAAAAGGATCAACAAGTTATGATCTTAGCTCTTTAACTGCAGAGCAACAGTCACTGTGCAAGTGAAGCAGCTCAACCGCATGAAGATTTTCATGTGTGTGCATTTGGCAGAATCACAATTTATTGAGCGAGACATCCTAGCAAATAAGCACCTCCCGTTAAAATCCCTCTCAGCAGCTGTGGGAATGGTTGTTAACATGATTGGAGGACAATTCCTCCGTGAGTTATCTTCAGCGTTCTGCAAAACAGAAATGATTATTACAAGACGACAATAAAACATTGGGAAAATGAGTCATTAGACTCAAGAGTTGCAGGTAAGGTGCAACTCTGTTGCACTGAGAAACGTTTGGATGTATTTCTGGAGAGTGCATCACCATTACTAGTGCCTTCCAAGGGAAAAAGGTGATTCTTGCAGAATAATTAAAAATACAACAGTCTTAAAGTTACTGGTTCTTACATTACTGTGATTCACCCACACGAGTTTCGAAAGTACTCAGTATTCTACTCAGTGATATAACATTCCCATTTAGAGGGCAATCTTGATGGCATTTCAAGGGAAGGGGGGGGTTTTGAAGTCTGTGCTGACAGACATGAAAAACATTTTGCCTCATAGCTCTCCCGTAGCCGCGCTGCTTAATTTCAGGGCTCAATCATGCCATTATCTACTAAATTGCAAATGTGTATCTACTTTGATAGAAAACAAATAAATCTTCTGGAATAGAGACATTCAAGCGCCTCAAAATTATCTAGGGTCCTTGTTCTCATTATACCAACATGGTTCCCTGAGGCTCCCAAATCCTGAGAAGAAATAAGGCCTAATGTCTGATGCTCCCACGAGCTGATCCTGGGCATTCAACACCTGTATCCCCACCTGTCCCACTGTCAGCCAGAGAGAACCAAGCTACAATATGACCTTCCACTGCTTCTATTCCATCTGTGAGCTTAGAAATAAACCTTCCAATAAAAAAAGACTACATATGTGACCCCACAGGCATTTTGCCTTTGTCATAACACCTAGTACAATTTACATAAATCCATGTTTTTGAGCTGCGGAGGAATAAAAGCTGCTGACCTGCTGGCACTTTAAAAGACCTGGAGTTCCATGACCAAGAAATGTCAAGAGAGTTATCCCATGCACACCAGTTTCTATATACTGCAGCTGACAGCACTTTAATTGTCTTCAGTTCCTCTGATGGCAAAATGATTCAGTTGTTATTTGCATTGACGTACGTAAGAATCCTCAATAATCATAAAAAATCCTTGAAACCCTCAAGCATTCTCTATTTTTATTTTTTTTATATGTGAAAATATTGATGATATCAATAAATACAGAAATCATCAAGTAGAACCCAGAGTAAAGTATAATTTCTGCAAACAGGTGAAAAAATGGGTTCATTTTCAAGAGACTTCCAAGGAGATATCACAGAAATTTAATGAACAGAATGCTTCCAAACGCTGCAACCATTGGCAATAAATGTCAGTTTAAATCACTCAGTCCTATTGTATCTCCTTGGCTGGCAGAGGCTGTGGTTCCATAAAACTAGTGGTTCCATGACCAGGCTGGAATTTGGGGATCTGGTACTTCCTCAACACTTGTCAGGCTCACAAAATTTCTCTAAATCAACTTACATTTGGGTAAAATTACTCTCAGATTGCACAAATGTTACACTGGGGTCAAAAACATTTCAAAATGTGATCCGAACAGCAATGCTGGAAATTGTTGCAAATATAAATAAGCACTGTAAATTATCTTAGTTTGGAAGCTTGGCATTATCTGGCAAAAGCAAAGCATGCCTTCAGTGCAGATTTCCAGCACTGCATGAGGCAGAGCAACCACCGTTGTGTAGAAGCCAAAGACAAGCTGATTTGTCTCTTAAATCTTCTACCTGTAGTTTGCAGAGACTAAATTCTTTTATCTGGATAAACTGTGATTGGTAAGAGTCTGTGGATCAGCAGAAGAAATGGCTTTAACTATATTAATATGAGAAAAAAAATTACTCAATAATTTTATTATTGCCACTTAAAGCATCAGCCACAGCAGTCATAGTATGTAATACTGACAGGTCATTGCGCATTATCTATCATCTTCTTGTTTCATATGCAATTTCTATCTCACATGGTTGTAAAGAAATTAAACAGCAATGATAATCTAACATTCTTTCACCCTTGCTGAGGAAGACTTGGTTCAGTGTTTGAATCATTGTAGCTAGTGATATTTATTTTCTTCTGACAGACCAAGGTTCAGCTAATTCTTTACATTAATTTAAATATATTGAATAATACTTCAATGAAATTACCATCAAGTGGAAATTTAAATCCATGCAAGTCAAAGAATTAAAACCTAGCAGATCATAATGAAATAAACCCTTCTGCAAGTATTCAGGACTCTTCTACTGGGAACTCTGGCTTATCAAAGATTTCTGAAACTGTCCTTTCCTGTTACAAAACTAATCTCATGCCCCATACTATGTTGGGGTAACTCAGGTACTACTAATATAGAAAGTTTTTTCAGATTTTTGAGATTCTACATATCTTCTAATTATTTGACATAGATTTTCATTTAGAAATCTACATGCTAACAAGAAGAGTCCTATTTCTTCTTTTATTTTAGATTATCATGCAGTATTAGAGTGGAGGAGACAATTTTGCACTTTTAAATCCTAGTACCCACAACTTGTTTTATACTGGGAGCTTGTTCTGTCATATAGTTTCCACTGCAGATTTTTGAGGGGTCCTAGATGCCCAGGGAAAGCTTACTTTAAAATATTTAATTTTCAGTAATTAATGAATGAGATCCCACCTGCACTTAAGTAAAATGTAAACTTCTTTTGACTTCAAAGGAGATTTTAGCCCAACCCAGAGGACATGACAATTCCCCTCCAGTATAATTACAGAACAGAAATATAATCTCCAATAATTATTAGAGAACACTTACACTCAAAGTCAATTTGGTCTCACTAATATACTCTTATATGTGAATTTATCATTTAAAATAATCAAAGACAATAAATAATACTAGCTTTGAACGTTCAACAATTTTTTTTGGTTCTGCTGCAGTTTGTAAGAAGTGAGTGAGAAAAAGAGAGGGAACAGGCTTAAAATGAGTATGGATCTAACATCCAAAAGGGAAGGGAAGACCAAATGAATCTAACACTTAGATGCCTTAAAGTGACATCAAAGTGAAGAGGGAATTATGTCTTATTAGGTTCATTTAACACTTTGAAAATGGTCTAAAATGTACTAAGAACCACAGGATTTGCCTTTGGCATTATAACTACAAAACATGCTCAGCCTGTAAGAACCGTAACAGCTGGAAAAATAACGAAGACACAAAATTGGAAAGGAAAGAGCTGAAAAAAGGAGATAGGTTGGGGGGGTGTTAGCTAATATCCATTTAACATCAGAACATCATGGGTATTTTGTTATAGCATTACAAGTCCTGGGCTTCCATTCAAGTGTGAGAGTTGAGGATGGCTGAGCCAGCCAAGAGCCTGTACCAGCAACCTTGGATTAGATTGTTTCAAAAAGAGCATAATTTGTAATGCCGTTCACAATGTTATTTCCTTTTCTCAACTTAAAAGCCCCCTGCCTACAAAGGAACAAGCTCAATTTCAAAACAAAATCCTTTGCAAGTCACCGTTAAGTTCATCGTCAGCTCTTGTTCAAACGTAAGAGTTTCATGCAAGCTTAGCTTTTTCAATCAGCTCTCCTAAATAAGTTCTCCTTCTGGAAGAACAAAGACATTTCTTGTTCTATTCAATAACGATTTGCCCTTAAGTTTCACAGTTTTCTTTCATTCTTTTTCATGTAGGAATAACCAACCTGGTTACACTAGTTGAAAAATCACACGCTGAAAAATCACAAGTCTATTAAAAATATAAATTTAATGTTTTCTTATTTATTTTAATGTGTTTGAAATGCAAGACACACCTCAGAACAGAAACTTAAATAACTGCATAGTATTAAATGTCCAAAGTTACCACATGGCACAACCTGCAAACATATGTCAATTATTTATGAAAATTTTTATCATTTTTCAAGATGGAAAATGTGGTTACTAGATTCAGTTTTCAAGATTTTGAAGTCTGAAAACGGACTTTAAAGTTAAAACAGCTATTTTAGACTATACATTAAAATTATGATACATAGACACAACTGTACTTTCTCATTTTTAATAAAAGATATTACCTCACCATGAACTTGGCCTCCTTTAGCATCCTGTCAGTTTTCATCCCTCCTGGATATGGAGACATTATAATTTTTCAACTGAAGCACAAAACACCTTTAAAAATCTATTATGACTTAGTGTTTAGAGACCACCAGAAGTAATCTGATCACACCTCTCTGAACATCCCAGGATAAATAATTCTATCTACTTCTCTGACTATTACTTGTGTTTCACCAAATCTCATACTTCCTAAAACATCCAGTTTGTTGCAATAGTTTATCATCCACACTAGTAAAAATCCAATTTTACATCTGATGATTACAGGGTTGCATGGGGTTTGATCCCAGTTATTGTTTTTTTGATGTTGATACTTTTTTAGACTGAAAGAGAGTATTACTACCTGATGATATTTTCCTGGAACTTATGTGCCATAATCATCACCTTTCAGTTATCTTATATCCCTTAATTACACCATTATAAGGCATATTCTCTAATTTTCAAATAATTGTTGCAGTTCTTCTATGGGACCTCACTATATTTTTCTGTCTAAACACTATAATTCCGTTATCAGTTCACAATTGTTTTACCAGTCAGGTAGACTTGTTGACATCACATACTTGAACTTTCTCAAGTAGTGCATGGGTCTGTGACTGTGAAACTGTCCTGAACGAATCTGAAAGAGCAAAAATTTGTGGCAGAGAAACAAAATAATGTATGTGCAGTTGATTGAGTGCAAAGGGATATTAGAAGTACACAGAGGACAGCAGCACTAAGAAGGTGGAAGACAGGCTAGATATGCGTGCTTAGGTATGAGTGCTCCTCAGGAGGAAGCATTCATGACTAAGGCTCATTATACAAAATTCAAATCGCTCACTTTTCTGTGGGAAGTAACAAATGTCACAGGCAGAAGTCATAGGACCTTTCTATTCCTACTTCCTAGTTTAGTATTTCAAAGCTTCCACTCATCTTTTTCACAGCATCAGAACTGGAGCACTCATTGAATTGCTCATCTACTACATCTTTTTACGTGTTACTATTTTTTCCACTGCTGTGCTCTAGAGCAGGCCTGTGCTATTTGTACCTAGACGTAAGATCTTGCATATTCTTGTATTAAACATTTATTTTTCTTGAATAGCCCACTTGAGAAAATAATTCAGACTCTTTTATATCAATTATTGCGATATCTGCTAGTTTCATCAGCACTGATTTCTGGATCATTGCTGATAATATTGAGGAGTCTATTATTTATCCTTAAAGAAACAGAATAGGAAAAGACCCATTTAGAAATGATTGCTGTGCAACGTGGCTGAATCCAGTGAGTTTCACGATTCAGGGGATTTCTCCTGCCCCAGCCCAGCAGATGTGAGGATGATGCTGTAGTTCCATGTCCCAAAGCCCAGCTGCTAGCCAGGCTGAGCAGGTGTGCTCCCAGTAGGCACATAGGCAGAAACAAACTACATGCACACAACTGACCCCAGAGAGCAGTGCCCTCACCAGCACCTGCATAAGCACAGATGGTGCTCACGTAGATGTGGACAGCACAGGCAGCCTGATCTTCTTACTCCCCTGATGCTGATCAGGATTGAAGCTGATTCTATGAAATTCACCAGCACTTACATGCACAGTGCAAGTCTCTTCAGCCACCAGCTCTAGATGCTCACGCTGTGCATCTGCTGGCCTTCAGGTCCCCAGTCTCCCCAGGTTGTTGGCATCTGGACTACAGACCCTAGAGACAATGAGAGCCCTCTTTCTGCTCACCGACTGGTCCGACTTGAAGTTCACTAGTGCCCACACAGAAGGGCTCAGAATAGAGTGCACACACACAGGAGACAGTTAGAAATAAGATTAATAAGAAGTTAGGACAAACTGAGGTGATCAGGTCCAGGGCTCAGTCAGGTAAGTCCACCAAGCAGCTGCCCACATGCCTGGACTCTTATCTCATTTTCCCTTCTCTTTTCCTACATTTCTTTGTCTCCAGCCTACCCCTATCACTCCATCTCCTGCGTTCAGTCCTTCCCTTAAACAACTCTTAAGAAATTTGACACGTTCCTACAACAGTCTTAAAACATTCATTTTACTTAAATCCTAAATTCTCTCCCCCTGCTTCCCACAGCAAGTCCCATATTTGAGCAATTACTCTGTTCAGTCTGCTTTCTACAAAAAGAGCTTTTGATTGATTCCTCTGCATGGGCTCCATCATGGGCTGGGGTCAATGAGAGATTGCTCTCCTTTGACGGTTTTAAGGAATTGGCTGATGCAGGACGCTCTGTTTCCACTGTTCAGCACTGAAAGGTTCCTCCACCCACCATCATTTCTCCCATCCTTACTGGGTTTTCCTGCTTAATGAGACTAGCTGTTAGCCAGGTAACCTAAAAATCCCTATTTGTAAGTTATAGCTCTCACAATTATCACTGTATTTTGACTTTTATGTCATGAAGATGCCTTTCCAGCTAACTCCCTTTTAGTGCAACAACCCCTAAAAGCCACTGTTTTTCTGTCAAAATGGTCCTACTCCTTTTTGGGTTTTGCCAGAAACTCTACAGAATTTCCCATCAGAAGAACGTAGCAATGGCTAGAATTAAGAAAAAAAATAAAAATCTGTTTTTCACACCAGTGACCAATGAAGATTTGTTTCAGTCTATTCTACTGACTTATGGACTTGTCACAGCTGATAATGTTTTGATTCACAAATCACAGTGGATCCATTTCTGCCCCAGGTATCAGGCTGAAAAGACAATACAAAATTACATACTGCCAATGAATTCCAAAAACCTTTTATTTTGAACAAAAAATTGTATTGGGGTAGACTAGTAAGAATGGACAAAATAGCTTGGAGTAGACATATTCTGAGAGGTATTTTGTAAAATATACAGCTTTGTCACATTGCATAAAAGCAGGAACAGCATAAAAGGCAGACTACCTTTAGATTTTGTTGCCCCAGGCTTTTAGCAAACTTTAAGATAATGGGGTAAGACTGAATTACAAGCTCTGTGCTTTGCTAACAGCATTGATACACAAAATGGAAAATACAGAGTGCATATGAGCAGGAGGAGATGTTATTCTCTGTTCTGCAAAGCTCATTGGTAATTAAGGAAAGTAATGTTCTTGGACTTGTAATTCCATTTCAAAAGATATTTTTCCCCTGTTCCACTACTCTCCACGTTCCTTGTCTCTTACTCTCTACCTTTTAAGCCCTTCTCCACTTTCCATTTAGCACTCTTTTGCCTTTTTTTCTGCCACCACCTTCTTCTCCCATTATCCTCCCATTTTTTACTTCTTCCATCTCCTTCTCCTACCCTGCATAGCTAAATACAGCAGAGCCAGCAGGGACCCTCCCCTCCCAGGCATCTCATGATGGTGGCAAGGCTTGAGTCCATGAAGTGTCATGCAATACACTGCAAGACAACTGCAAAAATAGTAAAAAACAATCACTGGCACCCATCATCCAAATGTCTGATGATGTCTTTCTTTCACCTTTCCCGACAGTCCCTTCAAAAGTTGTTTCCTGAAGCACTTGTACTCTTTTAATTGTCTTTGTTTGCTTAGAGCCTGGGTTTTGCAGAGCAAAAAGCTTTTCCAGGTTATTCAAAATGCTGAATGGAAGCTGTGTGATTCTCTACTGCCTAAACTTAGCAACCTGGTTTAGATTCCTCACCTGTGTACTATACTCAGGTTTTCTTAGGGCTGGGGACATCTTTTTCTTCAGAAATCCTGCTACACCTAGGGAAAATATCAATAGGAACACTGGATTGATAGTCTGGAAGGGCCACTTGTGTGATAGGTATCTTGTCAACTCACAGTAACCGATCTGTGCCTCATTTTCCCCATCTGTAAAATCTATATGATAGCACTTCCTTTCTTTGGTGAACTTTTGGATTAAAAGCACCATATTTATAAAACAGTGATTTACATCTTCTCCAGATCCCCCTTCCTCTATTACCAATTTGCATACCAATCCAGAATGAAACAAAAGGAGATTAAAGAAAAGAAACACATGCCCACACAAGCAAACAATTTTGTTCATTTTCAGGGCTGCCATAAAATCCTGTCATTTTCCCACTCATCCTTAGAAACAGATAAGAAGGTATAGAATTGCTCTAGGAATAGGTTAAGTACATACCTTTTACAATATATTTCCTATGCTTTTTTTTCAAGCAGAATACGTCAAAATCATGCAAGATTAGGACTGACCACGTGCTGACCTCTGCAGTCCATGCGCCTGTTTCCCCCCTTCCCCAAATTCTCCAACAATTGCCAGATTTTCAGTTCAGATCAACCCCTATGATTATGTATCCCACCTCCAGCCAGAAAAGCCCCAACAGTTTCTCGAGTGATTCCTGCCTCAAACCCTTGTCTTCCCTGTGTTTTCCACAACTCTGAATTTGAACACACGAGGATTCAGATTTGCAGCTATTCCGAAGAGAAATGTTTTCTGCATTGCACCAGTCAGCACTGGTGTCAGAGATCCAGCTTCTTGTGTCTCCTGCCTCTACACTGCTCTGCTGCCATTTGCATTTTATGCACTTTATGGACTTTAACAGCATCAGTAAATGTTTAGTGGGCCAAAAGCCTTTAGCCACCATTTCTCATATCGTGCAATTAACGCCACACTGCTGAAGACTTGTCTTGAATTTGTCCTTACAACATTTCACTGGGCTCCCTCTTATTTTAAGGTCATGACACATAGTTTTGGCAATCTGTCATTTGACATATGTACCAGCACAGCTAGCAGATGGCCCAACCTAGATGAGCCTGCTGGAGCATTATTTTTATGCTGAGTATTTAACAGCACCCTAAGATTTTACTGTTCAGGATTTTGTTCTGCCAGCAAGAGACAATGCAGCAGCACACTTTGTTTATTCCCAGTAAGGTAGAGAGGTAAATCCTTTTAAAAGGCAAGCTTGTCACTATAGAGCATTAGATTTTACTCTGATCTAGAACGATGGCATTACTTGCTCGGAGGGCATTACCTTCCAAAATTAACTTATCGTCTCCTGGCAACCAAACTGCTCTCGCTAGAGTGCCAAAGAGCCTTCTGCAGTGACCTGACAGAGTAGGTGATGCTAATTCTCTTTATTTCCATCTTGAATTAAGGCCAGTGGAAATACTGTAACTACTTCCCCAATTGTTGGTTTGTTTTGTTTTTTTTTCCTTGCAAAAGAAACTGCTAAAAGTGTTACACAGTTTCTACTGTATTATAACACAGAGGAAGATCTCTTCCTCCTCTGGCTCTGTATCAAATGTTGTGAAGTAATATCTCTAATTGCATATATTCCTGACTGTATTAAGCTCATCAACACCTGCTACAGCACAGGATAAGCCTTGCTGTTTTCTGCCCCACTTGCCTTCAAACTGGAGTTCAATCTATGTCCAGGTTTTCTTTATTCAGTAGCCATATCTGTTGATATTGATCAGAATCTCCAATCAATTGGTAAGAAAGTACGTCAGATCTCTAGTAGACCTGGATGGCCAGATAAAGCTGGTGGTGATGGCAGGCAGATGATCCCAGGAGAGAAGGAGGAGAGCAGAAAGGGAGAAGAAGCTTCCCTGCTGATTCTCTTAAGGATGCTTTCGAAACGTTGCTGGATTTTTGGTTGGTCATTTTGGACAACCTTCTGTGTTGTGTTCTCCTGACCAGTAACAGCTGCCATAGCAAAGGATACTGAAGCCCTTCTGCTGCTCTGCAAAGTCTTCGAGAACAAATCAAACCAATGAATATGTCAGGAGTGTTTAGTTACATAATTTTGTTTCATTGCCAAGAATAAGACTTGTGGCTTTTTAATAATCTTGCAGGGCTGTACCTTGAATATTTATCTTGTGTTGGTATAAAGAGGGGAATTGCAAAAGCTTTTCTACAACAAAAACTTTAAATATGCACACATATACATACACACAAAATGCACCAAAACCCAAGGACTAATACACCCTGGACAAAAGCCAGAATTACCGGAACTGAGCAAGCAGTTACACAATTTTCTGAGAACAGCTCTGTAGAGCTCATACCCTGAGGCTTTGCCATATATCACAGCAGCCAGAGATAAGGTGCTACGGATCAGAATAAAATTCTCAGTATCAATATTAAACTTTTTGCTGTTTATCTCTCATGTATAAAAATAGCAGTAGCTCCCAGGGCTGACTTAATAGCTCTGTCAAAGGACTGTTCGCACTTTCCAACAACACTATTAATATAGAAGACATTAAATTGTATTGCTAAGTAACTGGATGTACATCAGCTGAAAACATAACGCCTCTGTGCTAGAGAAGATAAACATCAAAATACATATCAGAGTGTGACAGAAGTATAGGATTTAACAAATATTTTCCATAAAGGAAAATCTACTAAAAGGCCCAGAAGGATATTTGTATAACTTGCCATCATGAGTTCATTATCAAAACCCAATCACTATTGCTGAGCTTCCTTTGCTTTCACAGGAAACTGACAAAACACATGCAAATCCTGAGGATCTTTGAAATCCCAGTTCTTTTAAGGGGCCTATATACTGACTATAAACTTCAGCATAACTAAAAATACTAGTTTGAAGCATGAGTAGGAAATTGTAGTCTTGCTAACCTTGATGAGTTCCCTGGGAATCTAATTTGGAGCACTGAGGACAGCTTCAAGGATCAGTTTGCACACAGAAAGTATGAAGCTTTAATATTTGATTTACTTTGACAGTGTCATCATTAAGCACAACCAAGAATATTTTTAAGACTCGGCCACTGTTACCTGATTAATACCTCATACGTGGATCACCCAAATTCGGGTTTAGAGACTCCCTCCACAGTGCATGAGGGCGTTATCCAGGTCTAGGTGAGGCTGTGCATCCACACAAGCCAGGTCAGAAACACGCACAGGATTGTACTCTAACTGCTGGGCTAAGAGCAGGAGCAGGAGGAGGCAGTCAGTTTTTAGGGTAGCATGAAATAGTCATTCCCAAGTTGGGGTTGTTCAGCCTGGAGAACAGAAGACTACGGGGAAACCTTATAGCAGCTATCAGTATCTGAAGGAGCCTACAAGAAAGCTGGAGAAGGACTTTTTAGAAATGTGTGTAGTGGTAGGATGAGGGGTAATGGCTTCAAACTGGAAGAGGGGAGATTTAGAATAGATATGAGGAAGAAATTTTTCACTGTGAGAGTGGCGAGGCACTGGAACAGGTTGCTCAGAGATGTTGTGGATCCCCCATCCCTGGAAGTGTTCAAGGCCAGGTTGGATGGGGCTTTAACCAACCTGGTCTAGTGGGAGGTGTCCCTGCCCATGGCAGATAGGTTGGAACAAGATGATCTTTAAGGTCCCTTCCAACCCAAATCATCCTATGATTCTATCTCCTCGGAAGGAAAGGCACCAGTTCACCAGCCAGACCATGCTGACCTAGAATAGCCAGTAAAAGAAGGTTATTGAGAGTGCCAACACTGAGGACAACATAGATTATGACATACTTCTTGGTGCATTGTTCACATGACTATGCTAGAAGATATATCTTCTGCTGCACTGCCACCTGAGGTTGCCCCCTTCCACCAGGGACCCCAGCTAGCATGGCCATGGAAGGTTACCACCCTGCATAATGGGGGACACAATGAAATACCTGAGCAGACAGACATGGCCAGAACATGTCCATACCACAAAGAGACACGTATGAGCACATCTGTGCTGGTGAGCTCACCAGCAGTCTGCCTGTGCTCAGATAATAAGACATAAGGTGAGCCTGGGCTCAGACACAGCCTGAGCACCTGCATTTAAAATACAGTATAGAAACTCTGTGCTTTATTTCCCTAATATGAAGATTTTTCCACTAAAGCAGCCACAAAGTTAAATGACCTCACCTATAACTGTTTGTCTTTGTTATGTGTCAGGCTCCCCAAATTCACTTCTATTTGCAAAATTGCCACTCACAGAAACAGATTAATCACTTGAGCACCAAATCTTTGGAGAGCCACATGAAGCCATTTAAAAGACAAGCTGTTCTAATTTTTTTATTAGTAGTTAGTTAAAAGTGAATCTGGAGAGATGAACACTACAGCCATCCATTACCTGCAGTCGTCAAGGTAACAGCTGCTTTTGGATTGATGCCCAAAAGATAGTTTGCCTTTCATCACAAACACTACAAATATTACATGTGTTAGTCAGCTGGCTTCTCGCCAGCCCTCTCTTTCTTGGTGCTCTTCCCAGGACAGTTATTCTATTAGCTTTTCAAGAGCAATATAGTACTAGCCCCAAATCAGGAGGGATTTTTTTTAATTGCATGTTTATACATTATTTATTTATTTATTTATCCTCCAGCAGGCATGTAACTATTGCCAATTCACCTCTCAGTTCCCTCAGCCAGAACACTTCCAAGAGAAATACATCACCTCTCTAATTTAATTCTGTGAAAATACATTGCTTCTCTCTACCTTGAGAAATTTTAATGAACTTTGTATTCCCAAAACATCTGTCTCTTTTCTTCTTTTTTTTTTTTTTTAATTTTAAACATTGTACCCCTTAAAGAAAGCATGAGATCTTTTCTTAAAGCAAGACAGATTTTGCCCAAGAAAGAATTTCTGGCACTAAGAAATTAGGCTTGCTCTTAGGATTTTCCAAGCATCGTACAGGGCATAGCCCTGAAGACTGAAGAGAGATTTAGAGGAAATTGCCTTGGAAACAATGAACTCATTTCTGTATAAATATTAAAAGGACACCTCTGGTTCACAGACTTCAATGTGCATAATAGAAAATCATTCATCAGAGATACTGACAGTTGGTGTGAACTCTGCTGACAAAAAAGCAGCCTCTAGGGACTTCAGTGCATTTGTTACAGGCATCTGAAAATATACTATTTTTCTTCTCTTTATTTATTTCTCTGCTGTAAGGATCCTCTATTAGTCTCGAACAGCAGTGTCATTTTGTGCCTTAAAAATTGTCAGTGCTAATCAATGATGCAATCCAGCATCCCTGTGACCTCGCTTGTTGTTACACTGCCTCAAAAGAACTCACTAGAGATCTATAAACACTATCATCCAGTATCAGTCCCAAAGTAAAGGAACATCATCATTTTTTCTAAGAACACAGTCAGGAGAAATACATTAACTTCCATAAGCCGGAACAAAAGGTGCTAAAGAAGTATTTTTGACAAGAAAATTCCAATTATGGGAAACATCAAACTTGGCACATACAGTGTTTTCCCCTCTTCTAGGCAAGTATCGTGCAGTAATTGCTCCTTTCAACACCCAGCTGAGAAAAGTATGTGTTCAGGAGATTCTGGCATTTAGTCTCGATGTTATTCCACACTTGGACCATCCCCTGTAAGTTAAATACTGCATTCACCTGGCACTTGCTGGCTCTATGTTTCAGAGTCAAAAATGCTATGACTAATGTCAGGTCTCTATTTTAAGACCTTCTGCTGAGTGCTTGGAAATATCTCATATAGTCCCCCTAAATAATCATAGCAAAAGCTAGGCTGTCACTCGTATCCTTAAGATAAGAAACAGTGCTCTGAAAGCTTCTTCTGTTTTCCTTCTCTTTATGAATGAAAACAAAAGCTGAACCCACATGAATACTTCTTTTAAAAAATCTAATTGCTCAGATGAGCTTTAATAGATTGGGCAAAGCTCACTTCTCTTTCCTGCCACCTGGGTTGCATCATGTTGACATGGCTTTACGTAAAAGAAGGCAACAATTAATTAATTTTATTAATTTAGGGAAATTGTAATCTTTTTTATCACTAATCATATTAACGTGATGTCTGAAACATCAGCTTGATGGGATGATGCTCGTCTCTCAGGATGTAAACCCCTTGTTTGTAAACAATGTTGAGTAAATCCTAGTGACATACTGACGACATTCTGAAAACCATGCCAGATTCTTAAGCATTAAATCTGAGGATGTGACATCAATACTTCTAATGGCTAGAGCTATTTCTAGAAGTAAGGTAATTAATGATCCATGTCTTTAAATTCAATGTTAAAGAACAAATCTTGAGGAAGCTAGTTAGATCAGGAAAGTCACTGCACTAATTTCAGACTGCAGTAAAAAGGATGGGGAACGTGCTGAGTGTCCTAAAGGTCAACCTGCTCGGGAAGTTAACCTGCATACCCTAGTTCACCCTTCTGTAATAACTCTTCCATGTAGATTACCTCAGTGCACACTAAATTGAGGAATGGCAATTTTTAATATTTTTTTTCCTCAGAGTTAACACTTTCATTTACTTACTCTCAGGGTCAATATTCCAAGAGGAACACAACCTGTGAATATAAGAGCACTGCAACATTCCATCTAGCCTGCTGTGCCCAGGTATGTGCAGGCTTATAATGTTGGGGTCTGATTTTAACAAGAAACAACTCATTTATTACCTCGTAAATCATTAGAAGCAGATCATCCATTTTCAAGACAGCCTTCATTGTTAAAGAGATATTCAGATGCTACAGTTATGAGCCCTGCCTAAACCTCTAGTTAAATAACATCTCATTCCTTTTATGTCAGCTTATCTTGAAGACAAAATTCTTCATTTCATGCATTAGAAATAAAAACAGCTGGAGCACTGAGGAGAAAAAAACCCAGCCAATTCCTTATCATCAAACTTGCATGACTTCTGAATATGCCTCCAGGTGACGCATTTTACAAAAAAAGGGCAAGAAGTGTGGTATTATTCTTCACGGGACACTCCTCATTAAGCTAGTCGAAATAAATCAAGTGCTGAGATGAGCTACATGGCACAAGAGAGTGCCCCTTTCAAACTGGAAAACAGGTGCCTGGCCATAAATTTGGTCTGCATTGTATTAGCTTGCTGTCATCAAACAGGTCCCAGTCTGGAAGTTTCTTCCTATTGAACGGGTACACCAACTTCACAAGCTCCAGCTACCACAGAAAAGCAGTTATGCTGCCACCGGGCACAGCCACGTACTCTTGAAAGTAAAATAAGGAGTAGAGGAGAGGAGAGGAAACGAGGGCTGCACAACTGCACGGTGTCACATCACCCAGACGTGCACATAAATAGCTGATTTTTCTCATAAATCCAGGTCTGCCTATAGTACCACATATTTACACTGTTTTCCCCAACTAACTACATTTTCTCCTTACAAAAGAGAATAGTCAAAGTTTGGGGGGAAAAAAGGGAATGCTTTAAAAAAGGAACAGAATATCGTCTATTGAAAAAGAGAGCTCAGAGAGAGTTCCCACAAGAAGACATGATCCCTGGACAAGTGGTACTTCGAGGAGGATTTGAGGGCAAAGAGATGTGAGAAAAACTTGGAAAATAAGTTGGAGGAAAATATCTTCTAAGGATCAAAGCCAGCATACCAGGAACTACAAAACCAAGAGCACCCAAAAAATGATGGGTATAAGCCCATCAACTACGAGGATATTCAGCCCTATTTGATTAGGGTAGGGATTATGTCTACACCATGGTGCAAGCCTTCATCTGAGCCCCAGGAAACAGATTCCCCACTTTAAGTCCCTGTGCAAATCGTTGTAACCCTCACTGTTCCTGCACCATGGGGACCTCCCATGGTGTTTTGCACTGCAGTGCTCAAGTGTCTTACCTGGGCAGCTAAGTCAGAAATATGAGAACTTATTTACCCATCTGGAAAAACAACTAGAAGGTTGTAGGAAGATTTATGAATTTTTAGGTAAGGTGAGCGAGTTTTAGCCCGAGCTCACAAACTGCTTTGGATAGCCCAGCTGGAGCCTTTTAAACAATATTGAGAGTATTTTGATGCAGACAAGAGCTTAAAATAGGGACACAGTCATAGAATAAACAGCTTGTGACAGTAAGGACACAGAATGACGTGCATATACAACAATATTTGATTAACTGTTATTTATAGACAATCTTTTTACCATTGTTGCTTATTTATTATCATTAGCTTTTAATTAATATACATTTGCATCCTTTTTCTGATCTCTATGAATGCCATGCTGCTTATCTCAAATTGAATTTTCCACCACAGTGCCTATGATCTTGAAGATTTCCTGTGACCAAAGAAGAAGAAACAGAGCACGCAGGATGAGATCCCAACAGCACCACATCTGGCTGCTCACTTCAGTGGAAGGACAACATTTTGCCTTTCTCTGATCAACAGTTCCTAAAACACAAGATACAGCCTTAAGGAGCAGAAGGTGGGTGATGGCTCCAGCTCTACCTGCTGTCAAGCCTCTCCAGGTTGGTTGACTCTGTCCTGAGCTGCCAGCTGAAAGCTGACAATAGCTACAGGACATGAGCAGGGACCTCATGCAAACCTCACAGAATTTCTGTAGGTCAGTCTTGGTAAGCAGTCTGACAGTTGCACAAATATGATATGTCCTTCCACTCTTATCTGGACCAAAAAAGGTCAATTATGTGGTGCAAAAGCTGCTAAAAACACCCAAGCAATTTCATCGTTCAGTTTCCTGCTACATGTGTCACCTGGCCATTCTCAGCTTATGACTCTTCCTAGAATTGTGATTACAACCTATTTAATTATATTGAGATTGATTTTTATATAAGGCCACATTAAGTCTCTAAACTGGATGAGGAGGTAGTAACAAAAAGAAAGAATTCTTTTTTTGTTATTATTAAGGAAATGAAATTTTGCTGACCCTCTGTTCTTTATAGTAAGAACCAGGCAGACTATTACCATTCTCGACCCCATCTGAAATGTTACCACTTTGACAGCAAAAAAATGCTGAAATGTCTAAGGAAGCATCACTGTGATTCCATATAGCAGGAATTATTTCATACTGAAATGTGAATCCCCTAAAGGATTATATGTTTGGAGTTTGCAGGTCACTGGTGATGGAAAGGATAAATAGAAGTGACATTAGACACCCACCCACACACTTCCACCAAGTCACTATCCAATATATTATCAAAAGAATCCAGGCTGTAAACTAGTGACTTGCTGTTATTAAAATCATAGCCCACAAAAGCAAAGTAAATTTTATAAGCTTAATAACATCTTACTACTGCTGGTTTTGACTTCATAGTAATAATGGCCTTTCATATGATACATGAACATTAACTGACATTAATGACATTTCTAAATGTCCTCACTGATACTCCTAAGAGTCTCGTGGGCTATTGTTCCCTGATAGATTAGATTACCATAGAAGCCAAAGGGCCCATTTAAGATCAAGAGCCCTTTTGTGCTTGGCAAAGAACAAAGACAACCTGTTCTGGGAATTGTATAAGCTAAAAATTGAGAGATGCTTGAATAGTGTTGACAAAAGAAACTTAAAACCCAATGTTTACAAATTATTACTGCTACATTAAAAGATTGCAAAATATTCACATTTACACCTTTAGCTGCCATCATTTGTTAAAACAGAAACATTTGAAAACTGAATTTTTTTCTTTGCCCTATGTGATCTTAGTTCATTTTTCTTCAATTGGATTAAAAAAGATAAGCAGTTTAATCACATTTTTGCTTTGGCGCGATGCTGTTCTGTGTAAAGCATGACAACAACAACAACAAAAAAAGTCAATTTAAGATATAGGCATACAGAAAAGTGCAATGAAAAGTGACTACTTAGTGACATTAGCGTAAAGTAAAATGTTTTAAGTGTTTTGCTGAATCAGGATCTTAATTGTATTATACCAATAAATTAACATATTAATCCACAAATGCGGGGCGGGGGGGGGAGGTAGAAAGCAAAGCAGCAGTTTGGAAAGAAAAAGTGAGGAGCACAGTCAATATGCTGGAAATTTTGGCTGCTTTTCAGAGGGATCTTGACAGGTTGGAGAAAGGGTCTGGCAATATCTCATGGAGTTCAAAGACAAATGGAAAGTTCCTCACCTGGAGAGGAGTATCTCATGCAGTAACACAGCTCGGGGGCCAGCTGGCCAGAAGGCAGCTTTGCAGAAGAAGACCTGGGCATTCTGGTGGATAAGACGTTGAATAGAAATGAGCAGTGTGCCCTTGCAGCAATGAATGCTGATGACATCACGGTGCTATAACAGCACGGCCAGCAAGTTAAGGGACATAATTATTCTCCTCTATTTGTCACTTGTAAGATTGCACCTGAAGTCACGCACCTGATTTGGGATTCCTGGTAAAGACATTGACAACCTGGAGTGAGCCCAGTAAAAATAGGGGGCTGGAGATCATGGCATACAGGGGGGGAGAGAGAGAGAGCAGTGTTTGCTCAGCTTCAAGAAGAGACAGCTAAGGGGAGATCTCATTGCTCTACTCAACTACCTGATGGGGGTTACAGAGAAGACGACAGACTTTTCGCAGAGATGCCCAGTGAAAGGACAAAAGTCAGTGGGCGCAAGTTGCAGCAAGGGAAGTTGTGACTCGAGACACAGGAAAAATAATTCATGATGAGGGCAATGAAACACTTGCGGATCTTTCCTTTTTCAGTTGTGCTCTGCCTCCTGCCCATCAGGTACTGGGAAGATGGTAGGAAAAGGCTGTCACAACCCTCATCTGGGATTAACTTGTGAAGCTAATCATCCCAAATGATGACCCTCAGTTACATACAGACCAATCACAGACTTGGTCTGATGTCCAATGATGACTCAGAAGCAGGAAGAAGTCAAATGTGTGCTCAGGAAATAGGTGCTTGGTTGAGAGCCGGTTTTTTTGTTTTCTAATACCTGAATCAGGAATTCAATATTTATGTTAATTGGTAATAAGTTTAATTTCCCATGTCAAGTCTGTTTGGTCCGTGACAGTCCTTGGTAAGCAATTTCCCTGTCTTTACTTCTACCCACAAGTCTTCTCGCTCCTATTCTTTCTATTTGCCCCTCACACTGGGGTGCGTGTGTGAGTGAGGGGCTGTGTGGGAGCTTGGCTACAAGCCAGGGCCAACTCCATAAATATCCATTTACACAACAAATGGCAGGTTCCAGGTTACCGGGTTTCTGGCAAGGACTAACCAAATGGCTGGTCACAAGTGTGAGACCTCAGCATATCTGCAAAACCACAGAGGAAATGCTGAACTAAAATAAATCAATTTAGCAAATTGCCAATTGTAGGCCATTAATAAAATACAGGAAAACATTGCAATAATGGTGTAGTTAAGACAGCCGTGGAGTGAGGGCAGAGGGATGGTTCCATGGAATCAGCACCGCAGAGAAACATTTGCAGGATGAGGACACAGTGACCAGAGGACACAGTGGCCACTCGTCTTTAGACTGAACCAACTCAACAGAAGTACCGAACAAGCTCTCTGAGGATGCACAGAAATACATATTGAGAAGTACAGAAGGTCATGGCACCTTGAGGGTATACAAAGACAACTTAAAGACTACCAAGGTAGGTTCTGCAGAAGAGGATCAGTGTTGAAAGATCCCAGCATCCAAGAATCAATGGTTACAGTGATGAACAGCCACCTCTCAACATAGCAGGTGGGACATCCCAGGTAATCTTGTGCCAGGAGTGTGGGCTCTGAGGGCTAAGGGAAGGGTATTGAGGACCTTAGTGGATTGCAACAACTCAGGTACTTGCTACCATGGCACAAAGACTAATGCTGCTAATGTTTATTACAGCCATCCACTGCCATTTGCATAGCTATTTCATAAATTGTTACAGTTATCCAATGTCACTACCATAGCTATCTCACAGTTATCTCATTTGTTCTCCCTTGAGTATCACATAGTTAAATATTGCTAAGACATAATCGTATCTGCTACTGCCATGCTTGAGTTCTCACACTTACACATAACCATTTACATGAGCTGTTAAAAATCATCTTTTATATATATATATATATATATATATATGTGTGTGTGTGTGTATATATATATATAGCACATAGTCACAGTCTCTTTCCTTGCTGGATATCACTTCTGCATGCTCCTCTTCTTCCCCAGTAACAAAGAAGCATCCAGTGGGTGAGAGAAATGGGCACTGGGTGCAGGTAAATGATGTTTTCAGCTACACTGTGTGCACCATGGAGCTAGGTGTTCTAGGTGGAGGCATTTAAGAATGCAGATCACCAGTACCACACATATAGGTGGGCCCTAAAAGGCACATTAAGGACTAGAAACACTTGAAAGACCATCAGGTGGATGCTCTTATGGAAAAACTAAAGACGTTCATGTGATTAATAAATTTGGAGAGCTGGGGAAACTTGGTTTTAAAAGCACTGACAAGGCTACATACCTAGAGAACAGGGTAGCTGAACATCTTTCTCATTTACTAGAAAAAAATTCCATTCCCGAAAGTTTCCATTAGAGTAAATAATCACAAGAAGCCTTTTGCTCGAAAGAAGTTGTATTTTCACATTGTTGCTATCTCATGAAGGCTGTTCTTCCTTTATTTTCACGGATTTGCTTGTCCAGCATTCCTATTTTGGCGTCAGTTAATTCCCATGCATTATACTGCCAGTTATCTCAGACAGCTGCTTTTCCCCACACTGTGCAGCACGTGCCAACGCCGATAAAAAGGCAGCACGTGTGGGGAGGAAGGAGCAAAGGAACACTTCCGACGTCTGAGACTGCTAATGAGCCTAACGAACAGTGCACTTTGCGTAGGCAGCTCAGGGAAGCAGACTTTTCTAAAAACATTTGGTGGGGATCCAACTCTGGCCAAGCGCAACTAGAAGTTATGGTCACCCAGTGGCTCTTCTGTAATCCAGGTAACTCACCTGAACTCCATGCCTTGAAGTGTCTCCAAAGTGCAGGGATTCAATCCATGCAGAATGCTGCCACACTAGGCTAACCAGCCCCTTTTGATCATCTCGGAGGAGAACTAGGAAAAACATCAGAAACACATTCTAAAGGCTAAGCTGACTGACACAAGAGAGCTAAGACATGAAAACCAGTGGAAAGCTTTTTACGGGTTTCTAGCTCCTGGATCCGGTGTTCTTTAAGGTCATTTCACTGAATGGTACATGAGCCTTAATGACCATTGTGTCATTTCTTTTTGCATGTTAAATACGTTTTACTCTGAAAATTCCTGGCACTTCAATTTGTACTGGGCTGACGGAAAAATCTATATTCTGCACTGGTAGAAAATCTGTTCATTTCTGCGAAAGTCCTATTAAGCTGACATCGAGTAACAGTTCCCAACAGCTCACACCTCAAGGCTCTCATTGCCTTACTATTTCATGTAGCCTTACTATTACCTAAACGTGGCATAGCTGCTTGTTTCTAACTGATTAAAGAATGTTACGTGGGCCTCGGGAAGACAGAGACAGAACATATAAAGCTAATCCAGAGTTTTTCTTTGGAAAAATTGTCCCATATTATCAGAAGTCAGCTGTGTCATTTCAAAGAAATTCTGCTTCAGAAACTGAAAGAATTATTCACATTTTCATTTTGGGTTAAATTTTGCAAAGCTCCCACATCTGCCATAATACATCAGATCTAAATTCTATCCAGCACTACAAATAAACATAAAACCAACCTTGCTGAATTCTTGTTCTCTTTTTTTTTTTCCTCTAAAGAAACAGCAGTCTTTGTGGGATACAAGTTACAGAAAGTGGGAAGTCAGAGTGAGATTTAATAAGCAGCAGACTCTTCTCATCTTTTTTCATTTCAATAACTCCAGTAACTGTTAATTCTTAATTTAGAGATTATTTTCAAAGACTCAATTATGGAATAAAAGTGATGAGTGGTACTGTAGTATCCAGGCAATAACCTGGATTCAAGTAATACAAATCAAGTTCCCTTTCTATCACAGAATTTCTTGTGTGATTGTGTGAGAGTTATTTGCCTTTCTGAGTACCTACAGCATAAAAAAAACCTGGGAGGAGGAAAATACATTAATGGCACTAAGAAATTGAGGAAAAAGCCATACAGAAGCTGATGGCTACGTGGCACGTACCCATCACTAATGTTTTTAAAGTGCTCCTTTTGCAGATTAAATTTATGCTTTGAGCACAATAACAAATATTACTAAACCTTATTATATAAAAGAAATACACTAATTAGCTGCACACAGACACTAATCAACTATGTGTCCTACGCAAGTCTGAATGAATGACATTATATACAAACTAAGGTTGTGACATTAAACTATAGAACGATAAATCGCCAATGATTTGCAAAGCGATCACAAAGTGATAAAATTAGTCTCTATTAATCTGAGATTAGGTAATTTTAGTCTCTATAAAACTGCTCCTCTGCCCAAATTCATTTTTGTGAACTAACACAAACAGACCTGTGCAGCTTGTCCAACACTGAAACATGACAAATTCAGCCCTATTTCTGTCTCCTGTTGATCCAGTCCTTGTTTATGGAGCTCTGAAAAGGTGTGGATTGATTGTGGTTATTACGTGTCTGAGGGAAAAACACATACCCAGGTCTCAAACCTTGGGTGTATTTGGGTTCTGTTGTAAAGCTACTCCTCTCTTCTTCAATAAGTATTCCTGACACCAGAAATATATCACAAATATATATATATATATAAATTTACCAGCATTTTATTCAAGATAACGTTATACCAGTATGAAAGGGGGCTTCTATCACTGAATGCAGTTGACAACTAAATATCAATGATCATCTGAAAAGATGGTCTCTGGGTAAGTAGTTCTGTGCTTTTTATAAGCCCGAGGAAACCGATCCATCCTGCAGCTTGTCAGAACACCAGTGAATACTGATACGAGCATTTCTGTTCATTTAAACAGCATAAATGAATAAACATGTGAAGGGAATGAGCTGAGCTGAGGAAAATGATGCATTATTCATGCAGCTAACAACACTTACTCACGCCTAGTATAAATTGAAACCTAAAGTGCAAATCTAGGACACTGAGAAGATTTTCAATCATGCTGAGTTATATTTAAATTCAATCTATGCCAGAAATTCCGAGTTCATTTCATGTTTTCACATCAGCGTAGAAGCATTTCACGCTGTAAAGCTTCCTTTCATTGGCTACGCTTTGGGAAACATGAGTTATGAATGTAGCAGTTTTTGAGAATGAATAGTAATAAAGGCAGGGTGGATTTAACTTGAGATGTAGTGGACATGAAATTAAGTGAAAAGTATAGCGCTGGTGACTCATTTATTTCCATCTGACACACTCCTGAAGAAAAATATTTAAATCAAAACAAAACTGAAAAATGAGCAAGTTTGCCAAGCGAGAAAAAAGAAGGTTGCATTTGCAATTCTATTTTCTTTAATGAAACATTTGTATAACACCATTGTAACACCTGATATGCTCTGTCAACTCAAAACTGTGAAGGGAAGACAATGATTTCTAGAACACGATACCCGGATTTTTGTAACCCATGTTGGTTCTAATCTCTCAGCAATACTTATTTCCAAAATATGGAAATCATGCTGAACTCCTACACTGAGCCACTGAAAAAGCTAATTGGCATTTGCAAAGTAGAAAAAAATCTTCTTTTCTGTTTTGCATAATCAGGCCTCTATAACAATATCTTTCCCAAAGATACCTAAAAACTTCATCCCCAAACTTCACTTATTACCCAAGAAACACATAGTTGGAAAAAGTAAAGAGAACAGATACAGCTACTGTCCTGAAAGAAGAGTTTAATTCAGTGGGAGAATCTGGATCTGAAAATTAAGGAAAGTCATTTCACCTCTAAATCTACTTCTTTCTAACCCCGTTAGATTTTCTTGTCTGCATGTTAAGACTGTTTGGAGGTGGAGGTGAGCTACTATGGCACCTCTGACAGTATAGCTCTCGCTTCAGAGAGAGTCTACTGGCACAACTACAGAATAATTATCAAATGCAAGTAGTTCAGCCACTTCCTCTCCTGTTTCAAGCCTATGAAACAACACTACCATGCAAGTAAGAAACCTGAAACAGCAATTCTTTTTCTTACTCTAAACGTACCACAGTTTGCAACCAACCTCCAGGGCCTTTGCTTTCCCACATTCATTCCAGAGCAGACTGGAGCTGAGACACCCAGCTAAGCCTAGGCGCAGCAGAAGGTTCCACCTGGACTAACTGTTTGCTGTCACGTAAAATATCACTACTTCTGTAAGAAGAGGGACAATATGGATCTATGGTGTGGTTTTTCCACTGAACAAGCCAATTAAGCTGTATGTAATTGCCATTAGGAAACAATCCTGCCTATAAAAAACCTTCAGATAGATCCAAAAGGACTATTATCAGACTGGAAATTCTTTTTCTTTTGAGATTTTCCACTCCTTAGATAGGAAAGCAGTTGAAGCTGAGAAGTTGTTTACTACTATGTCTTTCTGAGGAGTGATCAAGAGTTCTGAAAGAGCATGGAGGAGACAGGGGTTCCTGAGGCTGGAATGGACTCAGACCCTGCTCCAGAGGACTTTGCACATGGAGGTGGTTACAGTTTGTCTCCAAAAGAGGAGTGTTCAGCAAAAGGCCTGAGCCTGAAAACGTGTGATAGTTCCAGACCAGTGAATTAGGCAACAGCCAAATTCAAACACCTTAGAGTGGATTAGAGCTACTCACAGTTTGAGCGATGTGAACAGGCAGCTCTGAATTTCTCTTGTACGGACAAGGCCTACACAACTGAGACCCGTTTCTGAACCTGCCTCAGATCTGAAAGGATGTAGTGGAAAAATCAAGCCTTTTTTTTTTTTTTTAATTTCTAAACAACTCCTGCAATGAATTTAGCCTGGCCCAAGCCTGTTTGCAGCAGCGTACAGAATACTATAGTGCTGAGCCAAGGTTTGAGGCTTGATGGCTTCCTCACCTCCAAAGAGAAGCACATTCTGGGGTAATATGATTACAGAACTTCCAGCAGCTCTCACAGCGTTCAGACAAGCACATTATTGGCGGCAGCTGCTCAAACAAGTGCTCACCTCACTGTGCTCCCCACAGCCTGGCACCTGGAGGAGTGAGAAATTATGTCAATGAAATCAGCCTTTTCTGGAGACCCGCACGGCGTGCTTCCGTGTCTACCCAGCCACTCGCTGAGCGATTAAAGCTGCCAGCTTGACGAGCTATTTAAAGGTTACTTAAATCTATCAAGGTTGTGTGATTATTGGGAAGGAAATATTTTAATAGTCTGGATATTACCATGTGAGCAATTTAAGCCGCTAACCTGCCACATCACTAGGCATTTCACCAAGTTATCGCCCAACCTAAAACAGGTGAAGATTAGAGCTGTAAAACGCTAAGATAAGGCTTTTATGATAATTAGTGTGACACAATTTAATTATGAATATGCATATAAGTCTACTGTATGTACAGTCCGACAAAAAATGAGAGAACAAAGTCTAACAAAGCAGAGGCTTAGCAGCTTCTCTCAGGGAGTTTCTCCAAGGCTGTTCCTCTTTGTTTTGCTTGACTGGGTATCTGTCTCATCATCCTGCCTTAGAAAAGATTTATACTTGGCCTGGCGTCCCAGCACGTGAAGGATTACAACCTAAAGCATCTCATGATTATCTAGATAAATTGCACAATAAAAATGAGATGTACTTGAATGGATTAGAACTTCCAGTAATAATAGCAGAACTCATTTGAAAGAGAACCACTTACAAGAAAAAAAGAAAGGGGGCCATAAAAATGCATCAAATTACCCCAAAATTTGGGTTAAGTTGGTAAGAAAACAGTTTGTTTGCTGCAGCTTTTTAAGACAAAGACCTATATGAAAATGCTTATTAAGAATACACAGATTATTGCGTGTTAGTGAATTCAGCATACAGCACATTCATTTGCCATTTATTACTTCACTTAAGTCTAATTTACAATTGACTGAGCTTTATGCGTGCCTGCACAAGAGGGAAAATATAAAATCTCCATTTGTGATTTTCTTGGCGTGGGTTTCTCCCATAGACATATGGTAGAAAAACCAATACTTGCAAACCCTCATATTCTTCTACTTTTGCATATTCCTATTTTGCAATCACAATACATGTATAGCTATATAATTTTTTTATCCTGATTTCCCTTTTACCCATAAGTATACTGACATATTCCAATATTGTTTTAAATCCTGATCTCAGTTTTGCTGCAGCTTCCTTCCTTACTTCCTTTCTTACCCTCAAACTACAATGGGATGAGAAATCTAAAAGTAAAAAACAAAACTCAAATCCCTCCCTCTTTCTTCTTTTCCTAAGTCTCAAAAATAGGCAGTTGGATTAGTTCAATCAAAATTTTAAACTGAGAATTTCATCAAGTCCTCTGAATCTTGATCAGTTTTCATTATAATATAAACAAAACCACTTTTCAAAACAGCAACATTGTAAAGAAACTGAAAATTAAACGAGTTGAGAAAACAACTTGGCAGAACCACCCTCTTGAGAAAAAAGCCTTTGGTTCTTACGATGAATATTATCTGATGATAAAGCATTTGCCACAGAATTCTATTTGACAGGAATTTTCTATAACACAGTTTTGCCATTGTGGATTAAAATCTGGAGTGACGGGAATACAAACAGAAAATCTTCTAAGATGCCTTGTAAGATACCATGGGGATCAGTTCTTTTTAATTGCTAGGTGATGATCTCCTACATGCTGGTTCTGTTAAAAGTAAGCACATGCAAATCACTTAAACATTTAGGTCTCAGATTCTCTGTTTATCTAGAAAAAGAATTAGCTGCCAGTATTGTAGTATGCTGGCTAGATATGCTGAGTGCATCCAACATTATCAACATTCTTCTGCTTCAGCAAATTACTTTATTAAATTTTCCTGGCAAGAGTTTGCTCTGTATGAAAAATGGATGTACTTGATGCACTTCCAATTTGTTAACTAACTGCCACGTTCTTTATTTTTCTCTAAAAGAACTCGAAGGACAAAGATAGAGTGCAGATCTGGAGATTGAAAAACTAGAATTTTTCACTAGGCTGTCTTTGTTAAATAGAACACATTTACCATAGATTATTTTAAAGCCTGAACACATCACTGGTTTGCCAGATGAAGATACAGGGTTGGCCTATGCAGCTTGGAGGAGAGGAAAAGTTGCCATTCCTCTGTTGGCACACTAGCATTTTTTATAAAATTCTGTGGAAGTACTTCCAAGTTCCAACTCCATTAGCTATATTTCACTCAGAGTCTCTTTGGGGGCTGTTGTTGCTTTTTCAGTGTAATAGCAATAACAAGATCAGCAGAGGTGTGCTGATGAACTAATGCAAAGATGCCCAGAAGACATGCCTGGACTTCACTAGACTGAGATGCCGTTATCTTCTCATGCCACAGGCAGAGATAAATTATAACTTGAAATACCGGCTGGAAGTTTTGAGATTTACATTTCATTTAATCAGAATTTGAAAGCATGTAAACACAAATCTCAACTCATTCTGACTGTCTGTAACAAGGAAACTGCACAGTAGCAGCTCTAACAATCTTTGTCAATGTAATTACCTAAGCTGAAGCTGAAAGGTCAAACCTTGAAAAATCGTGTGCCGGCTAATCAGGTAAATCAGTCAGAACAGAAGGTTTTAGCGGAATAATGCTCAGTTAATCATGTACACTCTTGTACGTTACACAGACGTCCAAAGTACCTACAGCCTAATAGTTCAGGATTCTGACTTCCCTAAGAACCTCATCTTTAGAGTGGTTTCTCCTGTACAGGTAGTAGGTGCACAAGTAATAAAGAAAGCAACGTTTGGTATATCTATTATGATTGGGGAAAAAAGATAATCAACAAAGACAAATTTACAAATGCATAGATATGATTGACTTAAGAGCAGATTAACTACCAAGACGTACAAACTGCATCACATCTACAGAAACTAATTCCAGGAACAAAAAGTGACAGCTTTCTTTTCTAGATTTTTGAAAACAAGATCTACTAATTAGGTCTAATCAGTTACAAAGTTCCCCTGAAAATGGAGCACTTCAGATTTCCACTTTGCGGAGTTAGGTCCCGGTTTCTCTTGGGTTCTCACACACGGGAAACAAAGGCATTTCAAAATCTGACCTCATTCCAATTCAGACCAAATCTGAGTACTCTCAAAATTTCCTATGAAATATAATTAAAATGCTGTGTTAAAAACCCTGTTTCTTTCATGCTTATATTTATTATTTTTATCTTATTCTATTACAGGCACATACTATATATGTTATTGGATCCTGTCAATGCATAATATGATTTATATCAAGTTGTCATATTACATCCTGACATACCAAATAGTCCAGCATTCTGTTTTTATATTATTTTTATATTATTTTCATTAAAAAGAAAAAGCAGTTGCTACAGTGCTTATAATGAAACAGCTTACTTTCTAAACCAAGGCTGCCTAGCATTTTAAGAACTGTGGCTTGGTATGAGTTTTGTGACTCCTAAAAATCAAAATTACCATTTCCTGAAGTAGTTTGCAGAACTAGATGCTCAGCAAAAGTGTATCAAAATTGTACAGACCTGAGAGAAATTCACCCTTCAGGCCAGGCAGTTCACAGGCCAGCAGTTCAGTAACCTTGCTGTAAGTCAGAATAGTTTTTATTCACGCTGCAATGAGACAGCGTGGTACTTTGATGCAAAATTTATTGTTTTTACTTCCAGTGCCTCATAGCATTATGAAGAAAACAAGCTTTGATCTTTCTGAATATTCCCTAGAAACATTTTCCTTTGAATATCCTAGTCTTATCTGTTACTTTGTCAGATGTTCTTTTTAATCAGTCCTTGCACCCACAGATAAAGAAAAGACTAGAGATATTTCTCACGGCTGAAATATATGCATAATGGATAATTGGAGGTGTACATGGAATTAATTTATATCATCAAACGGTGCAAGCTCTGAGCTCTTCCCAGGATCTCAGTCCCTTGATTGCACACACTCCATGCGTCTGAGCTCTGAAAGGGCTGTCAAACATTGGAAGTGGTTGAGTCACCATCCCTGGAGGTATTCCTGTGTAGATGTGGTGCTGAGGGACACGGTTTAGTGGTGACTTGGCAGCGCTACGCTGACGGTTGGACTTGCTGATCTTAAAAGTCTCTTCCAACCAAAATGATGCTACGATTCTATTCTAAGAAAAGTTTAGGTGCAGCCCAGAGGCAATTTTTTCCAAGAACTTCAATCTAAATGTAGCACAGACAAGATGACACGAGGGCTGGCTCTTTCCTCCTTACACAGGCCCCCAGTAGACCACTGCTCTCATACACATCTCTGCTACCCTTGTGTATCTTGCTCCACGCACACAGTACATGACCCTGGTATCATCATAAAAGTGTCACTCCATGTAGCCCTGACACAATCCTTACACGACTGCAGACATTTTCAGCAAAAAAGCACAGGGTGAACATTCTTCTATATGGATTTAGATAGTCCTGTCTAATGGAAACAACCATTAACAATATACTTCACTGGTTTTGGCTTGGACGACAAGGAGCTTCTTCCAGAGAAAATAACCTTTACTCATTTGTTGTCATGTTATCCATTCAAAACCTGAATTTTCCTCCTCTGATATGAAGAGTTTGATTTTGCAGGTAAAGGTGTAAATGAGAGACACTCTGTTCTGGCAGATCAGAATTTGAACAGTAGCTACTGGAAGATTGTAGTTCCTGCTGGGAAATAGGGCATTTTCTGTGAAAGGCAATGGTAATTCTAACATTAGCAGAGAAAAGCAGGTCTTCTATAGAAGGTAAATTACATTAAATATCTTTAAAATAAGGGGGGCTTTTCTGGATATTGTTTCAATGAGAAGGAGGTAGAAAAAGAAGACCAAAACTTTAGGAGTATAAAGGAAAGATGACACCAAAATGCAGTTATAAAAGCACTCAGGCTGTAATTCCATGCTAAAAGCATTCCTGCCTTGTTTCTGCTGCCCCCAGCTGCTCATTCCTATCTGTGTCTATGCACAGCACGGCCTCAAAAACACAGCTTGAGAGAGTGGGCAATTATACAGAAGGGCAAGAACCTTTGAAAGGGCTTTCCCCACAGTGATCCTGTAAAATTGTAATCTCACCTCATACCATAAGAAACAAGGGTTTTTTAAGTTTAAGGATTGACTGGAATTCTTGACATCCTTATTTAAAAAAAAAATACAATTTATCTTCTTGTGAGTAAGGAAACAGTTGTGGGGTTTTTTGGGGGGTATTTTTAATTCTTTGTCAATAAATGGGAGGATTGACCTCAAGATATATGATTTCATGCTTTTCCTGAGAGACAACCTGTGTGGACCTGAATTTTGCTTCAAAATAAGGTAACAGCTGATACTGTTTGATGCATAAACTCTTTCTTTTCTTGCTTTTGCACAGCTGCATATACTACACAAAGGAACTTTATTTGCCTCACAGTGTAGTGTGTTTTATGAATTAGAATCTATATATAAATGCACTTTAGCTATAATAGATGACCTTCAACATTTCATTAGTGCAAAAGCAGTTCTGCATCATCTCTAATTAATAGCTTTGTTGATTATAATTTTCAATATATTCTGTAAAATAACTTCATGCAGAGCATAATCAGTAAAGCTATATATATTAAAAAAAAAATACAAAAAGTTATTTTATGGATCATTTCAAATAGAATAAGAGAAGCAGCTCTGTTTTTTTCTAGGTATGTTCATATTATAGATAGATAGATAAATAAATAAATAAATATATGCTCCTGAGCTGGTTCAGTTCTATGTAACCATACCAAAAATAGAAGGATAGTGCAGACATCTGAACTGAAGCTATATTTGCAATTCCAGAACTGGAAAAGTGATATGACTCTGTTCTAAGAGCAACACAGCCATTATTCACAGCCACAGTGTATTTATTCACTGTGAACGAACATTCACTTGGCTGTGAGCAGCCAGGTCCCCTAACCAAGAGAAGGTAAATGAAATCCAAAAGGTTCTTCCTTCTTTTAGAGCTCCTTTACACAGATTCCTGAAAGGACTGGGTAAATATGACAGTCATTTATTTGTAATAATGCCAGCATTAATAGGCCTTTGTATAAATAACCTAGACAGAGCTAAATGGAAATTAATAATAAGGTATTTCAAGAAAAGTGTTCAACTAAAAAAGGGATTGTTCCTGTCATCGAAATCGGTTTTAATTGAAACAGGAAATAATCATGTACCAATAGCATCTGTGTTCTTGTTACAAGAGGTTTTGTATTTCAGTGGAAGACCAATACAATCAATGAATATGTTTGCTTTATCTCATACTATTTCCCATTGGATATACTTAATTAGTTGATTGGCTTAAACTCACCATGCCCTGATCCAACATGTACTTCCAAATAGCCTTCAAGGGGGAGAGTTACCTAGTGCCAAATTATTTTGGGGACAACACAAGTAGTGGGTAAACAAATTAAGGTAATTATTAATGAAATAAAACCTTTAATGGGAAATACATTTGCAGGAAGACAGAATACTCCAGGAATGTTTTGGTAGTGGTTCTGACCTAGCAGAGAAAACCTTTTGCTCTGACCATTCACATTAATTTAATCAATGTTAAAAATTTGCTGTTGATATTTCTAATTTTTATGATTCTGAAGGAAAATGTTTGGGATGTGGTATATCCCTTGAATGTGCACACAAAGATCAGCCACCCACAGTAATTTTGAAATTCTAAAAATGGCCTGTGGCACTGAATTGCTCGCAGTCATTGAAGCTCTGAAATACTGGCTGGATTCCAAAGCAACTCAAGTGCCAAAAGACCAAGTGGAATTACTTTCAGATTATTATTAAACTCACAAAGCATTTACAGAATTTCTACTTTTTTTTTTTATCAACAGCAATTTTGCCTCCCCTCTTAATACAACAGCCAGAAGTACAGATCCAACACGCTACGTGACCTAATTGGCTGAAAATCTAATTTACTAAAAAAGGCATTTACTTAAAAACCAAAAAGCAAACAATAAATGACAAAAGCCCACAGCAGGTTAGACGCTTTTGGGAACTAATACGAAAAAGCTGGAGAATGGCAAAGCATGAAGCAAAATATTATTTTCTGTGACCAAAGAAGCTTGAAAATTCTGAAATTGCTTTAGTGGTCAAGCCACTTCCAAATATTGTAGCAGCAACCAGATCAGAAGCTAACCCATTCCTGTTACAGCAACTTTACTGAGCTCTGGAACAACAGAGATCACAAATCAAACATTTAAAGGCAATTTAAGAAAAACAGCAGAAAGCAATAAAAATTGGCAGCTATTGTTCTGCAGTATTCTGATAGTTGAGTTCATTTGAAGTTTATGCTGAATACCAGATGCAGCTACAAGCGCTTGCTATTTTGGGCAGTAATACATTTGTCAGCGATAGGACAGAGAAGAGTCAGTATTTTCATGTGATCTTAAAGACCTGCATGTTTTCATAGCTAAAAAAAGCTGTATGAATCAATCAGAAAGTAAGTCCGATAAAAATAAATAAGATAAAATCCTTGGAAAATAGTTAACCTGGTAATATTTCTGGGTTATGCAAAGCTCCTAAATAATTTTAGACAAATAACTGTGGATAAAGTACACTTGCAATGTAGTTAGACTGCATTGTAATGCTACCAATAAAATTGAAATGTCTACTGGCTGAAAGATAATCAATGAGACATATCTCATAAATCAAGTGAAGTTTTACCAGAAAGGCACTTCTGTTTTACAG
>NW_015090868.1:2308164-2312003 GCF_001431845.1 Calidris pugnax | reverse complement strand
TTTGCATGTTAAATACGTTTTACTCTGAAAATTCCTGGCACTTCAATTTGTACTGGGCTGACGGAAAAATCTATATTCTGCACTGGTAGAAAATCTGTTCATTTCTGCGAAAGTCCTATTAAGCTGACATCGAGTAACAGTTCCCAACAGCTCACACCTCAAGGCTCTCATTGCCTTACTATTTCATGTAGCCTTACTATTACCTAAACGTGGCATAGCTGCTTGTTTCTAACTGATTAAAGAATGTTACGTGGGCCTCGGGAAGACAGAGACAGAACATATAAAGCTAATCCAGAGTTTTTCTTTGGAAAAATTGTCCCATATTATCAGAAGTCAGCTGTGTCATTTCAAAGAAATTCTGCTTCAGAAACTGAAAGAATTATTCACATTTTCATTTTGGGTTAAATTTTGCAAAGCTCCCACATCTGCCATAATACATCAGATCTAAATTCTATCCAGCACTACAAATAAACATAAAACCAACCTTGCTGAATTCTTGTTCTCTTTTTTTTTTTCCTCTAAAGAAACAGCAGTCTTTGTGGGATACAAGTTACAGAAAGTGGGAAGTCAGAGTGAGATTTAATAAGCAGCAGACTCTTCTCATCTTTTTTCATTTCAATAACTCCAGTAACTGTTAATTCTTAATTTAGAGATTATTTTCAAAGACTCAATTATGGAATAAAAGTGATGAGTGGTACTGTAGTATCCAGGCAATAACCTGGATTCAAGTAATACAAATCAAGTTCCCTTTCTATCACAGAATTTCTTGTGTGATTGTGTGAGAGTTATTTGCCTTTCTGAGTACCTACAGCATAAAAAAAACCTGGGAGGAGGAAAATACATTAATGGCACTAAGAAATTGAGGAAAAAGCCATACAGAAGCTGATGGCTACGTGGCACGTACCCATCACTAATGTTTTTAAAGTGCTCCTTTTGCAGATTAAATTTATGCTTTGAGCACAATAACAAATATTACTAAACCTTATTATATAAAAGAAATACACTAATTAGCTGCACACAGACACTAATCAACTATGTGTCCTACGCAAGTCTGAATGAATGACATTATATACAAACTAAGTTTGTGACATTAAACTATAGAACGATAAATCGCCAATGATTTGCAAAGCGATCACAAAGTGATAAAATTAGTCTCTATTAATCTGAGATTAGGTAATTTTAGTCTCTATAAAACTGCTCCTCTGCCCAAATTCATTTTTGTGAACTAACACAAACAGACCTGTGCAGCTTGTCCAACACTGAAACATGACAAATTCAGCCCTATTTCTGTCTCCTGTTGATCCAGTCCTTGTTTATGGAGCTCTGAAAAGGTGTGGATTGATTGTGGTTATTACGTGTCTGAGGGAAAAACACATACCCAGGTCTCAAACCTTGGGTGTATTTGGGTTCTGTTGTAAAGCTACTCCTCTCTTCTTCAATAAGTATTCCTGACACCAGAAATATATCACAAATATATATATATATATAAATTTACCAGCATTTTATTCAAGATAACGTTATACCAGTATGAAAGGGGGCTTCTATCACTGAATGCAGTTGACAACTAAATATCAATGATCATCTGAAAAGATGGTCTCTGGGTAAGTAGTTCTGTGCTTTTTATAAGCCCGAGGAAACCGATCCATCCTGCAGCTTGTCAGAACACCAGTGAATACTGATACGAGCATTTCTGTTCATTTAAACAGCATAAATGAATAAACATGTGAAGGGAATGAGCTGAGCTGAGGAAAATGATGCATTATTCATGCAGCTAACAACACTTACTCACGCCTAGTATAAATTGAAACCTAAAGTGCAAATCTAGGACACTGAGAAGATTTTCAATCATGCTGAGTTATATTTAAATTCAATCTATGCCAGAAATTCCGAGTTCATTTCATGTTTTCACATCAGCGTAGAAGCATTTCACGCTGTAAAGCTTCCTTTCATTGGCTACGCTTTGGGAAACATGAGTTATGAATGTAGCAGTTTTTGAGAATGAATAGTAATAAAGGCAGGGTGGATTTAACTTGAGATGTAGTGGACATGAAATTAAGTGAAAAGTATAGCGCTGGTGACTCATTTATTTCCATCTGACACACTCCTGAAGAAAAATATTTAAATCAAAACAAAACTGAAAAATGAGCAAGTTTGCCAAGCGAGAAAAAAGAAGGTTGCATTTGCAATTCTATTTTCTTTAATGAAACATTTGTATAACACCATTGTAACACCTGATATGCTCTGTCAACTCAAAACTGTGAAGGGAAGACAATGATTTCTAGAACACGATACCCGGATTTTTGTAACCCATGTTGGTTCTAATCTCTCAGCAATACTTATTTCCAAAATATGGAAATCATGCTGAACTCCTACACTGAGCCACTGAAAAAGCTAATTGGCATTTGCAAAGTGGAAAAAAATCTTCTTTTCTGTTTTGCATAATCAGGCCTCTATAACAATATCTTTCCCAAAGATACCTAAAAACTTCATCCCCAAACTTCACTTATTACCCAAGAAACACATAGTTGGAAAAAGTAAAGAGAACAGATACAGCTACTGTCCTGAAAGAAGAGTTTAATTCAGTGGGAGAATCTGGATCTGAAAATTAAGGAAAGTCATTTCACCTCTAAATCTACTTCTTTCTAACCCCGTTAGATTTTCTTGTCTGCATGTTAAGACTGTTTGGAGGTGGAGGTGAGCTACTATGGCACCTCTGACAGTATAGCTCTCGCTTCAGAGAGAGTCTACTGGCACAACTACAGAATAATTATCAAATGCAAGTAGTTCAGCCACTTCCTCTCCTGTTTCAAGCCTATGAAACAACACTACCATGCAAGTAAGAAACCTGAAACAGCAATTCTTTTTCTTACTCTAAACGTACCACAGTTTGCAACCAACCTCCAGGGCCTTTGCTTTCCCACATTCATTCCAGAGCAGACTGGAGCTGAGACACCCAGCTAAGCCTAGGCGCAGCAGAAGGTTCCACCTGGACTAACTGTTTGCTGTCACGTAAAATATCACTACTTCTGTAAGAAGAGGGACAATATGGATCTATGGTGTGGTTTTTCCACTGAACAAGCCAATTAAGCTGTATGTAATTGCCATTAGGAATCAATCCTGCCTATAAAAAACCTTCAGATAGATCCAAAAGGACTATTATCAGACTGGAAATTCTTTTTCTTTTGAGATTTTCCACTCCTTAGATAAGGAAGCAGTTGAAGCTGAGAAGTTAAGCTGTATGTAATTGCCATTAGGAAACAATCCTGCCTATAAAAAACCTTCAGATAGATCCAAAAGGACTATTATCAGACTGGAAATTCTTTTTCTTTTGAGATTTTCCACTCCTTAGATAGGAAAGCAGTTGAAGCTGAGAAGTTGTTTACTACTATGTCTTTCTGAGGAGTGATCAAGAGTTCTGAAAGAGCATGGAGGAGACAGGGGTTCCTGAGGCTGGAATGGACTCAGACCCTGCTCCAGAGGACTTTGCACATGGAGGTGGTTACAGTTTGTCTCCAAAAGAGGAGTGTTTGGCAAAAGGCCTGAGCCTGAAAATGTGTGATAGTTCCAGACCAGTTAATTAGGCAACAACCAAATTCAAACACCTTAGAGTGGATTAGAGCTACTCACAGTTTGAGCGATGTGAACAGGCAGCTCTGAATTTCTCTTGTACGGACAAGGCCTACACAACTGAGACCCGTTTCTGAACCTGCCTCAGATCTGAAAGGATGTAGTGTGAGACCCGTTTCTGAACCTGCCTCAGATCTAAAAGGATGTGGTGGAAATATCATGCCTTTTTTTTTTTTAATTTCTAAACAACTCCTGCAATGAATTTAGCCTGG
>NW_015090868.1:2221959-2306474 GCF_001431845.1 Calidris pugnax | reverse complement strand
CTTTGCACATGGAGCCGGTTACAGTTTGTCTCCAAAAGAGGAGTGTTTGGCAAAAGGCCTGAGCCTGAAAATGTGTGATAGTTCCAGACCAGTTAATTAGGCAACAACCAAATTCAAACACCTTAGAGTGGATTAGAGCTACTCACAGTTTGAGCGATGTGAACAGGCAGCTCTGAATTTCTCTTGTACGGACAAGGCCTACACAACTGAGACCCGTTTCTGAACCTGCCTCAGATCTAAAAGGATGTGGTGGAAATATCATGCCTTTTTTTTTTTTAATTTCTAAACAACTCCTGCAATGAATTTAGCCTGGCCCAAGCCTGTTTGCAGCAGCGTACAGAATACTATAGTGCTGAGCCAAGGTTTGAGGCTTGATGGCTTCCTCACCTCCAAAGAGAAGCACATTCTGGGGTAATATGATTACAGAACTTCCAGCAGCTTGCACAGCGTTCAGACAAGCACATTATTGGCGGCAGCTGCTCAAACAAGTGCTCACCTCACTGTGCTCCCCACAGCCTGGCACCTGGAGGAGTGAGAAATTATGTCAATGAAATCAGCCTTTTCTGGAGACCCGCACGGCGTGCTTCCGTGTCTACCCAGCCACTCGCTGAGCGATTAAAGCTGCCAGCTTGACGAGCTATTTAAAGGTTACTTAAATCTATCAAGGTTGTGTGATTATTGGGAAGGAAATATTTTAATAGTCTGGATATTACCATGTGAGCAATTTAAGCCGCTAACCTGCCACATCACTAGGCATTTCACCAAGTTATCGCCCAACCTAAAACAGGTGAAGATTAGAGCTGTAAAACGCTAAGATAAGGCTTTTATGATAATTAGTGTGACACAATTTAATTATGAATATGCATATAAGTCTACTGTATATACAGTCCGACAAAAAATGAGAGAACAAAGTCTAACAAAGCAGAGGCTTAGCAGCTTCTCTCAGGGAGTTTCTCCAAGGCTGTTCCTCTTTGTTTTGCTTGACTGGGTATCTGTCTCATCATCCTGCCTTAGAAAAGATTTATACTTGGCCTGGCGTCCCAGCACGTGAAGGATTACAACCTAAAGCATCTCATGATTATCTAGATAAATTGCACAATAAAAATGAGATGTACTTGAATGGATTAGAACTTCCAGTAATAATAGCAGAACTCATTTGAAAGAGAACCACTTACAAGAAAAAAAGAAAGGGGGCCATAAAAATGCATCAAATTACCCAAAAATTTGGGTTAAGTTGGTAAGAAAACAGTTTGTTTGCTGCAGCTTTTTAAGACAAAGACCTATATGAAAATGCTTATTAAGAATACACAGATTATTGCGTGTTAGTGAATTCAGCATACAGCACATTCATTTGCCATTTATTACCTCACTTAAGTCTAATTTACAATTGACTGAGCTTTATGCGTGCCTGCACAAGAGGGAAAATATAAAATCTCCATTTGTGATTTTCTTGGCGTGGGTTTCTCCCATAGACATATGGTAGAAAAACCAATACTTGCAAACCCTCATATTCTTCTACTTTTGCATATTCCTATTTTGCAATCACAATACATGTATAGCTATATAATTTTTTTATCCTGATTTCCCTTTTACCCATAAGTATACTGACATATTCCAATATTGTTTTAAATCCTGATCTCAGTTTTGCTGCAGCTTCCTTCCTTACTTCCTTTCTTACCCTCAAACTACAATGGGATGAGAAATCTAAAAGTAAAAAACAAAACTCAAATCCCTCCCTCTTTCTTCTTTTCCTAAGTCTCAAAAATAGGCAGTTGGATTAGTTCAATCAAAATTTTAAACTGAGAATTTCATCAAGTCCTCTGAATCTTGATCAGTTTTCATTATAATATAAACAAAACCACTTTTCAAAACAGCAACATTGTAAAGAAACTGAAAATTAAACGAGTTGAGAAAACAACTTGGCAGAACCACCCTCTTGAGAAAAAAGCCTTTGGTTCTTACGATGAATATTATCTGATGATAAAGCATTTGCCACAGAATTCTATTTGACAGGAATTTTCTATAACACAGTTTTGCCATTGTGGATTAAAATCTGGAGTGACGGGAATACAAACAGAAAATCTTCTAAGATGCCTTGTAAGATACCATGGGGATCAGTTCTTTTTAATTGCTAGGTGATGATCTCCTACATGCTGGTTCTGTTAAAAGTAAGCACATGCAAATCACTTAAACATTTAGGTCTCAGATTCTCTGTTTATCTAGAAAAAGAATTAGCTGCCAGTATTGTAGTATGCTGGCTAGATATGCTGAGTGCATCCAACATTATCAACATTCTTCTGCTTCAGCAAATTACTTTATTAAATTTTCCTGGCAAGAGTTTGCTCTGTATGAAAAATGGATGTACTTGATGCACTTCCAATTTGTTAACTAACTGCCACGTTCTTTATTTTTCTCTAAAAGAACTCGAAGGACAAAGATAGAGTGCAGATCTGGAGATTGAAAAACTAGAATTTTTCACTAGGCTGTCTTTGTTAAATAGAACACATTTACCATAGATTATTTTAAAGCCTGAACACATCACTGGTTTGCCAGATGAAGATACAGGGTTGGCCTATGCAGCTTGGAGGAGAGGAAAAGTTGCCATTCCTCTGTTGGCACACTAGCATTTTTTATAAAATTCTGTGGAAGTACTTCCAAGTTCCAACTCCATTAGCTATATTTCACTCAGAGTCTCTTTGGGGGCTGTTGTTGCTTTTTCAGTGTAATAGCAATAACAAGATCAGCAGAGGTGTGCTGATGAACTAATGCAAAGATGCCCAGAAGACATGCCTGGACTTCACTAGACTGAGATGCCGTTATCTTCTCATGCCACAGGCAGAGATAAATTATAACTTGAAATACCGGCTGGAAGTTTTGAGATTTACATTTCATTTAATCAGAATTTGAAAGCATGTAAACACAAATCTCAACTCATTCTGACTGTCTGTAACAAGGAAACTGCACAGTAGCAGCTCTAACAATCTTTGTCAATGTAATTACCTAAGCTGAAGCTGAAAGGTCAAACCTTGAAAAATCGTGTGCCGGCTAATCAGGTAAATCAGTCAGAACAGAAGGTTTTAGCGGAATAATGCTCAGTTAATCATGTACACTCTTGTACGTTACACAGACGTCCAAAGTACCTACAGCCTAATAGTTCAGGATTCTGACTTCCCTAAGAACCTCATCTTTAGAGTGGTTTCTCCTGTACAGGTAGTAGGTGCACAAGTAATAAAGAAAGCAACATTTGGTATATCTATTATGATTGGGGAAAAAAGATAATCAACAAAGACAAATTTACAAATGCATAGATATGATTGACTTAAGAGCAGATTAACTACCAAGACGTACAAACTGCATCACATCTACAGAAACTAATTCCAGGAACAAAAAGTGACAGCTTTCTTTTCTAGATTTTTGAAAACAAGATCTACTAATTAGGTCTAATCAGTTACAAAGTTCCCCTGAAAATGGAGCACTTCAGATTTCCACTTTGCGGAGTTAGGTCCCGGTTTCTCTTGGGTTCTCACACACGGGAAACAAAGGCATTTCAAAATCTGACCTCATTCCAATTCAGACCAAATCTGAGTACTCTCAAAATTTCCTATGAAATATAATTAAAATGCTGTGTTAAAAACCCTGTTTCTTTCATGCTTATATTTATTATTTTTATCTTATTCTATTACAGGCACATACTATATATGTTATTGGATCCTGTCAATGCATAATATGATTTATATCAAGTTGTCATATTACATCCTGACATACCAAATAGTCCAGCATTCTGTTTTTATATTATTTTTATATTATTTTCATTAAAAAGAAAAAGCAGTTGCTACAGTGCTTATAATGAAACAGCTTACTTTCTAAACCAAGGCTGCCTAGCATTTTAAGAACTGTGGCTTGGTATGAGTTTTGTGACTCCTAAAAATCAAAATTACCATTTCCTGAAGTAGTTTGCAGAACTAGATGCTCAGCAAAAGTGTATCAAAATTGTACAGACCTGAGAGAAATTCACCCTTCAGGCCAGGCAGTTCACAGGCCAGCAGTTCAGTAACCTTGCTGTAAGTCAGAATAGTTTTTATTCACGCTGCAATGAGACAGCGTGGTACTTTGATGCAAAATTTATTGTTTTTACTTCCAGTGCCTCATAGCATTATGAAGAAAACAAGCTTTGATCTTTCTGAATATTCCCTAGAAACATTTTCCTTTGAATATCCTAGTCTTATCTGTTACTTTGTCAGATGTTCTTTTTAATCAGTCCTTGCACCCACAGATAAAGAAAAGACTAGAGATATTTCTCACGGCTGAAATATATGCATAATGGATAATTGGAGGTGTACATGGAATTAATTTATATCATCAAACGGTGCAAGCTCTGAGCTCTTCCCAGGATCTCAGTCCTTTGATTGCACACACTCCATGCGTCTGAGCTCTGAAAGGGCTGTCAAACATTGGAAGTGGTTGAGTCACCATCCCTGGAGGTATTCCTGTGTAGATGTGGTGCTGAGGGACACGGTTTAGTGGTGACTTGGCAGCGCTACGTTGACGGTTGGACTTGCTGATCTTAAAAGTCTCTTCCAACCAAAATGATGCTACGATTCTATTCTAAGAAAAGTTTAGGTGCAGCCCAGAGGCAAATCTTAAAAGTCTCTTCCAACCAAAATGATGTTACGATTCTATTCTAAGATAAAGCTTAGGTGCAGTCCAGAGGCAATTTTTTTCCAAGAACTTCAATCTAAATGTAGCACAGACAAGATGACACAGGGGCTGGCTCTTTCCTCCTTACACAGGCCCCCAGTAGACCACTGCTCTCATACACATCTCTGCTACCCTTGTGTATCTTGCTCCACGCACACAGTACATGACCCTGGTATCATCATAAAAGTGTCACTCCATGTAGCCCTGACACAATCCTTACACGACTGCAGACATTTTCAGCAAAAAAGCACAGGGTGAACATTCTTCTATATGGATTTAGATAGTCCTGTCTAATGGAAACAACCATTAACAATATACTTCACTGGTTTTGGCTTGGACGACAAGGAGCTTCTTCCAGAGAAAATAACCTTTACTCATTTGTTGTCATGTTATCCATTCAAAACCTGAATTTTCCTCCTCTGATATGAAGAGTTTGATTTTGCAGGTAAAGGTGTAAATGAGAGACACTCTGTTCTGGCAGATCAGAATTTGAACAGTAGCTACTGGAAGATTGTAGTTCCTGCTGGGAAATAGGGCATTTTCTGTGAAAGGCAATGGTAATTCTAACATTAGCAGAGAAAAGCAGGTCTTCTATAGAAGGTAAATTACATTAAATATCTTTAAAATAAGGGGGGCTTTTCTGGATATTGTTTCAATGAGAAGGAGGTAGAAAAAGAAGACCAAAACTTTAGGAGTATAAAGGAAAGATGACACCAAAATGCAGTTATAAAAGCACTCAGGCTGTAATTCCATGCTAAAAGCATTCCTGCCTTGTTTCTGCTGCCCCCAGCTGCTCATTCCTATCTGTGTCTATGCACAGCACGGCCTCAAAAACACAGCTTGAGAGAGTGGGCAATTATACAGAAGGGCAAGAACCTTTGAAAGGGCTTTCCCCACAGTGATCCTGTAAAATTGTAATCTCACCTCATACCATAAGAAACAAGGGTTTTTTAAGTTTAAGGATTGACTGGAATTCTTGACATCCTTATTTAAAAAAAAAATACAATTTATCTTCTTGTGAGTAAGGAAACAGTTGTGGGGTTTTTTGGGGGGTATTTTTAATTCTTTGTCAATAAATGGGAGGATTGACCTCAAGATATATGATTTCATGCTTTTCCTGAGAGACAACCTGTGTGGACCTGAATTTTGCTTCAAAATAAGGTAACAGCTGATACTGTTTGATGCATAAACTCTTTCTTTTCTTGCTTTTGCACATCTGCATATACTACACAAAGGAACTTTATTTGCCTCACAGTGTAGTGTGTTTTATGAATTAGAATCTATATATAAATGCACTTTAGCTATAATAGATGACCTTCAACATTTCATTAGTGCAAAAGCAGTTCTGCATCATCTCTAATTAATAGCTTTGTTGATTATAATTTTCAATATATTCTGTAAAATAACTTCATGCAGAGCATAATCAGTAAAGCTATATATATTAAAAAAAAAATACAAAAAGTTATTTTATGGATCATTTCAAATAGAATAAGAGAAGCAGCTCTGTTTTTTTCTAGGTATGTTCATATTATAGATAGATAGATAAATAAATAAATATATGCTCCTGAGCTGGTTCAGTTCTATGTAACCATACCAAAAATAGAAGGATAGTGCAGACATCTGAACTGAAGCTATATTTGCAATTCCAGAACTGGAAAAGTGATATGACTCTGTTCTAAGAGCAACACAGCCATTATTCACAGCCACAGTGTATTTATTCACTGTGAACGAACATTCACTTGGCTGTGAGCAGCCAGGTCCCCTAACCAAGAGAAGGTAAATGAAATCCAAAAGGTTCTTCCTTCTTTTAGAGCTCCTTTACACAGATTCCTGAAAGGACTGGGTAAATATGACAGTCATTTATTTGTAATAATGCCAGCATTAATAGGCCTTTGTATAAATAACCTAGACAGAGCTAAATGGAAATTAATAATAAGGTATTTCAAGAAAAGTGTTCAACTAAAAAAGGGATTGTTCCTGTCATCGAAATCGGTTTTAATTGAAACAGGAAATAATCATGTACCAATAGCATCTGTGTTCTTGTTACAAGAGGTTTTGTATTTCAGTGGAAGACCAATACAATCAATGAATATGTTTGCTTTATCTCATACTATTTCCCATTGGATATACTTAATTAGTTGATTGGCTTAAACTCACCATGCCCTGATCCAACATGTACTTCCAAATAGCCTTCAAGGGGGAGAGTTACCTAGTGCCAAATTATTTTGGGGACAACACAAGTAGTGGGTAAACAAATTAAGGTAATTATTAATGAAATAAAACCTTTAATGGGAAATACATTTGCAGGAAGACAGAATACTCCAGGAATGTTTTGGTAGTGGTTCTGACCTAGCAGAGAAAACCTTTTGCTCTGACCATTCACATTAATTTAATCAATGTTAAAAATTTGCTGTTGATATTTCTAATTTTTATGATTCTGAAGGAAAATGTTTGGGATGTGGTATATCCCTTGAATGTGCACACAAAGATCAGCCACCCACAGTAATTTTGAAATTCTAAAAATGGCCTGTGGCACTGAATTGCTCGCAGTCATTGAAGCTCTGAAATACTGGCTGGATTCCAAAGCAACTCAAGTGCCAAAAGACCAAGTGGAATTACTTTCAGATTATTATTAAACTCACAAAGCATTTACAGAATTTCTACTTTTTTTTTTTATCAACAGCAATTTTGCCTCCCCTCTTAATACAACAGCCAGAAGTACAGATCCAACACGCTACGTGACCTAATTGGCTGAAAATCTAATTTACTAAAAAAGGCATTTACTTAAAAACCAAAAAGCAAACAATAAATGACAAAAGCCCACAGCAGGTTAGACGCTTTTGGGAACTAATACGAAAAAGCTGGAGAATGGCAAAGCATGAAGCAAAATATTATTTTCTGTGACCAAAGAAGCTTGAAAATTCTGAAATTGCTTTAGTGGTCAAGCCACTTCCAAATATTGTAGCAGCAACCAGATCAGAAGCTAACCCATTCCTGTTACAGCAACTTTACTGAGCTCTGGAACAACAGAGATCACAAATCAAACATTTAAAGGCAATTTAAGAAAAACAGCAGAAAGCAATAAAAATTGGCAGCTATTGTTCTGCAGTATTCTGATAGTTGAGTTCATTTGAAGTTTATGCTGAATACCAGATGCAGCTACAAGCGCTTGCTATTTTGGGCAGTAATACATTTGTCAGCGACAGGACAGAGAAGAGTCAGTATTTTCATGTGATCTTAAAGACCTGCATGTTTTCATAGCTAAAAAAAGCTGTATGAATCAATCAGAAAGTAAGTCCGATAAAAATAAATAAGATAAAATCCTTGGAAAATAGTTAACCTGGTAATATTTCTGGGTTATGCAAAGCTCCTAAATAATTTTAGACAAATAACTGTGGATAAAGTACACTTGCAATGTAGTTAGACTGCATTGTAATGCTACCAATAAAATTGAAATGTCTACTGGCTGAAAGATAATCAATGAGACATATCTCATAAATCAAGTGAAGTTTTACCAGAAAGGCACTTCTGTTTTACAGGATCCAGTAATCATACTTGGATTGACCTCTAAATTAATTTTATTTTTCTCAGTAATACTCTTTTGGATTCCTGGAAGCAACAGTCCATGCAATAAGCATGCTCACAAATGCAAAAAAACCTAATCTGGATATGTACAGAGGTTTCTAGAATCTGTTCAGAATACTGGTGTAATGCCCTGAGAATGTAATGTAAACTGAGGCAAACATTTCAGTTATCCATCAGCCAAGATCTGGAAAGTAGGTAGGAAGGACTACAAACAAGTTATAAATCATTATGCGGACTAATTCCGCTACTATTTGTTCCAAGAAAATTTATGAGGTTGGATAAAGGATATTAGAGACAAGGGCAGTGGAGAGAAGGGAAATAATATTGTACTACCCCAGCTAACTGCTTGTGGTGTATTCTACTTTTCTATGTCTTCTGGAAAGCTTATTTTCACCCACTAAAGTAGAAGTTCAATTACGAAACACCAGCAGTCACTCTTCAAATTCTATTTGTTGCATGCATGGAAGGAAAAAAATATTGCTCCTTACAAAGCTGAAAATAGTAATCCCTGTCAGCGTTACCTAAATAACAGAAGAATGTAAAGCAGCAGAGAGATGCATTTCAGAATGAGGGAGCTGCTTATTCCTTGCTTTCAACAGATTGGGCTGTGTAGGTATTATCGTTATATTTGATACTTTCAGAGAAACGTGAAGCTTGTCTTAAGATTCAGTTTTCAGGAATCAGGTGTCTGAAATTTTGGCTTCAAGTTAATTTCTGCTCTTCTTCTTAAAAAAGGATTTAACAAATAGAAACCCATAGTGCCCTACTTTTACAATGGAGATGTGTGAGCTCCAACCCTTTTGTATGGCATGATAATTAACCAATATAAATTCATGCACATTCCTACTAATTCTTTCTGTTTAGAACACAACTTATTTTCCTTACTTTTAAAATACCAGGACGATATCCACCTTGCTCAGTTCTGTCAATAAAACAACCCCAAAACTAAGATTTTAGTAAATGAACTTCAAAGCCTATGCACTTTGAGAAGAAAGGAAAAGCATTGGGGAAATACTAGGTAGTGGAAAACATGGAGAGTCATTTCTATCTGGAATGGAGCTTGTTATGCTAAAAAAAATGATTTAGGAAAGCAGCAAATCCATTTCAGGTACACTGGGAATGATATAAGGAACAATCCTTCATATTTCATGTTTCAGAAAATTATTATTTGATGACAGCCAACAAAACAAATTATATAGCTGATTTCTGTAGTGAGCAATTCAGAGAAAACATACATAATCCCTGTTCATATGTTTGCCTTAGGAATCATTGCATGTTCTTCTTAATTTGGAGTAGAAGAAAACCCCTAGTTTTATAAAAAAGTTAATCATCAACAACTCAACAGCTCTCACCTAGAATTGTCACAGGTGCACATCCAAAATAAAAAATGATAATTTAGATATCTGGCATAATTTGAAATCTTGCTTCAACCGTACTTTATCCTAACCAGAGTCTATGTTATTTGGACCAAAAGTGCAGAGGAATACCTTGTTATTCACCACTCATGATAAGTACTTAATGCTGACACTATATATATTTATATATTTACCATAAATCTGAGTTCATAGGGATCTCTAACACAGAGTTTCAATCAGTGAAAGCTGTAATGTCCCTTAAAAACAATACTAGTGTGATTGCCATGTGGTTAGAAAGGCTGTCTCCTCTCTGCAGACACAGAAATTATTCAAATAACTTACCCATGAGGCTGAAAAGATGGGCACAAGACCACAGTGTCTCCCGTGGCAGCTTCTGACCATGAACAAATGTCATTTTTGACACTGAGAGAATTCCTGTAAAGAGCTGTGAGGTCTTTGCCAAAATTTGGCCATGAACTAGAACATAATATTGTTATTGGCTAAAAAAAGCTTTCACATGTAGGGAATATATAGGGCCATATACAGGGAATAGAAATGTACATTTGTCTCCTATTATCAATTATCACATAATTAACCTTCCAGCCTGCTGCTGAAGTTACATTTAGCTCACTTCTGCTCAATACTAATATTTGTTTCTCCACTCTTTTAAACAGACCTGTGAAATTATCCTAAATTTAAAAACAGAAGAGTAGCATAATGTAAGTAAGGTAAAATCCCCATCGTAAAATGGATTTTTTTAATTACAAAACTTCAGCAGATAGAGCAATCAAGTAAGCTGCTATTGCAGCAGAATAAACAGCTGGGGTGGTAATTGCCAGCAAGGAGGTGACAATGCACAGTTGGGAGGGGGCCAAGGATGGTATCTGGATCAGCCGCTGCTAAAATTATTTGTGAAGCCACATTCTTAGGCTGACAGACACCAAGCAATAAATCAAATATCAAAGAGCAGTCATTGAAAGGAAGAAGGGGAAACAAGACGAGAAAAAAAACAAAATCATAAAGTGACAAAACTGTCACAAAGTCTCCAGCCAGTATTCCACAACTTTGAAAAGCCACTCCTATGCGTCTAGATTTACTGCTTATACTGAAGTATATAATTAATAAGAAAAAAACAACACACCAGTGTCCTGCCCCAGTTGCCACCAGTGTCCTTTTCCCAAGGATGCGTAATGGAACGGCATAATCTACTACTGAGAAGGAAAGCTCAAGTGAAAGAATGATTGAAGAGTTAATCCACTCATCCTATTTACAGCAAATCATTTCCTCGGTGTCCGACAACACAGCCTACGAATAGGCCAAAAAACAGAGACCGAAAGCGGCTGCAAAGTCTCTTCCCTCCCTCTCCCAGGGTCTCACAGCAAGAAGCATCAACCCGCTCGTGGTTCCGAGGGAGACGATGCTCTCCCAAGGCCGAGCGAGGCTCAGAAACTCGGCAGGGACAGGGAGGACACCGCAGCCACCACCGGCCTCTGCCCATCTGCAGCTTCCCTGAGCACCACACCGCGGCAGAGATACTATATTGCACCTTCCCACCCCGAAACTTAACCATGAAACTATTACCTTTTGCATATTCCATACATTCATGTCCCTTTTCTACTTATTTTCTTGTAAGCGGCTTCTCCCACCACTTTCTAGCAACAACAAAAAAGACTACATTCAAAATATAGATTCAAAACACCCTTCTTACTCATCTCTGCCTTCCAAAAACAGCATCCGTTACCCTCATCAGCTGATTTGCATGACCCACCACCCCCAGAACCATACCCAAACATAGGGGAGGACACCTTGGTTGCCTTTTTCCCCACCATTGGCACAGCCTGGTGTGACATGCACTCCCACGTGTTGTCCCTAAAGAAGGGTTCTTCACCTGGTGTGAAAAAACTTATCAACCCACTGAGTCAAGATCTTTGTCTTTATTTCAATTCTGCAGAATCAGGTGCCGGGCATTTAATAACAGCCAGCACAGCACACACTTCTGACAGTCCAATATTGATAAGGATAAGATCACAGAATAAGATCACAGAATCACAGAATCTTCTAGGTTGGAAGGGACCTTAAAGATCATCTTGTCCAACCGTCAACCTCACTGACAAGAATAGACACCCACACAACAAACAAGGAGCATCATCACTAAACCATACCTCCCAGCACTACATCAACCCGTCTTTTGAACACCTCCAGGGAAGGTGCCTCAACCACCTCCCTGGGCAGCCCATTCCAATGCCTGATAACCCTTTCAGTGAAAAAATTGTTCCTAATATCCAGCCTGAACCTCCCCTGGCACAACTTCAGGCCATTTCCTCTTGTCCTGTCACCTGTGACTTGAGAAAAGAGACCGACCCCCACCTCTCTACACCCTCCTTTCAGGTAGTTGTAGAGAGCAGGTGAGCTACAGCTCTTTTGCCATCCCTCACCATACATATGCATTCAAGTTCATGTTTTAAGTGTTTTGGGAGGTCCCCTTAATTAACATGCTCATTATAATATTAAAACACACACCCTCTTGTGAATAATCTCCTAAGGCTCCTCTTGGACACACTCTTATCTAGACTCCATTCCAAAGACTATACCTCTTGTCATCCCATACTTAGATCAGAGACCAGGAGTGTGCTCCCTCCGTGGGCCTTGTTGGCCTTCAGTAAGCTCTCGATAGAGTAATCCTTCAACAATTCAAATTATTTGATCTAAGTTTCAGTTAATTGTTTCTACATCTAGTCCAGGTGGACATGTAAGGACACTATTAAGTTGAGTCGTTTCTACATCTAGTCCAGGTGCAAAAGGCTCAATTAGGTTTTAATTTCAGGAGTTCAGCTGAAAGTTCAGTCCAAGTTCTATTACAATTTTATACAGATTGCTTATGTTTAACTTTTTAACCCTATTCTTTTGACATCACAGGTGTGACAATGTGCGAACTGGGAGGCTGCAAAGCCCTCCTGTACCCCTTCCTGTAGCCTCCCTGTACCAGCCAGCCACACTCTACACCCAGGACACGCTGTAGAACTTTTTGCCATCCCTCACCATACATATGCATTCAAGTTCATGTTTTAAGTGTTTTGGGAGGTCCCCTTAATTAACATGCTCATTATAATATTAAAACACACACCCTCTTGTGAATAATCTCCTAAGGCTCCTCTTGGACACACTCTTATCTAGACTCCATTCCAAAGACTATACCTCTTGTCATCCCATACTTAGATCAGAGACCAGGAGTGTGCTCCCTCCGTGGGCCTTGTTGGCCTTCAGTAAGCTCTCGATAGAGTAATCCTTCAACAATTCAAATTATTTGATCTAAGTTTCAGTTAATTGTTTCTACATCTAGTCCAGGTGGACATGTAAGGACACTATTAAGTTGAGTCGTTTCTACATCTAGTCCAGGTGCAAAAGGCTCAATTAGGTTTTAATTTCAGGAGTTCAGCTGAAAGTTCAGTCCAAGTTCTATTACAATTTTATACAGATTGCTTATGTTTAACTTTTTAACCCTATTCTTTTGACATCACAGGTGTGACAATGTGCGAACTGGGAGGCTGCAAAGCCCTCCTGTACCCCTTCCTGTAGCCTCCCTGTATCAGCCAGCCACACTCTACACCCAGGACACACTGTAGAACTGTGTAAGAAGTCCTGCTGATGGCAGTAGCACTCACTGTGGTGATCAATCACCTACACCCAGGACACGCTGTAGAACTGTGTAAGAAGTCCTGCTGATGGCAGTAGCTGATTGATCAAAAAAGATCAAACCTTTTATACCAAGCTGTAACAGGTTACCACACCCAGAACCTCATCTATGTATTTTGGAGTGTATTAAGTCAACTCCCACCCCAGTTCCTGAACTCTCCTACTCACATGCTGAGAAAATTTTAAACTCTCCCTGTCTATGACAAACTGAAATGATGCCAAAAAGATCATTTCAGTAGAAACAGAAAATTTTATTTCCATTAAATGAAAAATTCAATAATTTGTTCACTGCCCTTCTCCTTTGCTTTAGTTAGCTGCCAGAAAGGAAGATAAAGGAGAGTAACCTCAGTCTTACAGTGAGCTCCTTAAAGAAGAAAATGATTCACTCAGAGATATCTATGCCAGATTCTATTGTCATTTTATTCTTTCCTAGATCAAAGCTTCACAGAAAATAGAGTCACTATGCAAGTAATTAGATTTCCCAATCTTTACCTGTAGGGAAATATTACTTCCTAGTTTCCAGAAGAATCTGCTGTTTATCTTCATACCTGTCTGCTCCCATAACAACTCACACAACAAGAGAGATTCCTGGATGCTTGTAACCTAAGCCCACGCCGGGGGTAGAGGGTACGACTGTGAAACGTGAGAGAGACACCGAGACTGAGAAATTTGAGACACTTGAAATATTTCTGAGAGAGACACCGAGACTGAGAAATTTGAGGCAGTTGAAATGCAATAAAGCAGAAGATAGCTTAAAGGTTGCTACTCAAAACCTAGCTGTTAATAATTATAATATCTAATACTTCATATTTGCGTCATCTCTATCCCAGTTTAGCAAACTTTTTTTTTAAAAAAGCAATACCTTATGGGTTAGACAAAGAAGCAGTGAAGAGCCACAAAGTCCATGATAGCTTAAAGGTTGCTACTCAAAACCTAGCCGTTAATAATTATAATGTCTAATACTTCATATTTGCGTCGTCGCTATCCCAGTTTAGCAAACTTTTTTTAAAAAAAGCAATACCTTATGGGTTAGAAAAAGAAGCAGTGAAGAGCCACAAAGTCCACATACACACTGAGGTTAAATACCTTTGGTATTTAATACCTTTGGTTTATACCAAGGTATTCATACCTTGGTATGAAACCAGAGACACCCTAACAAAACATTCTGAAGAGCAATTAAGGCCTAAAATGTTTCTAAGTGACACCGTGCTGCAGCGAGGCCGGTGCCCGGCCAAATCTTACTCGGTTCACAAACAAGAGGAGATCCTGGCAGAATGCTCAATACCAACAGGCCTTGATTTTGCAACACTTTCACTGGAAAGGTTCAAAACACGCTGACCTTCACAACATGCTTTCAAGCTCATCTGTTTGCTCTGGAGTTTAGAGGGGTTGAGGCATCGGGGTGAATGGGAAGGGAGAAGGTGGTCTCTGGAAGAGCTGAAATAACCTTCTCAGGTCTGACTGATATTCTTTTTCTCTGGGGTGGGCTTCTTGCTACTGTTTAAACAGATATTAACTATAGTCTTTGTATGTGGACAAGTGGTATTTTATATGTACACATAACTAAAATGGATATATTTCAATAAGAAGCTGCCTGCAAACGCAATATCACTAGCCCTAATACATACTGCTTTCTAAAAGGCAGTCATTGCAGTAACAAAAGGAAGGAAAAAAACCTAATAGAAACTAAAAACTAAAGAAAAAATATCAATCTAAACATTTCTCAGATCTGTATTAATGTGGCAGCTGTCAGGCAAGAGTTCCCAGAGTTCTTCAGACAAATTACACCGATTCCCTGCACAACGCAGGAAAACACCCCCTGCATCCCCATCACTTGGCTTCGCCTCGAGCCTGAAAAACACTTATCACTCCTTTCCGTATTCATCAAAAGCAGAAATTGGACACCGGAACCTCCATCCTGACGAGATTTGCTGGTGGGTCCGGAGACGGCGGGGACCGGGGGAGTGGGGGACCGGGGCGCGGGGGACCGGGTGCACCCCCGTCCCGGCGCCAGCAGGTGGCAGCACCTTCCCTCCCAGGCGGCGCGGAGCCGGGCAGGCCGGCAGCACGGCAAGCCTCAGCCCTCCCTCCTTCCCTAATTGCCGTAATTAACACCTATTAAGGTTCATTAGAAGTCTCCCTCCTTCCCTTTGATTATATCCTCCTTTTGCCGTCCCAACGGGAAACGCGTAACATGCGTGAGTGTGCAGGCTGATTAATTGAAAGCTTTAATCATTTTAATAATAATTTTAAATGATAATTCTAATTTTTTAATATTTTTTTTTCCCTCCACTAAGAAAGCCAACCTCGAAATGATGAGGCACAACCATAAAGTACCAGTACCCAAGCCACGTTTTCAATTACAGGACAACATCTGCTGAGGAAAAAGGACATGGCTCAAAAAAAAAAAAAAAATAAGGTCTTTTAATTTCATGAAAGCTATTGTGTCGCTGCGCGCTTGGCAAACAAAATACACAAGTTGGGACTTCTCCACAAGAAATGGAGCCAGATTTGCCGAGAGGGCAAGCTCCGGGGAAGCTGGAGCAACACACAGATTTCTCAGGAGGTTTGGTAGACCCAGTAACCATTATTTTAAATTTAATGGTATTAATTAAATACACAGCGTATCTTGTTTCAGTATAGAGACATTAAAAGTACAAAATGAAACGTTTAATTGTTCAAATTCCAGGAAGTCCCTATATACATATATATGCACATTTTAAATTTAGAATAATTTTAAAACAGACAAGAAACACGTGCCATTCGTACACATTTCTATGTATTTGTAATCCTTTAATCACTATCAAGCTTAACCACCTTAAGAGGAACTTTAATTTTCACTGTAAACCTGCCCTGGCCCTTCTATAAATACCTGAATTGCTGAATCTAAGACTGGTTTATTTTCAATCTGTGATTAAAGCTATTGTCTTATATAGGCACTACAAATTCACTGCGGCAGACTAGAAACTGAGCAGTTATATAAAAAACTTAACTTGTAAGTTACACATTTGAATGTGTGCTGGACTCACAGCCAAGACCCCTACTGACAAGTGCAGCAAAAGAAAAAAAGCCCAAAAGCCAAGCTCTCTCACTCACACACGGCACATTTATCCCCTCTCTGTCTTAGTTATTGATCCTCTTCTCAAATACTGTTTTTGACTCATTCCCCTAATTCTTAACCGAGCCTTCCCAGTCAAAAGAGGGACAAGAAACACGTGCCATTCGTACACATTTCTATGTATTTGTAATCCTTTAATCACTATCAAGCTTAACCACCTTAAGAGGAACTTTAATTTTCACTGTAAACCTGCCCTGGCCCTTCTATAAATACCTGAATTGCTGAATCTAAGACTGGTTTATTTTCAATCTGTGATTAAAGCTATTGTCTTATATAGGCACTACAAATTCACTGCGGCAGACTAGAAACTGAGCAGTTATATAAAAAACTTAACTTGTAAGTTACACATTTGAATGTGTGCTGGACTCACAGCCAAGACCCCTACTGACAAGTGCAGCAAAAGAAAAAAAGCCCAAAAGCCAAGCTCTCTCACTCACACACGGCACATTTATCCCCTCTCTGTCTTAGTTATTGATCCTCTTCTCAAATACTGTTTTTGACTCATTCCCCTAATTCTTAACCGAGCCTTCCCAGTCAAAAGAGGCAACAGGCACTCCAGAAAGCAGATCTAAACCCAAGCCCTCAAAACAGAAAGAAGTCTTACCCAGAAGAATAAAAGCCACGGTCCTCTACAGGCTCACCCCAGCCATGGGGCTAACAGGCAAAACTACTAATTAGGTGCAGGCTTTTGACCTTAAACACAAAGAAGGTCCTAAACACCACTAACAAAACGCTTTGCTAGTGGAACTATCGGGAAGAACGTGAAGACTTGACAGGGTTGGCAGACCAGGCAGGAGTCTGAGAGCAGACCTAAATGAACGCACCGGGACACGACACGAACAAGGAGGATAGAAACGTTGAGCCCAGCATGTTTCTAGGTCTTGCCACATTCATCGTTTGGAGGAACAGCCTGAGAAGGAAGAGAGGGCTACCTGCTTTGGCTATTCTTTGGACACATTGTGTTAGGAGACAAGTGCAGGAATACTTACCCCTCCACCTGGCTGCTGTGTACGTCCTGAAGTAAATCGGTTCCGTGCCCCAGGATGCCACGCTGGGATTGCACACATTCATCCCAAGAACTCTAACATCAGCTACTGCTTGTGACTGTGATCTCCTGTAGGAGACCTGTATCTCCCATCTTTTATGTCAACTACCAATTCTGTAGGGGATGTTAAATTAGCTTCTGCCTCTAAACCTTTCTTCAGACCTACCCTTGCCTCCTGCATCTCAACTCCACCAAACTGTTGAGATGGTAACGTCCTCCTGTTCCACTGCAGGTGCTCAATGATGACTGGCTCAGCGTCCAACACCATAAAGAGTCTGAACAGAAGCTCAGTTGCTAAAAAGAACTGATTTGTTCTCTTCAGAAGGGTTGGTTTCCCATAGGCTCTCCATGATCATCTTCAGCTGAGTGAGGATGACTCATCATAAACATCTTGTTGACCCTTGATACTGCTCAGCAGATTAATCAAGTGCTTACTGCTTGTAGATGTGGTCAGCCCTTCTCTGCTTCCTGCAGTAAAGCTGTCTCCCTCAGCCCTGGTGGCAATGTTAGCTGGTGGGCAGAAGTTCCTGGGGAGAAGGAGCTGTTCCACCATAGCACCAGCTGTGAATGGAAAACCATCAGCGGTCCTACTTTCCCCTGAGCCCAGGGTAAGCTCAAGGCTCATGCTCTGAGCTGGCAAAGGCTGATTGCACAGGGAGCGCTCAGAGGAAGCAGTTATGGGGGAGCCAAATCTCTCCACTTGAGATATTGGGCTTTCTCTCCTCCAGTAGGAGGATGGATTGAATCCACTGACCTGGACCCTGGCCTGATCCTTACAACTCTTCTAAGAAGTCACAACACAGACCACCAAGGGCAGTGGCTACAGAAGAGCTGTCAGGCACTAGAGTGAGGCTTCTGTTTTCTCAGTGATAAAAAAAAAAAAAGGGAAAAAAAGAAATAACAGTCACAGAAAAGTGAATGGAAGAAGTATTTATTTTGACAGCAAGAGTAGAAATGTCTTGAAGAGCCAAAGGACTTCCAGTGTTCGTGAGCAGCAGACAGAACTGTGGGTTCTTTCTCCTCCACACCAATTCATTGAACCTGTCATCGCTGGACTGCCAACAAACCCCTGCAACCTGGTTCTGCTGGTGGAGAACTCATCCACAGCTTCCAGAGCACCTATGCACACGGCAGAGGGCATGGAGGTGGAGAGATCTGGGTCGTACAGAACATGCATTTCAGTGGAGGAGAAGTGTCTCTAAAAGAGGAGACCAGAACCATGATAAATAATGACTGCTGTCATTGACACAGCTTTTAATGTTGAGAAGAAATAAAGGGCTTGAAGCTTCATCAGCTTCACTGGTGCAATTTGATGAGAAACTGATTTTATATTTGAAGATGGACCTTTCTGTTGGATGCAGTGGAAAGCGTATACACATTGTTATAATTATCATTAAAATAACTTGGAATTTGTGAATATTTCATTGCTAATTGCTATGAAAAATATAATTACTTCCATGCTGTAAAAGCTTAATCTGGCACCGATTTAATTATTTGTTTTCATTGTTTTTCAACCACATGTACATACCAAGGAGCCGTCCTCTGTGATTACACCAATTTCACCAAATCTTTTGTAGACTATTTCTCCAAAACTCAAACTTGACTAACATTCACTGTTAATCATTTTCTGATTCCCTATTGTATTCATTGCATAGTGATGAAACTGCCAAATGTTCCAGATATCACACATTAACAGTTCTGACTTGTGAACACAGCATTGGTAGTGGAAAATAAAAGCCCTGAGACTCATTTGCCTGTTCACCCTGAAATCTTTTTTGCAATTGTTGCATTTTCTTCATACTTGTTGCCATAGTTATAATCTGCTGGTAAATCTACAGATTTTCTGTTGACTAAGATAAAGCATAAATATGTGTTATACTGAAAATCAATTAAACTATATTTCCATTAGAAAAGTAAACCACTTGATTTGATCCTTTAGCTATAGAATACCAAGTCTGCACCGGGCCTTACAGATATATGAATATCTAATTAAACAGATAATAAACTAATTAAACACTAACAACTGAAAGAGGAGGGGGAAAAGAACCAGAAATTCATGATCGATAGTGATGAGTTCCTCTTAAATGGAAGCATGATGAAAAGGATTTGGCTGGAAGTTGATCACGTCATTTACCCTCAAGTTTACGACACACAAAGAAATGGAAATGCAGATGCGATGGAACAGGCAATGCTGGTCCAAATGTTCTGCTCTTGAGCAAACCAGAGATGCTGATGACCACTTTTTACTATTTTTCTACATATACCTGAGAGATGTGACAATCTATGCAAAATATACCACTGAAGTTCAAACTCCTTTTAATAAAAAGTAGTAAAAATTACTCCAGTTTGGGTGACCTGCAGCCTTGTTTCTGAAGAAAGCAGACTATGGGTAAAAAGTATTTTTGAATACCGATTTCTAATGCTTACAGTTCTGGCTTCTAAGGACAAAGGCATGACTACAAAATTGTTAACCCACAAATCCCTGTACATGCTTGTACTGGCAGATGCATTACCTTCTCAAGAAGGAATTAGCAATAACGTAAGGAAAAAATGACACAGCTGTATAATTATATGATATTTTAGGATACACAGAATACACCTTGGCCTTTCTGTCTCCCTCACCACATATCTAATGATGGGTACCCCAATAGCAATTTGGGACTCAATTTCAAAACCTCCATGAGCCTGGGCCACTACTCATTTCACAAACTCATCCAGTGGTTTTAAACCAGATTTTCTAGTATTTGCATGTGATAAGAGAGGGACGCGAGAATATAGAAAAAGTGCAAGAGCAGAGGGAAATACTTTATTGGTAAGCCTCCTTTTTATCATGGGGCAATCTGAAGGGCCCCTCAAGAAAAGGCTTCATGGGTTTCTTTGCCAAGTTTGCTGGCAGCTCGTTATAGCTACTGGGAAACCTTCATGTAAAGAACACATTTTTAACTGGTTAACAGTAAGTAAACATTTTAATTTTAAAATATTAATTTTAAAATTTGTACTTTTTAAGAGGAAGACCACCTTTTCAAAATACCTAACATACCTTAAATATCTAAAGTTTTGTCTTTGTGGTATGTAGGACTTTGCTTGAAGTTCTTTATTGGGATTCAACAAAGAATCTCAAGCAAATCTCTGTCACAAACAACATTCTTATTCCCGCAGTTAGTATTTCTGTCTTCTCTTCATAAAAGACTTTCCTTCTCAGGAGTCTCTGAAAAATTTCATGGATGCCAAGCCCTTTCTTTAGGGCACAGACACTAAAAAAAGGACAGCCCAGTCTTTTTGTTTTGAATTCCACCCAAACAAATGTCTGTGCATGACAGTGGTATGATAATGTAGGATGAAAAAAACAGAAAGCTCTTGTCATCCTTCCCTGCACCACATGAGAGCATCACAGAATTCTCTGCATCACGAACTTGCAAACTTATGTTGATTTTTTGCTGGTGATGATTTAAACGGAATATTTAAATACAATTTAATGCATTTTAACAATTTTTTCTTGTTAAATACTACACCATGCATTCTAGAAAGTGTATCTGCTAAACTATGATACATAGAGATTAACTATGACAATATGAGAGGACATGGAACCTTCCAAAAAGATTTGGCAGTGCAAAAAAGCTTCTGTCAGTTTTGAGAGATCTTCACAATGCTTGGCAGAATACAGGCTCATAAAATCCATCTGACCTCTTCCTTATGACAAGCATTATGAAAGATGAATGTGTTTTAGGATCGATCCTGTTTCCAATATATTGTGCAGTAGTATCAGACAAAGCAATGCATGACCTTAAAGCAAGGCTCATGATTCACTTTTGCACTGTAGGAGAATATTTAACCTTTCCATATATCCATACTGGATATAAATGACTGCATAATGGTGGATCATTTCTCTCAAGCTCTTCAGTTGCTAACACATAAAACTTGCAATTCTGTAGACAGCTTTGGACTAACAGTTTGCAGATTATTGAAGCTGTCTATCAAATAGCTTCTTCCATATCTATCAGCAGAAATGAACTCCTCATCACCCAAGGGTTTATTTTTCTCCTAGCATTCTACCACAGTGACAGACATACTCTGTCACAGCCAGAAAGCCACCTGAACCTTTGTCAGACATACAAACTGAGCATGGAATTGGTGCTGGAAACTGCTAAACAGAGATGAGGTTTGGACACTGCACAAAAGGCACATCCATCACTGGAAATGTTCTACTGGAGACACATTTATATCTCTCTCTATGGGTCCTGACAGCATTCCCCTTCCCAGAGATTTGGCTGCCTGGGCTTGGGGCCAGCTTAGAGATAGAGCAATAGAGGGAGGTCCCCCTCCTGCTGCAGACCTTGGGACAGACCCCTCCAGACAGCGTGGTGGGGTGGCCTCCACCAGGGCTGACCCTGCTTCCCCACGCGAACTGCTTTTAAGCTGAGCCACTTCCACTTGTCTCCCACACGAGCCTTTGCCCAGAGAAGCTGTGTCTGCCCCATCCCTGGAGGTGTTCAAGGCCAGGCTGGATGTGGCCTTGAGCAACCTGGTCTAGTGGGAGGTGTCCCTGTCCATGGCAGGGGGTTGGAACTCGATGATCTTTGAGGTCCCTTCCAACCCAAACCATTCCATGATTCTGTGATTCTAATCCCACCCTTTGCAGCCGTGCCTGGGCCAGGCCGTCACCCCTCTTGACTCGGGCACAGAGCCTGACCTGCAGGATGACCTTCTGCCCTGGCCTCAGCCCTGCCTTGTCCCTGGGGACTCACCTGGTGACTGCTGGGCTGTGCCTTACCCTGGGTGCCCTCACCAGCCCTGCCCTACCCGGTTGTCTCCAGTCACCAAAAAGAACTGAAGGGACATCAAACGGTACGAGTTGTCCACATAGCTCGAGTTTAGACCTTTCTTTATCTCCTTCCCCCTTCTCACTTTATTCTCTGATTCCATTAGCTAGTCAACTTTTGCACTTGTTGGTGTGTGGAAAAGATTATATGCATAAACCAATTAGAGGATTGGAAGCGCTTTCCTCCTATAAGCTAGAAAACTGGTTTACTCGTGGTGAATGAGCTAATGAGCACTAGCAAGGTGGCGAGCTTTTTATATACCACCAGAGACAACAAGAATAGTTGGGCAGAGAATCTAATCTATTACTTAAGCATTACGCAAGGACATTAACTGGCTCTTTCCTGCAGCAATGCCAAATTTAATTCAGATATGCTCCAGGTTCCATTACACCACATCCTGTGTTAGAAGTTAATATGCAAGATATAACCCACACAGGTTATATGTTACGTGCTTATGCCAAAAAAAGCATCTTTCTGAAGAAGCTGTCAAGGCACTAAAAGCTCACATACTTCAACTATACTTTGCCTGAGGTCAAAAAAAAAAAAAAAGACTGTGAAGACTGGACTTCTTCCATTAAATCTTTATCAGTGTAAGTATTTACTCACTTCAAAAGCAGTAAATACTGTTCTAGAAAGTGATCAACCTTGAAAGATAGAGAGATCTAGTTTGGATTGGAGCTTATCGCCAGAGATCAGCTGATGTATCCTGCCTGAAGTGAATCTTCCTGTGAGACGTCACTAATATATTAACAAGTAGCACTTGTACAAATGTTCTCCCTTAACCTCTGCTAAATCCTGCTTATCCCTGGAGCGTGTCCCTGGTGACAAGGTTGAGCAGCTGGACAAACGATGCATCTGGTTTTCTGTTTAAATGGAAAGGTTTTCAAAGAAATAATCAGATGGAAAGGCAAACCGCACTTGCTGAACATATTTTTTCTGAAATCTATGGGATAAAATCGTAACTTTACCAATGTCAAAGGCAGGGCTCCCTTGACAAAAACCCGCAGCAGTGGCCATGGCAGATTCAAAGGCAGATTAAAAGGAGAGAGGAGAGGAAACAGCCTCCAAACATGGGTGTGGTATCAATGAAATGGACACATTTTCCACCATCTGCGCATTGGCTCTGCAAGGCCCTAGATCCTTCAGAGTTCTACTGAAAAAGTTGTGTACTCATGCTTTAAGAGAGGGAAAAAAAATCCAGAATGGAAGCAGGAATGGTAATTGGAATCTGCATTTGCCTTTCTTCCTTTCTGTCATATGTGTTTTTAATCCAAGTTGTTTAGTGATCAGGCTTCCAAAGAAAAATTAAACACATTAATTGTGAAGACTTCACTGTCCAGGGTGAACATTAGAGAGCATTAATGAGGGGAAAATGCTCTTGTATTCATGCTAACTCCAGTAAATTGAGTCTCTAATCTTCATTTGGTGTTAGAAATCAGATCAGATGAGGATCTAAGATCCACAAGGCTTTCTAGCAAAAGGAAATGAGAGACAAAGCAGGCAAGTCAGAGCTCCAACTCAGCTGCAACAGCCCTTGAACTTACACAGTAATAGAAGCACAACGACCCTAAAAACACAGAAAGCTGGAAGAAAAAGCACTGTAGTGGCTCAAGGATGCAACAAGCAGAGAGCATAGGCGTGCTATTAAGGCCAGACTCAGCAGAAAGCATCAGTCCAATTCCTTGAGGAGTGACAACAGTTTGGCCAAAGGCGGCAACAACAGAAATGGCCACATGTTAGCTAACCTCTCTCTTCAGTGATGATCGTGCTGGATAAGCAGATCCTACGGATTACATCTGGTTTAGATCAACAACAAGGGACAAAGGAATACCCTGCTGTATCTAATGGGGTGCGCATGAGAGGACATAATCCATTCCAGAAGGCTTACAGCTGCTTACATAAAACTATTCAATAAAAAAAGTTTCATGCCACACCGCAGTGTGATTTTTGAGAAGGCACAATCTCCCTCACACAGCAAAATAAAGGTGAATCAGCAAATACTTTCAGAACAGCCCTGTACAGCCTAATCCTGCACTGTAATTATGGGAAGATAAAAAAAGTATTAACAGAAACAAGACAGCACATGGGGCTGAGTAATAAGCAATTACTAGAAAAATTCCTAAATGATCCAGCATGCTAGAGATAGTTAGGAACATGGTTCTCCAGTCACTATATAAAGAAACACCATCTTCTGAAGATGCCCAAATCCAAGAGGAAAAGTATTCCAGAATGCCTAGAAACAGTATCTCCCTGTCATGGTTTCAGCTGAGATAGAGCTGATCTTCTTTCTAGTGATTGCTGTGTTTTCAGATTTGTTGTGAAAAGATTGTCAATAATGCCTATTGTTTTAGTTGTTGCTAAGTGATGCTTATACTAGTCCAGGACATTTTTTAAGCTTCCCATAGGTGCTGAGAAGGAGCACAGAGAGAACAGTGGAATGGCCAATGGAATATTCCATACCATAGACGTCATGCTTGGTACATAAATGGGGGTTGGCCATGGGGGCATCAGCAATCTCGGCTCAGGCTCTGCAACCCAAGAAAGTCAATTTCATGGCAGCCAAAGCCACAACACTCCCTAAACCAGTACAAACACAAAAGGATCCAGAAAGGAGACTGTAACATGTAATGAAGAAAAGAAATAAAAGAAGAACAAAACAATCCCAATAGTATTACAAACAGCAACAGCTAACGGTTTTGTCATACCAGATACCTTTAAAAAAAGGGATATGCTGCAGTCTGCATATGTAAGCACCCCACAGAAGCTGCTTTTCAGGAACACGTCTCTAAATGCACATTGCATCTTCCTTCAGCCATGAGGCATGATCAACAACAACTAACTGTGCCTCTTGGGAAAGCAGGAACTAGATGCCAAAACAAAATTGATTGTAGAACTGTGAGATCAGAATCTTTCCACCGGAAAATAAAAGCACCAATTCTTCCAAGCTAAAGCAGACAATGGAACTGCTGACTGTAGCCATTAAGTCTGAAATTACAAATCTGGATGTTCTACATTAAGGAGAGAAGATTATATGCCAAGACATCAATATGTACTGTGCTTTACCTGGATGTTAAACAATCAAGATGCTAAGCACTATTACAAGGAGAGAATCGGTGGAGTAACTCTTAAACCAGGAGATTTCCAAAATTACTCCTAGGTCTGCGGATAGCAGAGGAAGAATTAAAGCAACACCTTTTGTCCTGTCATCACAAGGCAATGATTCTTTCTTTTCTTTCTTCTACTGCTAGAATGAAAGCAGAAACCATACACATGAAACAGACATACTAAGTCTCTTAAGAGGTAAATTAAATTAAGGATATGCAAGCATGGTAGTAATCACCACAGCAAATTGTAAGATGCAAGACTCTATTGAATCAAAGAGAGCCAGGCTTTTGGAAACATCAAGCAATCCCTGCACTTTATGCCAGTTCTGAATTTATTAAGAAAAAAAGAAATCCTCCAGTGCAATTTCAGCTGATTCTTCACACTACAAACTTTGTATATTTCCTAGTTGGAGAGAGTCTAGTAGCATATGCCTTAACAACACTCTTCAAAACAGAGCAGCACTGAGCACAAACAGAAAAAGCAGTTAAACCAGACTTACACGTTTCAGGCATTTTCTGGTAGGCACTGAATTTCATACAGGGATTGACCTTGAACTACCAGTCACTCTTCCATATTTAAAATCCTAAATGACTCATAACATGAGATAAACCATTTTGATAACAGGTATGTTTTCAGCTCTCAGTTATTCATTTGTCTCAAAAGAACCTCATTGTGGCTGATAAACTCTCCACCTCTGTGACTGTAGACGCTTTGCAAGAGGTGGACTAGAAAAGAGTTGTTCTCGGACAACATGATATATTCATTACTTATATTATTTCCATAGTAAAGACAAATGCCTACCAAAAAAACAAATTAAATTAAAAAGTAAGACCAGATGGAATACTGAGCCAAATTACTGCAAAAAAGGCAGGACAGAGATAACGATCAGAGAAGGATAAAGACATTTCAGAACCAGATCTGAAAATACACGGGCCACTTCACTGACCAAATCCTAAACTGCAAGGAGGGACCTAAATACTAAAAAAAGTAAAAAAGAACTAGGAAGTTTGATGTTTCTGCTCTCACAAGAGTCAGTGTAATCAGCATAATGAATTCTTACTAGCATTCTCTCAGACAGACCATGGTAAGAAGTAAAAATTCATTTTCTAGCTATCTGTCTAGCACAGCTAATTTTCCTGTTTTGTTTTTTTTAATTGCTGCAGTAATCAAGCTTTCAACACTGTTGATAAGGAGATGCTGATAAAGAAATTAATTTTTTTCTACTCTTCAATCATAAGAGCAAAAAGCCTTTCACAGTCTTCAATTTTTCCCTTAGACCTTTGATTTTACATATGCCACATCCAATCACACAACTTCTCTGAGTAAATTCAGTAGATAAAAAGAATAAAACAAATTAGGATTATCTATAAAGCCTCCCATTTTCATTTTGCCTGGCTGCCTTTCCATCTAGACTCTTGTCTGATTTCCCCACATCTAAAAAGAGAAGGAAGATTGACATTTGAGGGAAAGACTGGAGAAGAAAGCAACAGTGTCTGAGTTGCAGGAATGACTTTGTCCTCCTTGGTTAGCAAGCAAACGAAAATTAGCTATCAGAATATGCATTGCTTTGAGGCATCTTCAGACAGATTTCCAACTTCTCTCTCTCTCTGTCATGATCAGCTTGGTAGGCAACATCTCACCTGCCCACACAAAACAACCAGTATGTCCTGCAGATCCACCCCTGGTGAGGCGACATCCAACTGAAGAGAACTGGCCTCACACACTCCTGTTGGTCTAGCCACAATCTTGAAAAGCCAAAATATAAGGAAATAATTTTGAAGGACAAAGTTTTATGCAATCTACCCAAAACTTCGTAAGGCTGCTGGTTTTGTGGTTTAACTCTTCAGGGTTCCATTATGCTTTTATAAAAAAAAGACATACAGGCATTAACTGTGAACGTTTGACTTTTTTTTTTTAATCAAGTCAATTGTGATGTAGCATTGCTCTAATAGGAGAGGACTATGAAAACAGGAAAGTGAGGCAGTTTTGTGCTCACAGTGTTCTGCCCACACATCCCAAACTCTCCCCTCAGTCCCTCCAAGCCTCACTGCCTGCAATGCTCTATAGGATTTCTACTCACTCCTCTTCCGCGCCTCCCCAATTCACTGGCTGCAAGATAACATTCAATTTAATCTCCAGGAGATAATTCAGAGGCACTTTGAAAAATCCAAAAGATTTCAGAATTTAGGAGTCTCTAAAATAAAATGAATGGAACAGCTTTCCTATCAGATCTGTTATCTGAGTTCTACAACAGCAGCCAAAAAACACAGCAACAATTTATATTTCCTGGGAAGGTGATGGTGAAAATCATCCTGCAAACCATTTCCAAACACATGAAGGGAAAGAAGGTGACTGAGTCAGGTTGACCCTGACTGAGCATGAGGATTGGTCTAGATGATCTCAAGAGCTCATAGAATCATAGAATCATAGAATGGTTTGGGTTGGAAGGGACCTTAAAGATCATTGAGTTCCAACCCCCTGCCCTGGGCAGGGACACCTCCCACCAGACCAGGTTGCTCAAAGTCCCATCCAGCCTGGCCTTGAACATCTCCAGGGATGGGGCAGCCACAGCTTCTCTGGGCAACCTGTTCCAGTGTCTCACCACCCTCACAGTCAAGAATTTCTTCCTAACATCTAATCTAAATCTCCCCTCTCTCAGTTTAAAACCATTACCCCTTTTCCTATTGCTCCACTCCCTCATAGAGTCCCTCCCCATCTTTCCTGTAGCCCCTTTAGGTACTGGAAGGGGGAGTTCCCTTCCAAACTAAACGGTTCTGTGATTCTCTTGATATCCAATAAGACTTCTCTTGGTATCTAATAAGACTAGAAACAGTTTTTTGGAAGGGCAAGGCAATGCAGTCTCTAGTACAAGGGGATTGGTTGCCACAATAAAGACTTTTCAACCTGCACATTTGACACACAGACATGAATGAATAAGCAAAATTGATGAGCCAAGGATATCCTAAAAGCAGAATTTGTTTCTCAGATGTATTCAGATAAGCCCCAGGGCTATTGTGCTTGCCTGTATGAGAAGGAGATTGGTAAGGACATGCTTTGGAGAGCTCTATTACAGCCCTCGTGGTGGATGATTATGTAAGTTGTATACTGTACTTCTGCATTTTTAATAGGGAACAGACTGCCACCACCATCTTTTTAGGCAGCAGACTGCAATCCCCAGGCAAGATAAAATCTGCTGTTTCCACCAAGTTTCTGCAGGCATTGTGGAGCAAGCTGACTTGGAAACTGCTGCCTAGCGCCTAGAGGAAGATAATTCTTACAGCTTGCTGCACAGGTCTGGTAGGAACACAGCTGAAACCTGGGAGGAGCCAGAAGCCGCTAATTTGCTGATTGGTATTACCTTGTCTCCTTGCTTTATGTTTATGCCTTATCAGCAAGGCAGCAGGGTTTAAAATCATACCCAACTTCTTTTCCAAGCCTTTGAGAACTACGACTTTGATACGGTGGGTTTTGGCAAGACTGGAAAAAAAAAAAAAAAAAACCAAACCAGACAAATGCATGATATTTAACTCCAAAACATTATTTCTGTGTAATCTAGAGTATGAATTTATAAAAGGCCAGCTGTTTTATGTTATGCAACTCTTACCCCATATTTAAGAGAATGTAAGGAATTCTGCATCCAGTAAGGACATATAAACTGAGACCTACCCGTACAGGCGGGCTTTACACCAGAGCAGCTCATGTATGATAAGCCCGTACCCTACTTTATCACTTATAATTTAAATAAACAAATAATTACTGCCAGAATATTGCAATACATGCCTGATCATTCATCATCTGCTGTTTTATCAACAATGATGAAAAAATTAGCCAACAACCATCATGACTTGCGGATGTTTAGGAGGAGGTTAATTTCAACCAGTCAAAAGGGATTTCGTAAGTAATATATTTAGAGATGTGAAGGAATCCTGACACTTGGAAAGTTCTAAAATTGTGTATTTGGGAAAGGTAAGAGATGTACAAGTGATGAGGTGCTCTCTTCCTACATAAAAATGGAGCTGAAAAGCTGAAGATTATGTAAGTGGATTAGCAAAGCTGTAGATTCTTCTCCCATCTGCTTTGTTTGCAGATTTTACAGTGCCTTGATGTTACAGCAATAGATCAGGATGACTGTATTTAGCCTAATTACTTTCCCCAGCAATGACAAATCTTGGTTAACCATCTCTGCAAAGGGCAGAGCAGAGCAAAGGACCATTGCAGCAAAGTATCAACATAAGGGTTAGATAATTTAATACAAACTGTGTAGCCTGGCAGGAACTTCCAGTATCTGGAGCTGCATTTTTTACTTTCAGCATGGGCAGAGAACATACTGCCCTGCTCTCAAATGCTCATTTAACTTTATTATGGAATGCCAATATCAGAACAAGCTGTCAACCACAGTTTTAAAACCACAGCATTTACAAAGTGATGTAACACGAATTCCACTTTGACTTCAGATTCACAAGATACAAGGCGTCTTCTTATGTTGTCTGCTTCTAAGGCAACAGAATATTTTAGGTCATGACACTTCTCTACGTACACAACACACGCCAGAAGAAACAGTATGGAACTTAATATATGCACCGAGTACTCTGCAACATGCTAGTCCATGCTCACATTACCTACTAAGAAATAGGCTATCATGGAAAAAATACATGCTGTAAAATGGTGACAGAGAGAAGGTGACAAGAAACATGGGAGTGAGAGGTTTTCTTCATAATTGCTTTCACTTGAAAAGGTCCAAAGACATCAACAAGGTAATGTTGATTGCAGTATCACTAATTCCCCCATGGTTTTTACTCCCAAATCCATGTATGTTTTAACCTCCCAACCCAAAGGAGACAGTAGTAAAAAAAAAATCATGAGAAGGAAATCAACAGGCCCTACACCCACATGGCTGGGTGCTAGGGAAGGGGCACAGCCAGACAGTGGCAGCTCAACAAGTTATAAAATAGCCTATTTGGAAATATGATGTTATGATTTTGCTTCCAGATGACTGACTTACCCTTGGCTTTGCTTTCAAACTAATTGCTTTAGGTTCACCATTAAGAAACTCCGTTCAACATGGAATTTCCCAATCATAAAACCTCTGGCCTTCCACACAAAGGTAAGATAAGACGCTGTCATTGAGTAACCCCTCACCATATCCCTCGCCATATGTAACTGCTACTACACTTTGTGCCAAGGGATGTTCATGAGTTGAACAGAAACAGCTCAGCAGACCTAGGCACCAGTGAGATGAGACATTTTACTAGCAGCAATGTTTGGAAGAAAACACAAACTCAGCTGCCCACTACTCTATTGCCAACCAAAAGGCACATCTACCAAGCAAGGAAGTGATGGGAGCTGGGGGCATTACAGCCCACTCAGCCACCACAGTTTATCTGTACTCAGATCTAGAAAGTTAAATTATAATGCCCAAGGGTCTCTCTATACATACTAAAGGTTATTTCTGGTAGGGCCAATTAAACTTCATAAGTACCTTCGCTGCCACAGCTGGAGGACTTCAGCTCATGAACTGTTTTATTTCAAGCTAATTTAGGTACTACATACTACATTGCCTTCTGGCATAAGTTATAAAGCAGATAATAATAACAGTCATACATCAGCCTATGCACAGCACTTAGTGAAAATGTCAGCAGTTAGTTACTATAGATACAGAAAGCAAACCATTTCCACATGTGAAAAGTGCTCAAGTCACAGCCCACCACAGTGGGGTTGCAAAGTGGCTCACCTACAGGAGATACCACCTACAGTGGCACCATTAAAATGGTGAAAATCACACACTGGTGTTAGCACAGGCCAATCCAACACAAACACATCCTCTCCTCCCAGCAGAACCACCGCATTCCATTCCTTCAGAGCGCCTGATGGATGTCGGTGTTGCATCAACACTAATAACTTATCACAACTAAACACATACCCAACATTCCTTCCTTTTCTTCTGCCAGTGGCTGATTCAAACTAAGGCCATCTACTGGCACCGAATGTGATGCGATGACATCACGCTGCCTTGGGTTATTTCGTTGCAAAAGGCATCTATATCCTTGGCCACCGTACAACGGAGTGATCAAACACTGCCCTGACAGGACTCCTGTTACTGTTCTGTGCAGCCTTGGATTCTTTAAAAAAGCATTTTTACATCATGTCATAGAATCATAGAATTGTCTAGGTTGGAAGGGACCTTTAAGATCATCTAGTCCAACCATCAACATAACTCTGATTAAAAAAACATCACTAAACCACATCACTAAGCACTATGTCAATCTGTCTTTTAAACACCTCCAGGGATGGTGCCTCAACCACTTCCCTGGGCAGCCCATTCCAAAGGTTGATACCCTTTCCATGTAAAAATTTTTCCTAATATCCAATCTAAACCTCCCCTGGTGCAACTTGAGGCCATTTCCTCTTGTCCTATCACCTGTGACTTGGGAGAAGAGACCGACCCCCACCTCTCTACACCCTCCTTTCAGGGAGTTGTAGAGAGCAAGAAGGTTTCCCCTCAGCCTCCTTTTCTCCAAGCTGAACAAACCCAGCTCCTGTCCACTCCGTATCACCTGAAGAAGGATTTCACCGACATCATCACAAAATAAATACAAAGCTAATTTTACAGCTCTTCATCACCCCTTGTGTTTTTGCACCAAATTTCCCTCCACTGTTCTTCTAAATGAGGGAAACGTGTGTCTTAGAAACTATGCCAAGGAGCTTTTCTTTAGAAAGAGCCCAAAGAAATTTACAGTGTACGCAAACTGTGCTGAATGTTTCTTATGCCCAGGCAAAACAGCTATATTTAAAGAATGTGACAAGTGTTTAACTTTGCAGGTATCAGTACAGGCCAACCTGCACTGGGAAGCAAAGACATCTCAGATTTGTAGCATTTAACTCTCCAGGTATGAGCTGTGTCAGCAGACCCAGATTTGAACATTTTAACTTTAAAAAAAAAAAAAAAAGTACAATTTCACTGCTGAGAAGTCATCAGGTACCACATTTAAACAGGGCATGCAAATGAAAGCTGTTATTATTCTTTACTGTTACATTTCCAAGTGATCTCAGTATTTTCACTGTAAAAGACGGGAATAATTCTCAGGTTGAAAATATAAAATAAATGGGAGTATTTTCAAGTATATTGTTATTTAGACGTATTTTTTTTTCCTAAACTATACAGCAACTCCTGATGTTTCATTCGTCTCTCCCTCTTTGGAGTTTTATAAAGCCTCTTCAGAAATAGTTTTTTGATTGCGTTTATTCTGTCTGCTGATGAAACTGTCTCGTCGTTAACAGCTGGGTTTGCTGAGGTAACACTGACAACACGACATTTGAAATTAGACAGTAATTGTACATCTGAATCACACTATGAAATGAATACAGGTTGCAGATATAGGACGTATAATATGATAGACAAATAATTATTAATTAATTAGGATAATAAAATTATCCTAAGTGACCCAGACCATTTAACTGCCAGTGAAATTCATGGTACTTACTGTATTAAAAGAGATATCACTATCAATGAAATTAGCTGATCATTTTTGATTAACCAGACGCAGCATCAATGAACTACTGATACCATGTGTAAATGGTTCTTAAAATTTATATTAAAAAGCTTGCCAGAAAAAAAATATACCTGTGGTATACAACTGAAGTAATCTGTAAATAGTTCTTAAAATTTATATTAAAAAGTTATGCCAGTGCTATGCCTGCCACAGTGTTCTAAGCATCTTCTGTAATATGCAAGGAAATTTGTAGTATAATTTAATATTGCAGCGTGCCCTGAGGGGAGAAAAAGTATTTTCAACAAAAAGAAAACATCTGCAAGGACACTTATTTATAGAGGCATGTGATAAACAGACTCATGTGCTCATTAAGTTAAAAAAGAATAACATTCTTTTCTGATGAATTAACAAAGCTACCATGTATCATAACTTAATTATTCTGAGTTTCAAGATTTCTTATTTATTCTGTATTTGTTCTGCTTTGGTTTATGGCTGTGTATCAGTCTTCCCAGTGCTGTAACACAACTCACTACACTGGTTTGAAAAGTTATCAATTGGCCACGTTTTTAATTTCCAGCACAAGCAAACTAAGCTTTGTTAACAGGTAGACTGTCTTCTGTGCAGCCCTTTTTAATCAAAGGTTACAGAGGTTATCATGAGGATAATCTGGGCGGTCGGAGGGCTGAGGATCAACAAATTGCTTATTTTTTTAAAAGTTTTGTTATGTAAGTATGATGGCTGAGATCCAGTTCTCCTACTCTGAAAGCTTCTCTGAGTCAACAACGCGGTAGACATTTTGGAGAAGTTACAACAAACTAAAAACACGAATTCTTCTTGCTGACTGTTAGGCCTTACAAAAAAGTTTCTGTTCTGAAAAATTCTTCACCAAGAATTATTTCAGAAAATGACTTGCAAAACCAGAAGAAATAATGCAATATGCTTTTTCCTTTGACCTTTTTGGACATCAAATATGCTGCAGAAGGCAGCTGGCTAAGCAACATCTAGCAGGGTCACACCTGCCCGCAGAGATAACATTTAGAATTGTCAGCAGGAAAATAACTGGAAGAATTCAATAAAAATACGGTGGATAATACTTGAAAAACAGGAAAAAAAGTTTCTCACATGTTTGGACTTCTGCTAAGGGAGGGCTTCTCAAGGAAACTGATTGCAACTCTCATTCTGGGAGGTTTAAAGCTCAAAAGCTGAACTCCAGCTCAACGTAGGGCACAGCCCTGCGTGGCAGAGAGAGGGACCGTGGGGTCCTCCCCACGGAGAGAGTTACTGGATGTGAGCGCATCTCCCGGCTTTAACGAAGAATCAGAAACATCTGTTACACAATCACTAGTTCACTGGAATCACACAATTACTTTGTCAGGTTTGAAAGGATAAATAAAATTTTGAACAAATAGATCCCGGCTCATTTCACTTATTTTTTAAAATTGGACAATTTAAAAGACAAATGTGATTGCCCCATGGCAGGGGAGAGCCAAGGAATTAATAGGGCAAAGAATGACACAGAGAAACAGTACTGCTACTGGTAATAACAGAGGTTCTTGTGAAAGACAAACAATGAAATGATGTGGAAATGATTAAAGATCTTCAAAAAATTAAACACATTTAAATAACCATCATGGAATTCAAATGTCATGAGACACAAAAAAACCCCCCGATTACTGCCTCCAAGAAAATATCAAGAGAAATAATTTTCTTGGTAATTCCGTTGCAGTTGAAAGAGTGATATATTAACACTGAAGAACTGAGCCCTGAAACCACTCAGTAAATCATTGAACAGAGTTTGGCAGATAATATGAGGAAATGCTTAAAAAAAGTCTCTCCCCCCCAAGATACAAATCACTGCATTATGAGTCTGAGGTACTAAAAAATTCTCAATGTTCGCTTTATTTGTTATAAAGGTGAAATATTCCAAATTTGATTAGATTTCAAGTTGTTCACACTTTTTGTACATTTTAAATTTACATCTTGTAACCTTCTTGTTTTCATACTTTTTTTTTTCACAGTTAAACAGTCGATCACATACCCAACTTAAAGAGCTGGCATGTAAATCTAAGGTGTGGCAGGAAATGACATAAGTAATTCATTAGGTAATCTCTGATCCTCTAGTCAATCAGTGTCAGGGTGTGATATTTCTACTAAAACAGTATTTCCGAAACCAGCATTCTTCAGATGAGATGGAGATTCGTGTCCTAACAACTTTTTTTAAGTCTTAATGAGTCTTTGGGAAAGCAGAGATGTCCGTTCCGAAGTCAAGAGGTGAATCTCATGTAGAGGTATATTTTTTGTCTCTCAAATCTCTGCACAGCAGTATCAACTAGACATTGCACTTGACTTCTTCTCCTAACCAGTCATACTGCTGACATACAGCGGCTTGTTCCACTCAAAAACCTCCAGCGCTTCATAAACAATTGACTAAATGCAACTTGAGATGAAAGGCACATATAGAATGCAAGATAAATGCACATCTTAAAGAAAGGAATAATAAAAAGAAGCATAACTCTTTGCCAACAGTTTGCAGTACGTACTGTTACAAGCACACTCAAAATCTGAGCTGTTATCTTCAAAGACTGAGGTCGCACCAACACGATTCCAAAAGTCCTGTTGCACTACTGCTGAAAGCTGTGTAATGGAGGTATTCTTCATGGTAAATCTTACTTTTATTGCTCCCTAATGGCAGCATTTTTCAATGTTGCACTTAGCAGTGTTATGCAGAGGGAATGTGCTAACAGCATACAGTACCTTCTGGTTTTGAAAGCATTTAGTCCTAAAGAATGCTGTGTAAGACAGAACAAGAAATACCAAACAGCACCAAGACCAGAAAGGACACCTGTCAAACGTGTCACACCACTTCCCTTATATACTCATCTTATAATGTGAACTCTGACTGTATTTATATTCTATTGCTGTAAATTAGTTTCCTCTAATCAATATGAAAAGCTGGAAGTTTTTCTGTGACTTTTCTCTCTCCACAGCGCTTCGCTCCGGCAGCCATTGGCCCGTTACTAACATTATTCTACTGAAACCACATTATCATGGCATAAACACGAACTACCAGAAATTGTGGATTTGCCCAGAGGCTTTGGGAGATCTGTGAGTAGGCTTTATTATACAGGAAGACAGACTGCACAAAGAAACACCACTCGAGCCAAAATTCAAGATCTTAGAAGTTGCTCCATCTGAGCTAGTGAATGCTTTTTGAGAATACAGATCTCTTGGCTTTGCTAATATGAAAACCTTCTTTTAGCTATGATAACTATTCTATTATGAAAAAAATACCTTTGTTTTATAAAGATTAGCTGTTGATTAAAAAGACTTCTTGCTACAAGTATAGAATACATGTTCATATTACTTAAACAGATTGTAAAATAATAATAATAATGTTATTTTATTTACTGAAACCAGGATAGATGTACAGTGAGGTTCCTGTAAAGCACTAGAGAATAACTCACCATCTAAATTATTCTCTTTATTCTCTTCCAATTCTTCACTAAAAGCTCTTACATACCATCTTCCTATTTGCCATCATTCTTTTCTTTGTTATATATTTTCAGCTCGTACATCTCTCTGTAACTGAGTCAACTGGTTGCTAATACGTACTTACTCACTAATTTGGCAGCGATGGACGCAATTGCATTTTATAAGCTCCTGGAAAGCTGTGGGGCTTTGATGACCCAATCATTCATCACAGGCCTACACTTCTTTTTGGCATTAGGTTTTCTCACCAGAACTCGTCGGGTAGGTTTCCAACCAGCAGAGTGAATTCACATGGCAAAGATCACCCTGAAATTTGCGCTCGGTAGTTTGCATGTAGCATGTGCTGGAGTAGACAGTATTTATGTGGTGAAAATAGCTTACTCATTTGGCACAAAAAGATATGATAATGCCGTTCATCAGAAAAACATACAGATGGCAGTTGGATTGTCTCAGCAAGCATTTGTGTTCTGCATTCTCCCTCTCAAGGAAAGTTGTCTTCTTTGGTTTTTCACGATGATTCATCTGACGCTGCCTGGTGGGCAACCAGAATGCTAAAAGCCTAGTGGAGATAGAGAATGCGGCCTGGCGGGCGCTCCAGTACGTCTCTGATGTCCAAATTTGCACTTGCAGTAAAAGCTAACACATTTCCAAACACATTCTTGCCTACTCCGACTTCCCTTCCTGAGATCTCTGTGACACCTTTCATTCTGTCCTCGTCTGGAAACATTTTATGCTTCAGTTTGAACATCCGTTCATAAATCTCTTTTGAAAGAAGGATCACTCCGAAGACAATTCTTGAACTCACTGTATCTGCTCTCTTGCTTTGTGTACGTTCAGTGTGTGATCAGGAAAATCTGTAAGACTGGCTGATTGACAGACTGACAAATTCTACCTAATTAGTACTCACCAGGTTTAGCCGGTCGCCTTCAGCACTTCAAGTAATGTTCTACTGATGTAAGATCTTGCTTCTCTAATTCTAAATACCTGAAGATTTGCATGAGCCAAAGAGAATTATTCAATGGTATTATGTCTCTCACCAAGTTTAAAGAGATTTCAAATGTGAAGTGAAAAAGTAATGTGATACAAACTGTATAAAAACTAACCAGGAGATGAAAAAGAGTGGATAGGCAACAAAAGTAACATTAGGGAATGCAATTTGCATTCTGGATGCTATCTTGGAAAAAACAGCTTTTGAAAGATTATTACACAGTGAAAAAAATCTACCAAACAATACAAATAAATGGCTTATTTAAGATGGGTTCACTTCAGAAGCAGTTTATTACCACCTGCACCTGGACCACCTGCCTAAATGGGAGTAAAATTTTTTTTAAAAATTAAAAATACTTTCTCCCGGTTAGTTCCAACTAAAGTTTTTCTCCATGAAACTGAAACGATAATGAACAAAATTATTTTAATACACTGCCATACAACAAATAGTAAATGTACCTACCAACCACGCCTCCCTCTCCCCCCCACTATATTGTCTGAATATCAGATATACACAAACACAATACATTTGCTATGGTTAGGACAGAAACTGAGCCACAAAGAAAGCTTCCCCATACGGTACAAGAGACCTACGTGAAAGGCAGGAATACAATTCAATTCTTGCAAGCCCCTGTTTTAACCACACCATCCCCTTCAGGAATTCCCTGTAGTAAAGAAATGTCTTTTGATACAGACCTTTCTTCTTTTCAAAAAAAAAAAAAGCTCCAACACAAGACCAAACACTGCTCTCTGATTTTTTTGAAGCGCTTTCAGATTTATGCTGGCCTAAATGTGAACAGAAGTTGCCCTATAAGTTTCAGAAATACTTGGCTCGACACCAAACACTGCACTTACATAAGGCCATATAATCACCTGACACTTGTAGCTGCCTCGCTGATTTTCCAAGAATTTTAATCCTCTTTTCCTGAAACTATCCCGTTAGTGAGCAAATATGTTTATTCTATTACTTATATGCTTGCTTTGGAGACAAACAGTTCCATTTATCAAACAGAAGAATAACATTTTCCACTCTCAAAACATCAGAAACCGAGAGACTTCTTTGTACAGCAAAGTACAGAGTGTCATATAAAAGGGCCCATTCCTCAGCGGTGCCCTCCTGGGCTGCTTCTACGCATTTAAAAGCCTTTCTACGGAATAATGAAGCCTCCCAGCTCTTCCTCCCTGCCAAACAAATCATCACGGAGCTGGGGCACAGCAACTGCAAGGCTGTGCAAAGAGCAAACCAGAGAGAGCTGCCTGATGGCTGGGGGCAGAAGTAGCTTGAACTCCCTATTATCACAGGTTTTGCTTTTATAGAATGTTCAAATATATAACTAACCTATTCACTTTGCTGTAGTTCACCTTTTATGTCGGGTATAAAATGTAATGGGTCCAATCTCCAGCCCCATGAAGTCAATGAAAGTTCTGACTACAGACTTCAAAGAAACCAAAATCTGTCTTATTATTACTCAAAATGTTTCTAATTAATGACTACACGACTGGAGCTATTCATTAACAATGATTTTTGTGTCTGGTTTTTTTTGTATGTGTAATTTCCACTTACATCCTTTGTAATAATTAAAGGTCGCTAAAGTGACAACAGACTGTATTAAGAAGTCTCTGAACCACAAATTGTTGGAAGCCAGAACAATACTCCAAGGAATTACCACTTCTCTTTGAAAAGGATTATTGCGTGCTTTTCTTACAACAACAGAGAAACAGCCTGGTTCAGACTGGAAGGGACCACTGGAGGTCTCTGGTCCACCCTCTGCTCAAAGAAAGGTGAACTAGAGCAGGTTGTTCAGGCCACGTCCACTCAGGTTTTTAATATTTCCAAGGAGGAAGACCCCACAAGCTCTCTGGGCAACCTGTTCCAGAGTTTGGCTACCCTCACAGTAAAGAACATTGTTCTTATTTTTAAGTGTTTCAGTTTGTGCCCGTTGCTTTTTGTCCTGTCACTTCTTTGCAGTGGTGTCACCTTATTGGTTGTAGATGTGTTGGGGGATTATATAGAAATCTCCACTGTTACAAAACCACCAGTGTTAACTCTTCTTCAGCTGTACAAAAGATCACTCAAAACATCATTCACTGTCAATCACCAGTGTGTCAAAGCAAATTTAAATTCCCACCATACTCCTACATAAGCACTTCCTACTATTACTCCTGCAAGCAGTTTCTCCCTAAAAAACAGATCTATCATATAACACTTCTGCACTGTTTTGAGGTTCCAGAACCCAGAAAGGGCTTTTCATACAAAAGGGGTGGAGGGTGGGTGAGGAAACGAGCTGTGCCTAGAAAGCGAGAGCAAATTCTCAGAAAACAAGTTTTACTTCTGTAGCAGCATGATCCATGAAGTGGGAGGAAAAAGGAGGAAAGCATGATTATTAATGGCTGGGAAGAGCCACTGATGACTCTGCAGCAACTGCCATTCTGTGCTTTCCAACACTTCCCTCCCTTAACGTCAGTGTCTTGGTTTGAGAGACTAATTTCCCTTCTAACGTTTGGGAAAACTGCACTTTCAGAAGACTCCAGTGTCTAAATTTGTGAAAATGTTTACTTTATAGCCACCTGGGCTATATGGGATTCAAGGTCTTGGTGTTTTCGAGCCTTGCCAGGTGCAGGGATGAGGAAGAGCAAGACCCGGGCACTTGACCCAAGCTGGCCAACAGGATTATTTCATACCATGAATGTCACATTCAATATAAATCAGAAAGTTTGCTGTGTAGCTCTCTCTCTCCCTTGATGGCAGCAGCCCAGAGAAGTTCTTGCCCTGGTGCCAGACCCCTGAGCCCTTCCCTTCCTCCCAAAGCCATAGTGCTCCCAGTGTCCCACATCTGCTGGGAGCGCACAGCCTCCTGCGATAGAATGGGATGAGTATGATCCTTCTGCATTTCATATTGGTATCAGGATCAATACTGGTTCTTTAGCATTATTGATGATGCACGTACAACCACAGGAACACTCTGCTGTGGGGGCAACAGGGATTCCATATTCCCACCCAACGCCTGGAACTACTACAACCTCTAACATGAACGAAGCTTTGGTGACCCAAAGCTCGGCTGCCTTCCGTGGGGATTATGCAGATCAAGTACAGAAACTGTTCCGTGGTACTTCTGAAATTCAAACTCTGACGAGAAACCAAAAGGAACTAAATATAAAGTTACGGTTATTTATGAAAATTCCAGTTAGGAGTAATGGAACGAAAGCAGTCAAAAAAGAATCTGTTGTTCCCTGTCGCTAAAAAATACTTTATTCTTTTTGTTGTTTTCAATCACTGCACTATTCCGCTGAAAAAAAATCTCCTTAATAAAAAAAAAGCAGTTCTTAAAACTTCACTACTGAACATTTCATGCTAAATAATTATTTGAAAGGTTGGGAACAATCCCTATTTTTGTCTTTATCTTCAGTTTCCTAAAAGTGCAGTTCTTTTACATCCAAACATATTTTGTTTCTGGGATGTATTATATTTGGTAGGAAGTAATTAGAAAATTGCTTAAAATCTTAGACCATCAGTTTCATACAAATAGAGCCAATTCCAGTTTCTGGCTTGAAAGATTTTTTGACAAATAATGCAGTTGTTAACTGCCAATTTTCTATTGGGAAAACTACACAAAATTTCAAACTATGGCATTTTGTTTTCTCCATCTCATCTGAAACATTTTTCCCAACTAGTTTATTAAATGCTGAATCTATCTCCAACGCAGCCCATTTACCAAGTTAAGCAGGAACTCAAACTTCCATTCCTTCTAAGGGCCAAGCCTGCAGGAAAATAACATCTTCCTGGAGATCTGTGAAATTTCTTCTGCATCATGAGAAGTATGCTCTGGCCACAGAATGTGTCCTGTGCAGCAGAACAAGCAACATCAAACCCCTCTAAAATTCCTGTGTGGTACTGACTGAAAATGGAAAATGCTGAGAGTTGAATTTCCATGAAATAAAGCATGTTAGGTCAGTTGTTAAAAGAATAAATAAAAATAAATCTAATTTTAGGGATGTGTGTCCGTCTGTCTGTACCTCAAAGGAATGGGCAAAAATTTTAAAATTAACATTTGTTCTGTCTGGAATGAAAGAAAAAAAAAAATTGGACACTGCTTTAGAAAAAAAACTTCCAAATTTCATTCAGCACTACCTAACACCCTCCATGAATAACAACAGAATTTTTCATAAGTATCATGAATTTCCTTCACAACTCATTTTTAATTGCTCTTGCACATCTTCAGAGACATTTTTCGTAGGGCCTGCTCCTAACTCTGAGATCCAAGCAGTGGAACCACAGGACAGTGTCTCTGCTGCTGGAGAAAGAGCAGTGGCTTCTCCAAGCAGAATGTACATTTTTGATAGGGTGGTGCTGGAGGTTTGTAAAAGGGGCTAAAGCTGGAATACAGGCACAAACAGCTCAGGCTTAATAATAAAACTAACTCAGATTTTTTGGAGAGAAGCTCATACATGGTATAAGCAGTTCAAAAGATAACTTTTCTTGCAGGCTGATCACATGGAAGATAAACTACTGAAATTTTTGGAACACAGAAAAGCACACTGTATCACTTTTACAGACAGAAGTACAAACAGGGACAAAAGTAGTAATTTTGTTTTGTTTTTACATTTAATAGCATTTGTTACTCTGTTCTTTTGAAACTTTACTTAGTTTTTGTTTCAGAAAACACCAAACCTTACAGAAGCCAGTGTAAACTGTTTTTAAAAGGGCTGTAAACACTTTGTCCACAGGTACATATATATAGTTGCATGTATTTATTCTAATTTTAATAGTTAGGATAATGACATGAGAATTGTAGGAATGAAGTATGCAGTGGAAATGGAATCTAAGGTAAACCCCAGTATTTTGAAATCCAAAACTTTCCAAAAAATCAAGTGACTAGAACATGTAAGATGATGAGGTTATAAAAGTGCTTATTTAAAAACAATGACCAATCATTCTGCAGACGTTGTCATTTCTTACGTAAATCACCTCAAAAATGATGACTTTAACCTTTTCTTAAAATAACCATTCTGGGAAGAAGCTGCTATAGGGAGTAAGAATTGATAAAAGCATTATGGCTTTCTATTGAGATCTATGGAAAGGCAATCATCATCTTGAGGTGAAGCAGCATCAAGACTTGTTTCAGATTTACCAGCACGTTATCGTTCAAATTATTCTGTTTGGGGCAGGAAAGGAAGGATCAGAGGTTCCTTCCAGATATTACTGTGCTCTCAGAACACTGTGGACATGGGGAAATCTCATCTACAGTACAATCTGAACACAACTTGCATTTTGCTCTAGGTGACACCAGACAGTCAGAAAGTAGCTGCACCCATGGCTTGCCAGCTTTCCGGATTCTGGAAAGAGATGATTTCAGTGAGAAAAGGAACAGTTCAGTCCCATTAGTCTAAATATAATCAAAGAGAATTGCAGCATGTCTTTTGAAAACATATATGAACTACCTTCCCTTTTGCTTCCACCTCTTTCCCAATGATTATTAACTCTACCTAAACTTCTCCTCTTCAAATATGTGATATTTCTCTTACAACGTAAGCCTTTTTTCAATGAGAACACCATCTGGATAAATCAGAATACAGGCTGCCACCTTCTTTGCTCACATTCCACCATTCTTGACATGCAGACTCCAATATGCTGTAATCCATCAGCATGGAGTTTACTCGGAAACCTTTCATTCTGATGTATCATGGTTTATTTAACTGTAACAGTTTACTTAACTCAGCTACTCTGCCTAAGAGATGAATCAGCCCTATAATCAGCAGAACCTGTGTTTAAGCCTGGAATCAATTACTGGCCTGACTATTAATTCTGCTAATGATGTTGCAGAACTCAAGAATTGGGAGAGCCTGTTAGCCTCCAGGAGGGAGTACTGTACGCATCAGAGTATTCCACTCACCATTTTTATCAAGGTAAACCTGGTACCGAAAAAAACACCTCGGAGAATAATTTTTGACATTTATTATTGATTACACAGAAAAGAGTGGGTTGTTGGGTTTTTTTTCAAGAGGCTAGATATCAAGCATAACAAGCTTTTTTCCTTCCTTTTCCCTTGGCTTAAGATTTAGTCATACAATAGAGGCACGCCTTTAATGCAAATATGATGTAATGACTGTAATTCTTCCCCCTTTTTTTTAATTGTATAAGAATGAACAGCAGTAATTATTAGAAATAAGAAGAAAACTCTCCTATTTGGCAAAATATATTCAAAGCTAAATATTTCTCAGTATCTCAGAGGATGATCATAAGTAGATGCAAAACATCCAACTTGATAGCAAGTGATATACTAAAGAAATAAATATTTCTCAGTATCTCAGAGGATGATCATAAGTAGATGCAAAACATCCAACTTGATAGCAAGTGATATATTAAAGATAATATATATATCAGGGGACATATTAGAAAATATAATGAATATATGAACAGTTACCAAAATAAATTGTTCTTTAAATATCAAATTATAACACAGAACACATATCCCAATCATTATCTTTCACTTTTGCTATATGTTCTTTTAAAAATAACCAGCTTGTACTTTTTCTATAATGTGAATCCATTAACACCCAGAAAAAATATTTTAGTATATGCAACACAATTATTAGCCAGCAACTTGCAGCTGAAGAAAAACAGCCTGATAAACAGAAAAAATTGCTGACTTATTTGCTATTTGCACACTTTCTTAGTGAGCAATTTTTATTTAAAAAAATCCTTTAATAAAAGTCTTTTTCGTACTGCCTTGGCTATGATCCTGGGTTTTGTTCATAATTCAGTCACAATCCTGCACTAAGAGCTTGAACTTCAAGAATAAATAACTGATTATTCAGAGCTCTGTATCTCTCCCTAAATTCAGTATTTCATGCTGTAAGTGGATTACTATTTGAATAATTACAACATATATCAATAGGAGTACACATTCCATTGAATATTTAGCTATTTTATAATGATTAGATGTGACTTTCCTACCGGGTAACAATGGCAGAAGGAAGGAGTCCAATCAGTCCAAAGATTCTCTTCCTAAAGAAAAGACAAATATGACTCATGTCATAACTGGAGCTAAGTTACTTTTTTACACTGGAGAAATTTAAAATAAAACCTTCTTGATCATATTTTTAAGTTTGTTGTCCCGCACATGTAGAAACAACCAGCTGTCTTTTGGAATGCACAATGACGCATCATATATGGGGAAAAGAAAAAATACAATGAACATGAAAAAACAGGGAAACAAGTGACTCCCTAAAGAAAAGACAAATATGACTCATGTCATAACTGGAGCTAAGTTACTTTTTTACACTGGAGAAATTTAAAATAAAACCTTCTTGATCATATTTTTAAGTTTGTTGTCCCGCACATGTAGAAACAACCAGCTGTCTTTTGGAATGCACAATGACGCATCATATATGGGGAAAAGAAAAAATACAATGAACATGAAAAAACAGGGAAACAAGTGACTCCACTCATTGGTATTTCCAGGGTAATCAATATATTTCCACAAAGTGTAACTGTCAGATTTACTGGACTCCACTCATTAATGGCAGTTAATATTAATATCCCTATAAACCCATCTATGTATGGCCAAACATGCCAATATTAAGTGTGAGAACTGCACAGCATTTTAGAAGGGGATACTTTCATTCCTGGTACAAGCATCTGTAAGTGGATTACTATTTGAATAATTACAACATATATCAATAGGAGTACACATTCCATTGAATATTTAGCTATTTTATAATGATTAGATGTGACTTTCCTACCGGGTAACAATGGCAGAAGGAAGGAGTCCAATCAGTCCAAAGATTCTCTTCCTAAAGAAAAGACAAATATGACTCATGTCATGCCTGGAGCTAAATTACTTTTTTAAACTGGAGAAATTTAAAATAAAACCTTCTTGATCATATTTTTAAGTTTGTTGTCCCACACATGTAGAAACAACCAGCTGTCTTTTGGAATGCACAATGACGCATCATATATGGGGAAAAGAAAAAATACAATGAACATGAAAAAACAGGGAAACGAGTGACTCCACTCATTGGTATTTCCAGGGTAATCAATAGACTTCCACAAAGTGTAACTGTCAGATTTACCAGACTCCACTCATTAATGGCAGTTAATATTAATATCCCTATAAACCCATCTATGTATGGCCAAACATGCCAATATTAAGTGTGAGAACTGCACAGCATTTTAGAAGGGGGTACATTCATTCCTGGTACAAGCAAAGGAACGAGTTAACCAGATGCTTAAAATTATGTGACTGCAAGCTGCTTTTCAGCGTTATTCCTTTCCCCAAAAGAATCTAGAACTCCACATGAAATACCCAGATATGCTATACAGTACGTATGATGAAATCTGACACGGTCCTGAGGCATCACAAGGGTCTAACGCCAGTCTGCAAGAAATGCAGCGGTGTCATTGCAACTCCTTAGAAACTCAGCTCAGGCCAAGACACAGGCACCTGAGTGCGCTTACAATTCACAGCCTCCAAGTCCTCTCCTAACTGTAGGATCCAATTACCATTCCAATAAAAGAAAAACAGAGCAGGGCTTACTGTATTGTGTTAAATCACAGCCAGGATAACAGAAGGAAGCGAGAAAACAAACGCCTCCCATATAACAACCTATTGTTGCTGTGTATCCCCATTAGCCAAAAATATTCCAAGTCAACATACGGCAGAAAAGCAATCCTACCCAGCAAGAGGCAGGGCGTTTGAAAACATAGACGACTCTGCTCCGTTCCTGTTAAAGTTGTGCCATTGTGAAGCAAAGAATTCTGTAGGAACAGAAACGATGTGTGAGATTTATCCCAAGGAGCAGGGCATTTAGCAGGGAGTGACACATCCTCATCTCTAATTCACGCTCCCAAGACAATTTAAGTTCATGCAGTCACTCTTTAAGACAGATTACTTGGGAGGGAGGAGATGGGTTTGAACAGACCCAAACTGAATCTTCCAACTCTTACATCAGTAATCTAGCAGACAGGTTGTTAAGTAAAAGGTTATTCAGTTGCCCCATCCTTCATGTTAAAAGCAAGCAGCTGCACCAAACTAGGAAGCTCTTGACACGAATGTGTGCTTGGTGTGGCCTGAGAACACTGACAAAACACAGCCCCTGGACACTTAAACTGAGGATTGTAAATGCTGAATGGGGAACAGGTGCTAAACTGCTCCAGCTGCTGCACGCTGAACGTGCACAGAAGTACAGTCCTAGACACTCCAGAGAGGGAAATGAAAATCAAAGAAGAGCCTTCTGATTTTAGGCCTCTCCTGGGTTAGGCAGCAGCTGCCTGAGACTCCTCAGATTGCATTTTTGGACTTAGGCACCTGAATTCTCCCTAAATCCTGCTTTAGGTACTTAAGTCCTTTATTGGATCTAGACAATAAACTCACTCTCTCTGTCTTTACTCTACCTGGTTAAGTATTTTAGATCCTATTATGTTTTGCCTCCCCTTTTATTTTTAATGAGATCCTTATCTTTCTAACATGTAGTTAACTGTTTATCCTATGTGTAGATTTTTTTTTTTTATACTCGCCAGTGCATACAGAATTACTAAGCGTAATTAAATAATTTACTAAGAGCCTTATTTCAGAAGTTCTGAGCTCAAATATTCTCAGGTGGAATTAAGATCCCTTGGAGAACCAATACTCTACGGAGACCTCCAAGAGAGTGGCAGTAGCCTAGCCCTGTTCTGCTCACTTCAAACTTCTGAGCCCAAGCTGCGAATGTACCTTTGTGGGCTCTTGTATCTAAAAAAAAAAAACTTACTCAAAGCCAATTTCTGCCCAACATTGTGTTGCACAAAGGTTAGCATTTGTTTTACTGCAGTGATGCTGAGCATTTTTCCATTTAATAGTCTGCCTGCCGGAACTATCTCACCAAAGCCCCAATAGTCTACTAAGCAACACAGAACAAACTGAAACAAAACAAAACCAAGCTGGTTCTGAGGATTCATTATTCCTCAGCCACGGCTGAAGTGACTCAAACTTCACCAGCTCAGGACTTCAAAAGCTACGTCATTCAAAAATTGCTATTTCAAACTATGGTTTGAGATTTTGGCTTTTACATTTATTTGGTTTTCCTAGAAGAAAAGGTGGTAATAGTTTCCTGGTAGAACAATTAGTTCTCAGAAACATTATGCCTTTTTTTTTTTTTAAAGAGTATGACTCTTATTTGCCTAATCTAATCTTTCTCCAATTAGTTTTATTTTGCCTTTCCTACACATATCTTGGCAAAAAGCTACACCAGCTGGATAGCTAGCTAGCTACCTTTAAAGAAATAGAGGGAAAACAGCCAGAAAGCCATTACCACATTTCTCTTAGAATATAACTACCTTCTTTGGGTTAACTGCTTTTTCTTGGGCTATATGCCAAGAGAGATTGTTAAAAATGGGGCTTGGCTCCAGATTTCCAGTATGCAGGTATTAATTGTTAGGTCCACTGCCTGCCACTGCCTGTTCCCTTAGCCTGGGTTGGTTTTGCTTCATTTTGTTTCTACTGCTGTTGATTTCTGAAGATCTTAAATCAGAATAATTGCGTTATCATTTACCTAAAGCAGGGTCAAATACAATTTAAAACACTATTTTATTATCAACTCATGTTTAATTGGGATGCACACACTATTTGTGCAAGGAATTGCTTACAGAAACATCCAATCAATGGCTTAATAAGCAAAAGAAAAGAATGTACTTCTACCTCATTGTATTGAAGGCATAATACTTTGTAGGTACCTTCCAGAACGAGGACAACCAAGACTTACATAAGCAGTTGTAAAATATTGCTCTACAGTCGGAAGGGAAAAGACAATCCCTGGAGACTTTCTTAGAATGGCCCACATGAACTGTGCAATGGCATGGGTTTATTTTGGGTTTTTTTTAAAGTACCATTTATCTGACCCTACAAGAGGAATAAAACCAGATTTTTGTGTGTGCACTATTTTTACTGGAGTGCTGGAGGAGCTGTGCATTATCTAACCTAGTAAAAAGTTGCATGTCTTCCCCCCGCCTTATATAACTCTCATATCCTAATGGTAACACAATAAAAGATTAGAAAATTTGAGTTTTTTCTTTAGTTAAATATGCCAAAGGTGAAATAATGTGCCAAACCCCAAACTTGAAAAATGAACCATAGCGTAAAGATGGAAGAATGAACACACTGGGTAATCCTAAGGTCCGACCAGGCCCAGTGTCCTGTTTCCAACAGTGATCAAAGAAGAACATCTAGAGAATAAGGGCAAGGTGAATGTACAGTCAGAATTCCCCCAAAATCATCTCCCAGATTCTAGAGATCTGTGTGCCAGGGATTTCCTGATACAAAAGTGATTCTTTTTATGTAAAGGACTATTTTCTGTGAACCTCTCTAAACTCTTCTTGAACCTAGCCATAATATGCCAGGCTCTAAAAATCACTTGATATCCAGAGGAATCCTTATATTCCTGCAGCATACTGCTGCACGTATTTAAGAACAAATCTGAACTCTCTACCCTTAATCTAATTAACTGCTCCAACTTCTTCCTACAGCCACACAGAACAAACTTACGTTAGACAATTTTTTTCCCCTTGATGCATGGAAGTCCTGAGTTCCCAAGAGAAACCTAAGAAAAGAAGGGCAACTATGTATGTAGAGAATAGCACATAGTGCAAACATCAGGAGACAGTAAGGGGTTACAATGACAGTAAGTATTGCTAGCAGAAGGAGCAAGCTCTGATGAAATGTACTAATTAAAGATAGATTTCTAAAACCAGTAGAAGCAGTGTAGGGCAGCAGGCTCCCTATCCCATCTATGCATCCATCCTAGCTCAGCTCCCTTCTTTCGCTGATTTTAATTGTTTTTAAGTGAAGGATAATGTGAAAAATCTCAACTCTTCTGCACCAAGACTCCAAAAGCATTTTGTTTCTGTATACAGGGAATTATGAAAAATAGGTGATTGTGGCTGGCAATACTGCTTGAATCATCAGTACGAACGCTAACGTGAACTCTTATAAGAATCATTAGGAATGGCAACGGTGGAAAGAAATGGCTTTTCATTTCTAGTCGTTTTTAATCGTTCCTGCAGAGGACAACCTTGCTATCCTAACTCCAGCTTTTTCAGGAAGTTCCAGAACCCCCTGAACTTTGTCCTGTTTTATTTTTCTTCTCCATTTCCATAAGCGATCTAATCTGAAATGCAAAATAAGCCACTGTTATCTTTAATGATGACCCACAGTACTTCTTTCAGAGTTTTACTTCTGTTCAAATTCTCTGCCTGTCTCCCTGATACTTTCTGAAGGGTCAGCTCATGCTTGACCCATCTAAACTAGAATCCATAACCCATTCAAACCATTCATAATTCAAAGCATTTTACTTCATCCTGCCACCATTCATGTTCACACTACAGGTATCTCTTTGATCTTTCCTTTGACTGTCACTTTCTAACTCTTGCTATTTTTTAATGAATTACCCTAAAAGAGTATCTTTCCTATCTCTTCATGTTTAAAATACACCCATGTTCTCCCCCATATTTCAATTACCATAACCTCTTTTTTGACTTTAGGAACTTGAAAGACACTATAAAGGCAAAGGAGGTGGTTTAGGGTGGAGGAGTTCAGGCAAAACACCTGGATATAAATCCAGATGTGTGTGGTTATTTCCAGTCATGGCATCTTTGCCTATAGCCCTCTTAACAACCTTCTGTATCATCCTCCAGCCTGCCACAAGTGAAATACAGCTGAAAAAAAAAAAAATCACAGAATCATAGAATATTGGGTTGAAAGCGACCTCAAGGATCACCTGGTCTAACCTTTCTTGGCAAAAGCATAGTCTAGATAAGATGGCACAGCACCCTGTCCAGCTGAATCTGAAAAGCGTCCAATGTTGGGGAATCCACCACTTCCCTGGGGAGATTATTCCAATGGGCTGATTGTTCTTATTGTGAAAAATGTTCTTCTTGTGTCCAATCAGAATCTTGTACCCATCACCCCTTGTCTGTTTCACGTGAGTCTTGGTAAAAAGGGAATCTCCCTTTTCGTAGCCACCCTTTAAATACTAAAACATGGGGATAAGGTCTCCCTTAAGCCTTCTTTTCTCAAGGCTGAACAAACCCAGGTCTCTCAGCCTTCCCAGTCCTTCGATCACCTTTCATCATTGATAGACTTTAAGCTTCCATTAGAGGCTGACATAAACTCGGGAACCCTAAACATCTCCCACACGAAAACGCACCGCGACTACTCCTTAGGCTAAAGCGGATCTGGTACTTCCCCCAAAAGTGCTCGATTTACTATTTTCCACTCGTGGAAAACATTAAAAGTGTCCCGCACCAGCCGGCTGTTTAAGGCAGACGCACAGCAGGTCTACCCAACGAAAGCACCGTGCTCCATCCTTAGGGGCAGAAACTGGAAACGTTCAAGAGAAGAGGGAGAAATACATAAACCCTACGGACAAAGAGTTGTGGGGTGGGGTTTTTGGGTTTTGTTTTTTTTCAAAAAGGAAAAGGGGCCAGCCCAACCTGATGGCAGAGGAGCCTGAGCATCACACACACACACCCACACCCCGGGGAGGTGACCCACCAGGTAAAGCCTTTGGGGGACTACGGCACCTACCGACCCCCCGTCCCGTCCAACCCCAACCCCAAGGGGCTCGGGGAGCGGCTGGAGACCCTTCTCCCCGCCGCGGCGGGCTCCATCCCATCTCCCCCCGCCAAAGCCACCCAGCCCCAACCGCCCTCACCCCAGCGGCCGCTCCCCTGAGGAACCCTCAAGGCCTCTCCCCTCTTCCCCGACAAAGCAGCGGGGGCTGAGAGGGAGTGCGGGGCGGCGGGGAGGGCGGCGAGGAGGGGTAACCTCCTTCCATCTTGCTCCCTCCTCCTCCTCCCCTTCTCCTGCCCCGCCAGTGCCTCAGCCGTCCTGCGCCGAGCCCCAGCCCGGCGGCCGGAGCGGGGAGCCTGCCACACCCCCCCCTACCCCCCTCCCTCCCTTCCTTCTTCCTCCTCCTCGTAGCCGTGAAGCTGATGGCGTTCTCTCCCGTGGGCTCGGAGGTGTCGCCGGAGCCCAGCGGCAGCCCCGGCGAAGAGGCGGATGGAGAGCGGGAGCTGGTGCCGCCGCCGTTGCTGCTGCTGCCGCCGCCGCGGCTGGGCGAGGGGCTGGCGGCGGGCGGCCGCCTGAAGGAAGCGGTGGGCGCCTCGCTGGCCCCGCTGTGCCTCGGCCCCCTGGCCGGACCCCAGCGCTTGGGGACGCTGGTGGATTGCCTGGTGCTCAACTACCGCCTGCGGCAGGGGCTGGGCTGGGGCCGGGGCGGCGGGGCCGAGACCCAGGGCCCGTTGCGCTGCTGCGGCTGCGGCCGGTTCCTTGGCGAGCCGGTCACCGTCCCGTGCGGGCACACCTACTGCCGCCGCTGCCTCCGTAGGGAGCTGAGGGCCCGCTGCCGCCGATGCCGGGACCGGCTGCCGCCGACGGGGGGCACCAGCCCGGCCGCTGCCCCGCTGCTGCGGACCAGCGTCGTCCTCCACCAGCTGGCGGAGAAGTGGTTCCCGGGGGAGTGCGAGAGGGCGCGGACGGCCAGCCGGCTGGAGGAGCTGCTGGCCCAGGGACGCTTCCGAGAGGCGCTGGCCGCCGCCAGCCAGGCGCTGCGAGCAGGTGAGGCTTGGGGCGTGCTGAGGGGGTGAGAGCGGGCCCGAGGGCCGCCCCGCTGCCCGCACTCCTCCCGCTTGGGCAAGGCTCGGGAGGCTATGGGGTGGTGTGTGTGTTGGGGGGGTGCATCTCCTTCCCGCCCCGCCGAGGCTGTCCGGGGTGGGAACGGCCCCGGTGAAGAACATGAAGAAGTTTCGTGGAGTTTGCCGAGAGGGTCCGGCGGGGCTGCGGGACCTCAGCGAGCGGCGGGGGGGTGTGCGCCTCAGAGCGACCCGCACCGGGCTTCCCTCACGCCTTTTTCTGGTGTTTTTTTTTAATTCTTCCCCCTCCCACGTCGCTTTTTTTTTTTTTTCCCTGGGGGGGGCTGTTTACAGAGGAGTTTGCGGGGCTGGTTTCCCTCGGAGCGGGGAGCGGGCGGGCGAACTTCTGCCGCCGCTTTTAACCTTGTTTCCCGCCAGAGACCTATTTTCGCCTTTCTTTTTGAAGTGTCACCCAGACAAGTTCCCCCCGCAGGCCCGGGCTCGGTTGCATAAGCGGGAGGCACGGAGGGGGACAGGTTGTGTAATGGCGGTGACGTCACGGGTGGGTGTGGTCGCCCCGGCGTTTTATAATGGGGGAGCGGGCGGGAGGTAACGCCGGGCCCCGATCCCGCACCCCCCGGGTCCTGTCCCGCACCCCCCGGGTCCTGTCCCGCACCCCCCGGGTCCTGTCCCGCACCCCCCGGGTCCTGTCCCGCACCCCCCGGGTCCTGTCCCGCACCCCCCGGGTCCTGTCCCGCACCCCCCGGGTCCTGTCCCGCACCCCCCGGGTCCTGTCCCGCACCCCCCGGGTCCTGTCCCGCACCCCCCGGGTCCTGTCCCGCACCCCCCGGGTCCTGTCCCGCACCCCCCGGGTCCTGTCCCGCACCCCCCGGGTCCTGTCCCGCACCCCCCGGGTCCTGTCCCGCACCCCCCGGGTCCTGTCCCGCACCCCCCGGGTCCTGTCCCGCACCCCCCGGGTCCTGTCCCGCACCCCCCGGGTCCTGTCCCGCACCCCCCGGGTCCTGTCCCGCACCCCCCGGGTCCTGTCCCGCACCCCCCGGCACCGGGGACACGGCCCGTCTCCCGGAGGGACCGGGACCGGTGGGATCGATACACCCGGGGGCTCCACTCGCGAGTTCCTTGCTTGTTTTCGCTCCGCTGTGGGTTTTGACACCTGTGGGGCGGGGGGGGTGAAGGGCAGGGTGATCCCGCTTTTTGGGCCACTTTTATTTCCCTTCAGAGATTTAGGAATTTCTACAAGATCGCGTCTGTGCAGCTCTCTACTTCGGAGGAAACGAACCCAACCCCATAGCTTGCATAAGTCTAATCCTCCCGATCTGTTCTGGGGAGATACATTAGATCTAGTTCCAGAATAAACTCTTTTCAATTTAGGTGAGATTAAACCTCCCATATATATATATTTCCTATACCTTTTGGCAACCCTAATTTAAAAAGGTTCAGTTGCATCCTTCAAGGCGATGTTATTTGCCAGGGTGTTTCCAAAATATAGGATGTGGGATAGACGTGACCTGAGAAAGTGGCTGATCTGTTTTCAGTTTTGGAGCTGTGAGAAGCAGAATGGTTGGTTTGTTTTTGTTTTTTTTTTTTCCTTCCTTTATGTGTTCTGAACGACAGCATTGACTGGTACAAGTCACAAAGAAACGGTGTTAAAACTCAGGGTGGCCTTCAGGGTACAAACTGATGACACTGTTAATCATCACAAAAGTTTACAGGGGTCCTGTTTTATGTTTCAAGATGGCTTTTAAAGAATAAAAAAGGAAATTAATTCTACAGGTTCCGGCTAATCTTACTTTTGTGGATTTAGCAATACCGTTTAGATACCTATGGGGAAATAATTTTGATTCCTTTTATTGTGAAGCTAGTTCCTAAATCTTGGCTTTAAAATTTGATAATAGTTATCAGCTGTGGTGCTTATCCACAATTTTATTATTCAAATTTAGCACATGTGCTAGAAGTTCAGTTTAAGAGCCCTTTACAACTGTTCCCTGTGTCTCCAGTCCTGAGAACTCTCAATATTTTAAGTTTCTTCCGAGCATTCTAGTGAAGCTACTCAGGAACTTCATGAACCAGAATGCAGATGTGCATTAAATGTCAGTTTAGAGCTCTGGGCTCACAGCTACAAATTGAAGGTGATTTCAGGCCAATAGAGAGCTAATTAATAGCTGCTGGTACACTTTCCATCTTCCTCCAGAACATGAGTTCTTGAAAACACTTAGAGGTGGAAAAGATGTTGCATAAGAAATTTATTCAGGTTTAAAATAATTTGCAGTGTTTCCTCACTCCCAATTCACCTCTGTTTCTTCTTAGTGCAGATAGAGAGTTAAAAAATTGTGATAAATGTAGATCTGGTGTCCTAAATAAGGCATTGGCACTAAACCTTTACTCAAATGGCACCTTTTCATAACTTTCTTACATTCCTTGAAACATCTTGAAAGAGAACTATTTGGCATGGTGCAAAGGTGACTTTTGAAAAACATGAGGCATGTTAACAGGTGTATGGTTGATGTATTCCTTGCAGGGGTTGAAATGAAACAGTATATTTAAAGGAAGTCTATTGGATTAAAATCCAAGTGCAGCTTGTCTTTAATCAAGTATCCTGCAACACGCAGCTAATAGGCTTGGGTTTGGTCTGACTCAGGGACCCGTTCCTGCTGGAGTGGCCCTGGAGGAGGAGGTACGTTGGCCAATCCATCTCCTGTTCAACACAGAACAAACACTGAGTTCAGAGCAGTTTGCTTAAGGTTAAGTCCACCTGCAAGGATGAAGATTGCACAGGGCGAGCTGCTCAAAGGTTAATTATCCTCACAGTGAAAAATCTTCTCCTTATTTCAAGCGAGGACTGCCCTTGTTTCAGTTCATAACTCTTGTCCCTTGTTTTTTCCCCATGTACTTCAGTAAAGAGTCTTCTAGAGAGCTTCCTCATGGATTCTGGAAGGCTGCTGGGTTCTCCCAAGGCCTCCGGGAATTGTTTTCCACGAAACAAGCCCAGTTTTCTCAGCTTCTTCTCATGGGTTGTGTGTTCCAACCCCTGACCGCTGGGGTGACCCTGCAGTACTGTATTAATAAATACTGTGTCCTAAAGTTTTTCAGGCTAGTGACTGTGATGTGCATGTCTTGTCTTTTGAAGAATTTGGTGTATTTTTAGGACCCATATAAAAAGCACACAGGGTCAGACCAGAGATGGTCCATTTATTGGCATAGTTATGCTGACAGTAGCCAGGAGCAGATGTTTTGGAGGTAGCGTAAAAATCCCCACAGAATTGAGTGTTTTTTTGTGTGTACACCTGTGTATCCTTTCCTGTGAATGCAATAACAGCTGGTAGGTACACACAGTTCTGCCATGAAAGTACTTGGTGTCTTTTTTATTAAAGTCCTTTGGGTGTGCTAGAAGTGAGTGATTTCTGTATTTACAAACGACTGGATTACTGAAATTGAAAATTCAAGCACAGGTTGTGGTTTTGCTCTTGTTTAGTCTTTGGTCTAAGGATTTGGAATAGTTTTGCATCCTCCCTTTAGGTGGCAAACATTAAAATATATGCTAAAACATTGCAAAACAGCATTTTCACAATTACAAAGCCTAGAAATTAAATTATGGTTGCAAACTTGGACATATTAATTAATATCTTGTGGCCTCGCAGATGTTTAGACTCAATGTATTTTATGCATTGATCATTCATTTGCAGTGTTTGTGCACGTCCAGCAGCAGATTTGGGGTCCCAGCTTTTTGGTTTAGCCCTTTTTTTTTGTACCAGTTAATTGGAATCACGCTTTTCTCTTTGAAAATTAAATGGATTAAATGTCCACCTGCTGTAGACTTGAACTCACATTTTCATCTTCAAACTACCTCTCACCCTCTCCCCGGAAAGGAAGGCTCTGAGTTCCTCGGGTCATCTTCTACACTTAAAAGTCTGAAAAAGATGAGTTCTCTCTCATTATGTGCGAATAGGTACCTTATCAAAGACCTGCGCTTACTGCTATGTCTGAAGAAGATAATTTGGTTTTGATACTAACTCTGCTGGACACCAAAGAGTCAAATACAACAGGAAAAAAGGGGTCTGAAGGGTTTGATCTGAGCTCCTGCCTCACTGGGCTGTAACGGTCACAAAACACAAAGCCACAGGAAAGCAGGCTACAGAGTCCTGCTTGCAGGATTGCCTGTTTAAATTAGACAATTTCCCAGACTTCTGTTAACACAAACACTTTATTATGTCTAAAGTTAAATAAAAAAACAAACACCAGGTTTGGGAATATTTGTATTTGGAGGGAAACTGCCAGCTCAAAGGAAAGACAAATCAGAAAGACACAAGTTTCAGCAGTGAAATCTTGTGTCGATGTTTATTTTCTTAACTCTTTTCCATTGAGGTCTTTTTACACCTAGTGTTGTGGATGTAAATACAAAACAGTATTTTGGAATACACAGGAACGTTGGCCGGTCTCTGAGTAAAACAAGCTAATGTTGGAAATTATGAAAATTTAAATTAGACATTTAGAATAGGCTAGAATAGAATAGCAAATTGAAATGATCCCCTCCCAAGGAAATCTTGTTGAAAGAAATGTAAAGAACTATTTAATTTTAGTATTGTAGCAGACCAATGTTTGACTTGCCTTATTCAATGAAAAACACAGGTGCAGTGAAAAAAATAAATAAATAAATAATGAAGATCAAAGCAGCCTGCTGGCATTTTTTTCCAAGCAACAACTACAGTTAGTTGTGTTATGAAAACCATAGTTTTAGGGGCATGGAGACAGGTGTGCTTCCCATTTAAGAGGCTGCTTCATGCAAAATGTTGTACATTGGACATGAGAACTTGTGTTTACTGGACACACAGTAATGTTTTCCCCTTGCAGAAGTTCCACTAGTCCAACTCCTTACAGCAGGGCTGCCGGCTGGAGCTAAAGGCTTTTTGCTACTGCATTGCCTCTTTCCAGACCTCACGGTGATAAAGTTTGTCACTAGTAATTACCAAGTGGGTACCACTGTGGAAGTGTCTCTGTGTCTCCACAGTGCATCTGTGTCTCCAGCCGTAGTTAGAAGGGGTCAGGCATTATACAAACAAACGATAGTTTAAAGAAAAACTCGAACGTTTGGAAGCAAACTTTCTAATACTTAGACTTTTTAATACAAGCGTGGTAAATTCCCAGATTTCTGTGATTTTGGATGAGTGTACTGTAAAGCTAAAGTCTGCTTAGTCCTCGACTTTTGTTGACACAGCAGTACTGAGCAATACTTTGTTCTGTCAGCTTCAGTGTTAGATCTTTTAAAATATATCTTCTTGCTGCAAGATACATTAGAGGGTCCAAAATTTGATCTTTAGCTTGAAAGGCATGAGCCTGAAATTACTGCCACTTTTATTACCCAGACACTGATACATGGTGGGGAATGTACTCCAGTAATTTTGGAAGTATGGTACAAAGAAGTGTGGTTACGACATATCTCTGTGAAAGCACATCTAATTGAAAATGACAAATTTCTGAATTATTAAAAATGTTACTTTATTTTTGTCTTCAGATTCCAGTGACTTGATGCTGAGAATTTACAGAGCTGAGTCATACGTTGGCCTCCAAGAATATAAAACAGCCATAGAAGATCTAAATTTTGTTATTTCTAAAATGCCAAATTGGCCAGAGGTAAGTTGATATGAACTCTTAATTTTTTTTCAAAATCTATATTTATCTTTAGAATCAATGGATTCTGAATTATACTTGCATCAAGTCAAGAGCCTAGGTCAGCTATCTTAAACGTTATCTTATAAGACGTGCAGAATGCTAAGAGGTGTCTTAAAGTAGTTACTTGTATGAGACAGGCTACTGATGAGTATGGCAGGTTAGAACTGATTGATGAATGCTCTTGGAACTGTTAATTTAGTCTTCATCAAAAACTTCAGGTATGTTTATTTCTTATCACAACATGAGGTGGTGTCCTTGGATGAAGGGTTAAGTGCAGTGGAACTGACTTCTTGGGCAGTGTTATGAAGTGTTTTTGTGCCGTCTGTAGTTACTTGTTATTGATTATTTTATTCCTTTATAAGAACACTTTTAGGTGTTCTCTTAAGAAAAGTTATTAAATATTTACAAACTTAACTCTGGCTTAATGTTACTTGACTGGGTGGTTGGCTGAAATTGTGTTGCCAGCTTTTAATTGCTTGAAAGCAGAACTTCTGAGGCCTTTATGTTCAGTAGGTTGATGTAATTGATTTTTGAGATTTCTTATGCTGGGCACAAGTTAGTCCTTTTAGAGCTCTGCCCTTCCCTGAAGTGTTTACGCTTTGACTGTATTTCCCAAAGTCAGAGCATTTCAAGCATTATCTGTTCCTTGAGAATATCACATGAGATGAGCGGTCGCTGTTGCCAGCCAGGACTGGAATTCTTGGCTCTATGTTAAGTCAACATTTCTCTCATAGTTTTTTGAGTTTTATTGGTAAAATAGTTTGTTGTATAAATAGGACAACGCAGTTTTCTTTTCCAAAGAGTCAAAAAATATTTAGCAGAAGCAATTAATTATTTTGCAATAGTACTGGCTAAAAAAACGCAGCCGTGTCTTTGGGGCCTTTTTTAGTGGCTCCCAGGACTTGGAGTTGGGATAGTTTATGGTGATGTAACCTGTAACAGCTGGAGATTGGCATTTGTTTCATTTGTTAGTTTTTATTAAGAGAAAGACACTTTGCTGATTTGGCTTGGAAAGTTTTTCTTCAGAAAGCTCAAAGAAACTCAATGGGAACTCAGCAGGAACTCCAGTGTTCAGCAGTTCCGTGGCTACTGCAAACTCAGAGAGCATCCTGCTTTTCCCCTCTCAGCATTGGTAGTAACGTCTACTTTTTCTGTATATTTGGAAAGAAGCTCTCTTCACTTAGCTGAGATTGGTTTGATGGATTTCTCTAACAGTTCTGATCTCTGTAGGAAAAGAAACTGTCTGTGAGAGGAGGATTAGCATATTTTCCTTCTTCAGGACACGTTTTAATGAAACTGCCCAAATCCATCAAAGATGATGCATGCCCTCATCTGACAGCCTTCTTTAACAGACTTCACTGTTAATGCTGGCAGTCATTCCATAGAAACTGCACTCTGGTTTTAATTTTTTTTGTTCTTTTTTTTTTTTTTTTAATTCAGTTTTCTGGCCTATTATCCAAAATCTCATATACAACTAGATGTTTTATCTTTTTGTTAGATAACTTGTTTTTATCTAACTTGTATTTATATTACTGCAAGCACAACTTTTAACACTTGAGATTCAAGTTGGATAAGGGACTTCTTAGTTGCAATGTCATACATGTAGGTTCAGCAAAACGCAGTACTCTCTTCTCCTTTTCCTTTTTCACAGAATCATAGAATTGTCTAGGTTGGAAGGGACCTTAAAGATCATCTAGTCCAACCTTTCTTTCAGAGAAAGTAGTAAACAGTTTTATTCTTTTTTCCTAGCTGCTGTCTAGTGTTCAAGAATAAAATTAAGTTGGAGGAAGCAGTTCCAAAAGCGCATTGGTTTGTGTTAAGAGTCTAGATTAAGATGTATGTAAGGGATGCATGGTTGTGTGTGTGGGTTTGTATGTATTTGCCATTCTCCTGCAGGCTTTTAATGAAACAGAGGGCAAAAAGGGTGTCCTATAAGCTGTTGTATGAGGTTATGTATTCATTTGCATTGCTTGTCCCTCTTCTTCCCCTCCAGTGGCTCACAGGAGGGGGAAATTAATGCCTTTTCTGAATTCAGCAGTAGTCAGGTTTTTAATACCTTGTGTAAGCTGAAACAAATAACTGGAAGGAGAGTAACACCAGCCCATCCAAACACTGTAGGGGATGTATGTTAGATCAGGCGTACAGATCATCCACTCCATGCACTGCAGGAGTTTGTTGAAGAGCTACACTGTTTTTGTCATGGAGGGTTCTAATTGTAACACCTGTAAGATGGATACTGCATTTTGACATACCCTAAAAACATCGTCACGGTCTCTGTTTTTCAGATCTACTTCCAGAAAGGAAAAGTGCTGCAAGACTCTGGCTTCGTAGGTGATGCCTTACAACTGTTTATACAGTGCTTAGCCCTTGATGAGGACTTTCTTCCAGCCAAGCTAGAAGTAGAAAGGGTAAGTTTCTTTATGAAACTGGATCTTTGACTTAGTTCCTTTATAAAGCTCCCATTATGGTAGACTTTGAGCATCTGAAAATCTTCAATACATACAGAAAAGGTTCAGGTGGCATATTAAGATGTATTTTTCAAGATATACCATGCTATGTTGAGGAGATAGTCCTAATGTACAGGTTTTAAGTACACATTTCAAAGTACACGTGCTTTTGAAGTTACTAAATAGAAATCTGGAAAACCAGAAAGCGAGCAGCAAGTTAAAGATTCTAAGTTGAATTCTTCTAATGTGCCCAGAGCGTGACAGTTTTTCTTGGATAATAAAGGTTTACATTGCAAAAGCTGCGTGCTATTGAATTGTCTAACTCTGTGTGAAGAGCTCACTTGTAGTAGAAAAGATTTCTGGATAAATTTCTTTTTGGTAATGTAGGTATGTAGGTTTCTGCTTGTTCTCAACTGGTTGTTTTTCTCAGTTACTGTTTAAATAAGGCTCTGTTTATGAGGATAACTTATTAAGAGTTTAAATTTATTTTTTTTTTTTTTTGGTACGTGGTCTTATAATCAAAGCTGTGTCCTTTTTCATTGTTATGAACATTTAGCTGTTTGTTTTCTAGGCGTTGCGTGATATGCTGTCACCAGAGAAGTTGGGAGAGAGTCTGAAGGAATCTGCTTGGAATTCACCACATATTCGAAATAAACCCTTTATACTTGGTTCTGAGGTGTCTGAGTCTTACTGCGACTTACCGCTTTGTCCTGAGCAGGTAACAAAAGCTATAGGATAACACTTCTTTTTGGCTGATACTCAAACATCAGACATTTTGATATCTTTATTTTTCATACTTACTTTCCAGCCTAAATGCTGACTCTCTGTAATTGGCTAAACTGAAAGAAAAGAATTGTGATTTGGGAGTAATGTATTTTCATTTGGAGTGTTAGACTCCTCATTCCAGTGAAGTACTTACTAGAAGGTACTGAGATTTGATATTAGGGACTTTCAAAATAAAGAGAAATACAGTTTTCCCTTCTCTTTGAAGCAGGTGAAGATTTTTATATTGTTAATGCCAAGCAAATTTGAGTACTGTCTTATCAAATTCCTCTAGTTAACTAATCAACTAACTGTGGGTATCAGTTTAGCTTATATATCTTTGCATGTTCATGTCTTACGTACTTAGACTTGTGTTACTTTTGAAATACAGCTCAGTTTCATCTTACTTTGACAGAGTTTAGGAGGATCAGAGGTACCGGAGCCCGTCGGTGGAAGCTTAAATCGTGCACAGTCTGCCCACGCTCTTAACTCGACGAAAGACCTTGCCAAGGAAGATGGCTTAAAGAGAGTGTCTTCCGAACCCCTTCTCTCTGGCCAAGAAAAAGGTGCTTTGTTGAAAAGAAAGCTTTCCTTTTCAGAACAGGATACAGTTGTATGTGAAGATGGAAGAAACAAACACAAAAAGCAAGGAGGTAATAAACAGTCAATTACTTTGAAGTTCAAAGTATTTACTGTCTTGTGCCTTTCTCTGAAGGAGTGTTTTGTCTTGCTTTTCCTTAGAAAGTACAAAAAGGGACATGACGCTGCCTTTTGGAACAATTCCAGGGGACTTGATTGATGTATCTGATTTCGAGTGCTCTCTATGTATGAGGTAAGATTTCCTCCTTAATTCAGTATTTCCATTGCAGATACTTGGCCACATACCTGTTACACATATAAATTGTGATGACTTCTCTTATCAGGCAATAATTTTCAGCCTTCCTCTATCGCAGCAGTTAAATGCTTACTTAAATGTATCACTTGCTATAGTGCTATATAATACAGGATTATTTCAATCAAGCTGCCTTTTAAATTGAGCTTGGCATTGTTAACTGATAATCTAAAAAGGACAAGACCTTTTGTCGTTAAATGTCAGGGTCTCTTTCAGTCAATAAAACTATTTAATTTACTATTTTGAGAAGGCTAATGCTTAGAAGTATTGCCTGTGAACTTCGTATTTGTCTAGGAGATGTGGATACTTCAGAATGTTAGCCTACTTACATGTAGCTGATGTATTTGAAAGGTCTTACAGAGTTGTCTTGGCTTTCAGAATAAATACCTTTATCCTGTCCATAGTGATGTTCTGTCCATTATGTGATGCTGCTATTAAAACAACTTAGCTCCTCGAAGAATCACTTAATTTTGCTTATTCTGAATCTCTGTGTAGTGAGACCAAAATCTTTGTACACTGGGATAAATGTTTAGATATTTAGAGTGTTCTGAAAAGTGTCCAGGATCATCAGAAAACAAAAAGCAAGTGGTGCTGTGGTAAATGGAAACAAACTGCAGGGTAGGGGAAAAAGTAGAATAAGGAGAGAGGACATTAATTGTCTCTGCTTTGTTATGGTATAACTAGTCTTAAAGAGGTCACTGAGGGTTTTTGTTATCAAAACACACACTTGCCATGGTGTCTAACTGCTTATAACTTTGTTTCAGGCTATTCTTTGAGCCAGTGACAACCCCTTGTGGACATACTTTTTGCAAAGGTTGCTTGGAACGCTGTTTAGACCACGCTCCTCAGTGTCCACTCTGCAAGGAGAGTTTGAAAGAGGTACCGTTTCTCAGTAGAGCTCACAAATACAGACATTGTATCGTTTTTAAAGGCTGTTTCACTTAAACACAACAACTTGAGTTCACTTGGGCTGTGGATTGCTGCTAGAAAGGAAAAACTCGAGACAAACTGTCAATTCAAGTTGCTTGGGTTTGCCGCAGGGTCTTAGAGGTTTTCTGTGACCAACTACTTTAGTGGTGTAATTAAATCCTGGGTGTTCATAAACTTTGGGAACTATTCAGTAAAACCTCTGTGTGATTTCTGTACACTTTCCTTATTTGTCTGGCTGCATAACCTGGGAAATCAGTTCTGTCTCTGGTAGGCAATAGCAACACAAACTGAGACACTTGAGTTGTCAGACACTAAGAACTAAAATAGGGAACCTAATTTTCAAATACAGAGTAACATTAAGATCATAGAATCATAGAATAGTTTGGGTTGGGAGGGACCTTAAAGATCATTGAGTTCCAACCCCCCTGCCATGGGCAGGGACACCTCCCACTAGACCAGGTTGCTCAAAGATGTTAAGTAATGAAACATAAGAACTTCAGAGCTGTAGGTTTTCATGGCTTTAAATCTAACTTAAGACACATTTCACATGTCGTGATTTTAAATAGAAAGTTGCATTTTTCACAAGTCTTTTCTTAATATATATGAAAAAGAATATTAATACATATTTTTAAAAATTGCTTACAGTACCTTGCAAGCAGAAAATACAGCACCACAGAACTGCTGGAGGAGTTAATAATGAAATATTTGTCTGATGAATTATATGAGAGAAAAAGAATTCATGCAGAAGAAACCGCTGAACACTCAAAGTAAGCTTGCTGTCTTTGATCTAGAAAACTTGAGAGATCAGTATGGAAATGCTTTTTAGATATGTTTGATCTTTATTGCGATTGTTAATAATGGCATGTTATGGATGCAAGAAGGAGTATAAAGACGTGTTAATTTGGTGTCTTAAATGACTATTTCAGAAAATTAACAGTTTTTTGACTACTGTGGAAATTAAAAAAAAATAAAATCACACTTTGATAATAGCAATATGAGGCTGTTAAGTCCCCTACAAAATAAGTTTGGCCTTCTGTTTCTCTTCTGTGTCCGCCATCGTGAGGCTTCAATTTTAGTTTTGCTGCTGTTAATGGAATTGTCCTCTTGAGTTGGCTGCAGAGTGTCACAGAATCACAGAATAGTATGGGGTTGGAAGGGACCTCTGGAGATCATCTAGTCCAACCTTCCTGCCAGAGCCAGAGCAGTCCAACCTCCACCCAGAGCAGGTTGCACAGGAACGTGTCCTGGTGGGTTTTGAATGTCTCCAGAGATGGAGACTCCACCACCTCTCTGAGCAGCCTGTATCAGATGGTTGAATTTCTTTCCAAGCAGTTCATGATAGACATTAATTGTATAAAGATAGATTTGATGAAAAGAAATCGTTGGGATTTTTTTGCAATCTTGATGTCTATCTCTAGTACAGTTTTTCAACTATATAAAGCATCACATATTGTAGGTATGAATGTTGGAAAACTATTTAAAACTACAGCTTATGCAACTTACGTAACAGAATCCATACATTAGAATTCTGTTTTATAGTCTGAAAGGTATTAAAATTAAATACCTGGTAATGTTTTAATGCTAACTTGTTTATATCAACTATCAACTGTACATACTTGATAAAACAGGATGAAAACAATATTTTGTTTTTCAATTAGGCCTGCTGAGGCATATTGCAAGGTAAAAATTACACCCTGGATCGCATCTTGTGTTCTGGAGCCCATCATTGAAAATAGCCTTAATGGTGACCTAGCTACTATGGAGTTACTGCTACATCTTTTTAGTTCCAGGAAACGCTGTGGCTCTGAGGGCATAGTGGCTTGTATGGCTCAAAATAAAACAAAAAAAAGAAAAAAAAATAACTAAGACTGCTGTCCCCAAAACAAAGCCCTTCTTTCATTGACTAGATACTTGCTAATTAGATAACTGTGAGGCTTACTCTCCAGTATGTATTCAAACCAGCCCATGGGTGTTCAGTCACTGTTGTTAGTGTGTGGTTTTATTGATTACGAAAGTTATTACAATGGGCTTATTAATTAACTTTGAAAAACTTTGCTTCATGACCTCAAATACACCAAACACACTGGAAAAAAATGTCTCGTCTTGGCATAATTCAGTGATGAGATCTTTACGCCACCTGTTTCTCTTGATGTTCTCTTGAAGCTTGACCAAGAATGTTCCAATGTTTGTTTGCACTATGGCATATCCTACTGTGCCTTGCCCTCTACACGTGTTTGAGCCAAGATACCGACTCATGATTCGCAGGAGTATGGAAACGGGGACGAAACAGTTCGGGATGTGTATAAGCGATCCTCAAAACGGGTAGGTCTGCGTCCTAATTCTAAGCTTCTCGTCTCTTATATCTCTTTCTGATTGTAAAAAGCATCCTTTCAGAAGTGTTTGCACCTCAAAACGGGTAGGTCTGCGTCCTAATTCCAAGCTTCTCATCTCTTATATCTTCTTCTAATTATAAAAAGCATCCTTTCAGAGGTGTGTGACTGCGTTACTGACGAGGTCTCTCTTCTAGTTTTGCAGATTACGGCTGCATGCTGCAAATAAGGAATGTTCATTTTCTACCTGATGGAAGGTCTGTTGTCGATACAGTTGGTGGAAAGAGATTTAGAGTTTTACAGAGGGGGATGAAAGATGGCTATTGCACTGCAGACATCGAGTATTTGGAAGACATTAAGGTATCCAGAACGCTAAGTGCTTAATGAGTGTTAATATCTCAAGATTTTTGCTTGATTTGTTCTTGAGAGCTCAGTTTCCAATTTCTAGGTCCCTAGACCACTGGAAGATCCAGTGCCAGCATGAAGAAATGGAAGCTAGCTTAATTTTTTACTGATTATAAAGCAAAAAAGAAATAGTGTGCTTCTTGTTTGAACAATTGTTTGAAGCCATAACTTTCTAAAATATCACAGGACTTTACTATTCAGTCGTTAGCAATCAAGGCTTAGGAAGATGCAAGAAATATATCTAAATATAGTTGAAATTGAATGTGTGATTTGGTTTTTTTTATTTTAAATTAAACACCTTATTTGTTTCTTTATCTCTAATGATATTTTCTTAACCTTCCTCCTATAGGTTACTGATGAAGAAGAACTAAAGAAACTGAGAGAACTTCACAATTTTGTTTACAATCAGGCCTGCAGTTGGTTCCAAAACTTAAGAAACAAATTCCGCACTCAGATCCTTCAGCACTTTGGGCCAATGCCTGGCAGGGAGGAAAATATACAGGTGAGACATCATTTAATACCAATTACTAGCTGCTTATTTCTAAAAATAGAAACCCTATTAAAACTGCTAAACATTAAAAGAAAAAAAAGACTTTTTTTCCCCACCTTTTGAAGACACTCAGTCTTTCGTCTTGCTTCTCATAAGATGAGTGACAAAAGGCAGTTCTGTCACTGTTCAACAGGTTTTTCAGGAAAGGATGATACGCTGCTGTGGAGATAAAAGTAGCAAACTGAGAACACCAAGTTCCAGCAGCGTTTTAAACTGTTGCTTTGTGTGAAGCTGTTAGAATTCAAATGGAGAAAAAAAAGCCCTCTATTTTCTTCCCTGAGACACGTACAGGCAGTAATCTTTGGCAAAGAGGTGATGACAAATAATGTTTCCTGCCTCTCTGAGCGAGTGCTGCAGGCTGCTGCAGCTCCTAGGATTCAACAAACCTTTCTTAACAAACCTTTCTTAAGAAACTAGCAACAGCAATCAATTTTCATGGTTATTATAAAAGATTAATGGAGGTTGGCGAGATCCTGAGAGAGTGAAGGCTGGAGAAAAGCAACATTTAAAAGTAGGCAAAATCTGACTTTGTATATAATTCCACTTCAAAAGTGGGATCTTAGGAGAGCCTGGCCCTCACCCATCTCCCTCGTACTTTTGTGAGACTGTATTAACCGGTCTGGGAGGAATTCAGAATTGATTTTAGGACAACAACAACAAAACAAATTTAAAACAATGTACTAGGAAAGAGGAATAAGCTTGCACAACCAGGATGAGTAGCGGGGCAGCGATGCTGTGGGCACGTACCTGAGATTTGTGATGGAACACAGAAGGTGTCAACTGTGTGATACAGACATGAGAGAGGAAATGTCATCCTGGAGCGTACCACTACCAGTCATATTTTTGCAAGTCATTTGAAGTAATTAGTCTTCTCTGCAGCGATAGGACTCTACTGATGAGTATTACATCCAGTTCAGGGCATGACATCTAAGGCTTGGTATAGAGAATTGAATAAAGTACAGGAAAAGTTACATAGTATGTGTTATCAACTTAGAAGGAACTGGTGAAGTATTCCTGCTCTGTGGAGGAGGTCATGAGAAGGGAGGGCAATTGGGAGGTGATAGAGGAGTCCTTCAAATATAACAAAGACAATCGTAATGAAAACTTCAAGAATACTCAAGCCTCAAGAATAGCATGACAGGTAATGGATTTTGTTTTGTCAGGGAGGTTTGTTATTAGGTGACTGTCCTATACTTAGCTTCTCTGGGAAAAGATGGCTACAAGCTCTTCTTGTTTTCTTAAAAAACTAATTACTTTATCAAGCTTCGATTAATTGTGTGTTATTTGACTTCTCAGTTGGGGAGGGATCGGAAGAGATCCCTTCAAGAACCCTTCTGATCCGATGGATCTGGAACTCTTTAGTCAGTATCAAGCTTTATATTAGCCTTTGTCGCTGACGACTTTGTCATTCAGTGTCTTCCAGTTAATCAACTGGACAGGATTGGTTGTGAGTAACCAACTTAACTTTTACTTTTAGGCAATGCCCAATGGTCCTGCTTGGTGTTGGTGGCTCCTGGCTGTTCTCCCAGTAGACCCCAGATACCAGCTGTCGGTTCTCTCCATGATGTCTTTAAAAGACCGTCTGATAAAAATCCAACATATACTGACGTATTTTTCTAGAGACCAGTCCAAGTGACTAACCGCCTGGGTCTTCCTGAAAAGTTACTCTGTTCTGGTTGTAGTAGCAGCTGGAATTTTTGCTGCCTTTGCACATCTAGCGCTGGTTTGAGAAGTGTGACGGAACTGCTCGTTTCTCTCTCCTCCCCGCCGACTCCCTGAGCCCGCGGGCTTCTCTGAATGCACATTTCCCTCCACGACGAGAGAAGACCACTGATGGTTGCACAAAGTCAATCCAGCTCGACCCGTTTTTTCACGTTACCGACGTTACGATTTGCACTATGTAGAAGAGAACATTTTTTAAGACTTGATAACTTTAGCCACTGACTTTTTAAAGCTGCGGGAAGTGCAGGACTTAAGGCTGACAGTCCAAGTTTACAACTTTGAGGTGGTGTTCAAGGTTTTGCAGATGTTTGCCTCATACAACTGTTCTTTTTGCTGTTTGCACAAATATTTGAGATGTAGTATTGAATGTCACTGTTGGATATTACTACTCTTGTTGAATTATCTTGACCATGAATATGGCACAGGTTTTTTTAAGTTATCTTGTAAATGTGTGCATCACAAAGCAGGTGACATGACGAACTGTTATGCTGAACCCAGAGCCAATTTTAAGGAACAAATGCAAAAAAAAAAAAAAGAAAAAAGAAAAAAAAAAGAGGTACTTCTGTCTAAAAAAAAAAGATACTTAAACTGTGAATATGGTTTACATACCTAGGCCTGTACATGTTAAAGAGGAAACTGAAAACTAAATGCTAGTACCAGTTACATTTCTACTGGGCTTTTCAGGCTGGCTGTTCTTCCAGAGCACACGCTTAGTTTGTAGAGCTTAGGAGAAGAAACCTTAGAGCGTGCCGTGCGTGTGTGTCCCGGGGATTGTGCATCCAGGAATTAAAAGCTTAAAAGTTTTATTTGAACTTTTTTAAGTTGGTGCAAATGTGAGTTCTATGCCTTATTCATATCAATAGTAGAGCACACTGCAGTGGCGAGGTTAGCGTCATGCTGCCAATAGGTACTTTTTTGTAATTAAAGGTTTGCATATTTGTGAATATGTCTGATACTGGCTTTCTTGTATGTAAATCATTTGTAAAATATTTCTTAAATCTTGCTTTTGCTAATATATTTAATTTTCAATAAAAGCTAAAAGTTTGTAATATTTTTAACTTTATCAGAAACTAAAAATCACTTTCCTTTCCCATGTGCTTCTGTTCTGGGATGTTTGAGTGAAGCCCGAGGCAGCTGTTTAACCTACGTCCAGGTTGTGGGCGCTTCAGGAGGTGACTGGTAGGTGCATAATGTGGTTCTGATACAGTGCCTGGCTCGGGCTGGTTATTGGGCACACAAGTATTTTTGCTGGTGTCCTGCTCCTGTATCTACTTGGTTTAAATGAAGGTGGTTTCAGGTGTGAAGTTTGCATTTCACAAAACTTCGGTTAAAGTTGCGGGAAACTGTTCTTGCAGAAAACTTGGGTATTTCACAGACTTGGTCATCAGGTGCTCTGGCCTCGTTCTCTTCTGGAGTTTAAGGCTTGAGATACTACAGGCAACCCAAAATCTGCTGGACCGTTTTTAATTTGAGCTTCTATGTAGGGTAAATTTCCCATTTATTGTATGAGTAAAGTCCTGGATTAATATTTGGAAAGCTTTATTTGCATAACAAAAGAAGAAAGGGGACCCTCCATTTGTCCACTTCAGTATGTTACAACCTTAGAAACTTGTTCTTTCTCTGTCCTGGTTTGAGGACACCATATCACCAAGATCTTCCTAAGAGTAAGAACACAGGTGACAGGATATTTATTTTTATTTTTTTTGACAGTAAAAAGTCCCTGTAGCTGGGGGTGAAATACCCCAAAAGATCCAGTGGTAATTTTAGTTTTTGGGGGTTTTTTTCTTGGCAAGAGCTTTGATTTTCAAATTGAATATTCCCTACTCTGCTGGAAGGTGTGGCTTCTAGGTGGTTTTGTATGTTTCCATGAGTTTTTAATAAAAATTCAGGTGAGAAAGTGCACTATCCTCTGCATACCTAAGTTCTACTTCTGGAGTTGTAAACCATGTTAAAAAAAACAACCACTTTATTTAAAAAAAACCAGCAACAACAACAAAAAGCAAAGTTCCTGTGATGACAGGTTCTGCGTTAAAGCTGTCTTCCTGTGATGACAGGTTCTGCGTTAAAGCTGATGGTAAGTACTGCTCTCCAGTGAGTGTTCCACATGCAGGAGGAACACAGTGGGTGCTGCTGGGAGTGACAGGGAATGGAGAATGGGGAGGAAGGATTTTTTTTCAGAGGATCTCTAAATTGGAATTTTTTCAAGTGGTTGTTTTGTGGACCAGCCTTTGTCATACAGAATAGGGTGGAACGGGCTCACCTGAATGTCCGCATGGACCTTGCAGTAAAATATCATGGAGAAAGACACCATGCTGTAATTCGTACGGAGTGTTTGGAATTTGGGGAGTGCTTCCCTATTCTTCTGATTTTTTTTTGTAACTATTTTTTTTCCCCCATGTCACACAAAGGGGAATATCCAGAATAATCCCATATCTTCTTTAGATATCAGATGATAAAACAGCAATGGACTAAGGAACCAAGTTTGATCAACTTATTAAAATAATATAAGTTTCCAATCGATGCAATGAAGCCTGAGCAGAATGTGAGTAATCTAGGCATGAGTGGAAGGGAAAAACGGAAAGGTACAATGTCGTTAATGATTAGTCTTACCTGAAGATGAGCAGTAGTCAGGGAAATTGTCAGCCTTTCACATTCTCTGATGTGATATAAGGATGTCTCCTTGGACCGGCCAACGAGAGCCACCCCAAGTGGGTGTTGGGACACGTTGTATATGGGATTGCACCTTCCCTAGTACAACTGACAGGCTGATGTAGCCGTGTTCTTTACGTAAGTGTGGGAACAAAACTAGATGTGTCTTGAAAGATTGGTGATCAGTAAAAAGCTGTACAGTAAGTTGGGTATACATGTATGTTGGCAGGAGAAATCTCATAGACTTCAATGTGAGGGGTTGGAGTCACTGTTCTGAGAAGTGTCTGCCCAAAAGTGATGTGTGTTCTTCAAATCTTTCTGGCAACGACTTAGTCTCAATTTTGCCAAATTGTAGGTAGATCATAGAATCATAGAATGGCTGGGGTTGGAAGGGACCCTAAAGATCATCCAGTTCCAACCCCCCTGCCCTGGGCAGGGACACCTCCCATCAGACCAGGTTGCTCAAAGCCCCATCCAGCCTGGCCTTGAACACCTCCAGGGATGGGGCATCCATGGCTCCTCTGGGCAACCTGTTCCAGTGTCTCACCATCCTCTCAGTAAAGAATTTATTCCTAATATCTAATCTAAATCTCCCCTCTTTCAGTTTAAAACCGTTCCCCCTCGTCCTATCGTTACACCCCCTGATAAAGAGCCCCTCTCCCTCTCTCCTGTAGCCCCCTTCAAGTACTGGAAGGGGCTCTAAGGTCTCCCTGGAGCCTTTTCTCCAGGCTGAACAACCGCAGCTCTCTCAGCCCTCTGAGCATCTTCATGGCCCTTCCTACGTTGAGGACTCCAAAGCTGGACACAGCAGATGTCTTGCTAAATTCCTGTTTAATGTTCATCTCTCTTCCCTTTATCTTAATTACTCTTAGCAAACAGCATTTATTGTAACAACTTGATGTCCTGGATGAGAACCACTGACCTTCAGGTTCAGAAACCTCAGCCTTCTTGGTATGAAATCGTGACTTCGTGTTTCTCCTTCTAACACAATTTCTTTTGGAACACAACTTTCTTTTGGAGGGACTTTGGTGGGGAAATACACAAACTTTGTCACACTCTTTCTAGCAAATTCACTGTCTCTTGGCCTTTACTGATCGGAAGTTTCTTTGAGGGACAGTATGCGAAGATGGTTGTAAGATGATGTTGATGGGATGGCTGTGGAACTTGAAGTGATGGTAGAACTTCAGTAGAGAGAGATGTTTGCTCTGAACCCTGTGAAAGCCTCGGCCAGACTCAAACTGTAGAAACCTGGCTGTTCACTGCTGGATTTTTCTATCAGGAAGAAAATTGTTCCAGTTAGTGAGTAGACATGAGGGATGTGTTTAAGGATTATTGTATCCATGCCACTTTGTACCTTACCAAAATCTGTCCATCACCACCTCATTTGTGTGCTTTTTTTCTAAAAAGAAAGAAAATAAATAAAGCTGCAGAATGTTTAATGTTAGTATGTAAGTTGTCCTAAAGCCTTTACCAAAACAAAGCAAAATAAATGCAGTCAGGAGTGCCCCTGAGGATGCGGCTCACGAGGCTCTCTGGGACCAAGTGTTTGGAACGCTAGAGAGAAAAAAAAAGCTGGTAAAGAAGTCTTTATACTTCTTGTTCAGGGGTTTTATTTTGTTTGGTAAATGAGATGGGAGAATGTCCTATATTGACAATAACTTGGAAAGCAGACTGGGTATGAACCTGGGCTAGCCAGGAACCCGGCGTTTACTGGATGTTTGTGTGTTAGAAGAGGGAAATGATGTAATGGGAAAGTGGGGACAGGGAGCTGTGCTATATTAAGACAAATACAGTCACTTTCCAATCCAAATAGAAATTCTCTGGAGCTTGGCATCTTAAAACTACTTCATTATATCATCTATTTGTGTGCGTGTTGGTTCCTTGCGTTCAGGAGCTTTCTGGTCTCTCAGCTGGGAATGTCTCTGTCAGCATAAAGAGCGGTACAAGGTGCTCAGCAGAGTGGGCTGGCTTCCTCCCGACACTGCTGTGAGGTGCTGCTGGTGCTTTGGGGGTTTTCTTTTGTCCTTTTGTTCCTTTTTTCCCTACCATTTTTTTTTTTCCCCTTTCCTCTTGCATCAGACCTTACTTAGCTCTGACTGAGGGCCACGTGCTGGGGCTGCCCCAGCCTGTCCTCTGTCCTGTGCTGGTTTTATCAGATCAGATCAGATCTGCTCAACACCCTGCAGGATGAAATCCCAGCAGCCTGGAAGCTCTGCGTTGCTGTGACGGACAACGTGGTCTTCCCTGTGAAAAGCTCTGTCCTTGAAAAGGCTAGAACTCAATGCTTGATATTCTCGAGCATCTGTTGAGCTTTTGGCAACTTGTTTGATTTTTCCATCAAGATATCCTCTTACTGGTGATGGCAACTGTCCTCAGGAGGGGAGAGAGATAGGAAAGCTGTTACAGTTAATTCTTTCACCAAGTTCCATGCAGATACATCTTAATTTCTTCTCCAAGAAGTTTTGAATTCTACCTTCTGTGGGGAAGAACAAATCTTTTGTCTTCTCCGAGTCTAGGGTCTTTACACTCAGGGCATGCTCTTCAGGCAGCAAGTTCTGCAGAGAGCTCCCAGTGTGGTTGAACTGGTGTTTCATGGCTATTGGCATTCCCAGACAGAGGAAAGACAGTGGGATGTTCCTTTCCAAGGCCCCTGAGGGAAAGACAGTGGGATGTTCCTTTCCAAGGCCACTAGAAGGCCCCTGAGCCTGAAACCCAAAGCTCTGGAGGCAGCTGCAGCATTGCCATGGTCCCACCCCTGTTGCAGTTATTTAAGGAAACAAATTGAACCAGTGCAGGGGGGAAAAAAGGGAAATAAAGATCTTCTCTTCCTGCACATCTCCACATGCCTGTGGCAATTAAAGAATTCTAAAAAGTAATGGAAGAGTTCTTACCCCTTTCTTCTAGTAGAGAGGGGATTAAATTGCTTATAACCCAGGTGAGTGTCACATTTTGAGTTAATAGGGTTGTTGGTTTTTTTTTAAATCAACCCTCTATGAAAACTTTGAAGTTCTCCTCTTGTACATGCATTGAAACAAGTCTTGAGGCTTCAAACAACCTTAATTTTTGTCTGAGCCCAGAAATTGAGCATTCTCACGTGTAAGTTGTGGAAGTTTTGAACAGGGAAGCAGGCTCTGAAAACGCGTGTGACAAATGGGCTGCAACAGGCACCTCTGCTTTTATTGTAAAACATGGCTCAAGATTTCCTTCTGACACTATTTCACAATTAAGGCACGTTGCTAAAGAAATCAGTGGGGCTGTCAGAAAAGGTTCAAATGCCCACTCTAGTGAGGGAACAGCTGTGATTTTTCTTTGAGTATAAAATACTTAAATATCTTTCAAAAAGAAAGGCTCCAAAAAGAGCGAGCGCCTTAATGCCATCCCCAAGAAGTTGAGATCCCAGCCTCTCCTAAGCCTTCAGTTCACTGTTTACAGCTCTCCACAGGCAGAGGACATTAAAACTGTGTCCTGGATGGGTGCTTCAACCTTTGAACTGTGGCTGGAGGACACAACTTGAGTTTCCCCTCATTTTTACAGAATGGGGATTTTGGGGTTTGGGGTTGGCTTTTTTTGGAAATGAAATGATGTTGTAAAGGCTGAACATCAGGTACCACTCACCTGTACCTGAAGGAGGATGTAAAACAAGTCCTGCCCTCAGCACGTCCCTTGGCTAAGTCTAAATGGCTCCTTACTGATATCTTTAAAGAATTGGTACTGTTAAGTAGGTAACTCTGCTAATTAGGACATAATCTGACCTAGGGTCCTTGTTCCACAGCAGGTGCTTAAAAATTAGGTTCAGGTATTCCAACTCAATTTAAAAAATGCAAATAAATTTCAGTAACCACTCTATGTAGTAGTTTTTAAGAAGAGATAAGGACTTCATTTAAAAATTTGTTGGAAAGCTTTTCTTTTTTTGGTCCAATTTTAAAAACTAAGCCCTGCCAGAGCAATTTCTGGCTGAAGAAATGCTCAGGGTACTGCATCAATGTAATAGCTGAAATGCTGAACCAAGGGAAAGTATTTTCATTTTGTAGCAAAAGCTCTGTGAAGAACTTCCAGCTAAACAATTAAACAGCTGATACACAGCACTTCAGCCCTTAGGACAACTATATGATGTCCTCGCACGGTTCTTCTGCTGATCACAGCAGCACATTTAACACCAACTGCTCTGTCTTGGTGCTTCTTTGCATGGCAACTGCTCAAGCAACGGTTTCCTTCTAAAAGTTCAGTACAGGCTGCACAAAAAAACAATCCCAAACAACCCACCCCATCCAAAAGCTGAAGAATGACCATCTCTATGGCAACCAAAGCACTTGGTGTGCTCTGCCCTATGTAAATTGGCACAAATTTGCAAATGAAGTTAGTGCAATCAGGGTGCAAGTAATTTATGTAACTAGAGCCAGTACAGAATATTCCAGGTGTAACATTCAAACCATTGTCTGTTGCTAATTTTTATTGCAGGAGGAAGATCGTATAGAGACAGCAATACTGGTAGGAAAAGACACACAAATGGCTGGCTGCAGTGGCCTGTCTCACCCATGGTGATAGGGTAATCAGGTGACTAATGAGCTTGTCAGGTTGATTACCCATCAGAGCTAACACCCAATGTATGGGTGGGCAGGGAGGGAAGAACAGGAGATGACACCTTCACCTCTTGTGTAACTTCCCCCTCAGGTGATGTGTTGGTGATGAGCTGAGCTAGAGGCTGCTGCCACCAGCAGAAAGGAAATTAATCTCTTTTCACCCACTAATTTTTCTGCTAGTTGAAGTTAATACCAGTATTTTATGAGGAGAGCTAGTTGACAGCAGGATTTCAGATGTCCTGGCATAAGCATGCAGGCTCCAGAAGACAGCACTGCTGAGAGCACTGTTTAGAGCGACACACAAGATGTGGACCCCTCCTGAGACAGAGCAGCATTTAATCCAGTTACTCACACCAAGGGGCAAACCTGACCTACCACCCAGCCATAAAGCAGTACAACAGGAACAAAACAACTGCACAGCTTCCTGCCACAGTGAGACACTTAATCAAGTGGTAGTGAGTCTTCTGGAAGACTGTCATCTCTCCACACAGGTTTTAGCGCATAAGGGTTTTACAAGATTATTACCTGATTTAAGGTCCCGAAGTTGGCTAGTTTGAGTGTACTTATTCAATAAGTCTCCATAGAGAAGCTTTGAATTCAACAGTTTATTTATAATTGTAAAAGCATGAATGTTACATATGTAGAGTAATTGCATATTTGTTTGAATCGTACCTACTCAGAAGATCTGTGTGTGCAAAGACAAGACAGTCATGCTTAGATTTCCCCCCAGTAGTCTGTTGCTTTACGCTTTATTCCCCTCTTCAGTTCAGTAAGATTTCCATAGAAACAGTGAGGAAATATAGATATATAATAGCTAGAGTTATTGAAGTGTATGAAGACAGTTTGACAACATCACACAGGCCCTTCAGAACTACTGAAGGTAGAGGTCTGCCTCATATTTAAAAGGGCAGAGACTGGAGATGAGGCAAGAGTTACAGCAAAAAGGCAACAAGCCTAGTTACAGTTCACTCAAACCATTAGGATTTACAGCTCGTTATGAACAAGAGAATTAGTGTCAACTTTATCACATCATTCCAGAAAGTATCAATGGGTTATGTATACACACACATTTAAAAAAACCCCACACATGTATGTATATATGTTTTTTAAATAAGGCAGGTATTTATTTCAGGCTTTTAAAACATTTTTCCAGCCCCCTTTCCTAGTAATACAGCCTATGGTGCCATTTTATTGCTAAAGAAAGCGTACCATCATTGCAAGCAGAACAGCATCAGCACTGGCTTTAGGCAGCAGTCCAGTTGAGTTAAGAAGGTTCAAGACATACATTATTACTATGGAAGAATATTACTGTTACAGAAATACAGAAGACTAGTTCAATTCTATTTAGATCGCACCAAATCATTCTCTTGACATAGTCTGTAGTTAACAGCGTACACTACAAAGCAGAACAGCACCATTTTGGAGCAACAGAAAGAGATACCTAAAATACTATTTCCCCATCTTTTACTAAGTTGTTATATTAAAAAAATACACAAGGGAAGGATAGGGCGGAACAGACTTCATCTGCTGCTCTAACAATGCTTTCTTCTGTAAGAAAGGATGCAGGACTTTTGAGCTCATCCAAAAGTAAATCCTAATACGAATGAATATGCACGCCATTATCTTTGCGTAACTAATATAAGTTACTCATTAGCATGACTTACAAGGTGCACTCCCGAAGTTTTTTGTCAGCCTGCTTCAAGGAGATCCAGGTGTTCAACATGTTTGACCGCAGTTTGGCCCACACCAAGTGGTTGTTTAACCCAAATATCTGGGCAGCAAACTGGGCAGCTCCTTCGGGTGACAGAGTAGTAGGACAGCTGAGACCTGCGGAGAAGAGAGTGCCACTTACCAAAGCGTATTTATTTTATAGCCAAACAAAACACTGCCTCTGAAGAACAATTTAAGACAACATTTGTTTCAGCCTCCAGGAGCCACATGATCTAGTTTTAAAGCTACTGAAGTGTCATGCATTCCACTACTTCTAATGTGACTGCTCCATGGCACATTAAACCAGAAGGCAGCAAACTAAATGACTGTCCTTACACAGAGGTAAGAGCCTGCTGGGTCTCCTAGTTGCCAAGCATCCATTCAAGTCATAAGTGTCATACAGGTAGCAATGCACTGAAGTAGTAGCTAAGAATTAATCTCTTCCCTACACTAATTGTGGAGAAAGATATTTTTTGATCATAAGGAAAATGCAGCTCTATAACTGAACAAACTTCCAATTATTTAAATCCCCATTAATACTAATTCTAATTTCCAACTAGAATGTTCAGCAAGCATAAACCAAGGTTTCTATCTTTCCTAAAGATTGCACCTCTGTAATCTTTGCTCTGTTTATTGGGCTTTTTTGCCATCAAAGTCAGAAGTACCATGCAAGATATTGCTAAAAGACTTTGTTCAGTACAGATCCAACTACTTCTCCAATGTTTTGCCGTGTGTGTTGTACACATTACGTACACTAGAACAACAAAACCAGAGCTAGGTCAGAAAAACAGCGTTAAGTTGAAGATCATCTTACCGCTGGGTAGTCTGAGAGAGGACCACACATCCTGAGTGCCCCAGTCAGCTGAGAGGGGAGGACAGTTGACCACCGGGTAAGCGGTGTTACCCGACATCACCGGCCCCAAACCGTTGCTTCTGCCAGCGACGGCAACAAACACCGTTGGGATTCCATCTCCTGGGAGGGAAACAAGATGTTCAGAAATAAGCAATCCACCTTGTCCTGTACCACTTGCTTTTGTGGGAACCTTTACCCGAGTCCACAGTTCTGTTTGTAGTTATTTTGTCAATTCCACTACATAGCACTAGATTTTTTTTGTGTGTCTAACTATCCCTTTTACAGAAACCTATTCTAAGTCTTGCAACCTTAAGTCTCAGATGCCAGTTACCACAACTGAAATTAGCATGTACTTCCCCTCAGAGGCAGAGTAAGACTAGAGGAATCGGTGCTGCTTAGCTTTGTAGGGAACAAGCCATTAAACCTCTGGCATCTTTAAGTGCTCCTCTCCTTAAATCTTACGCAGTTCACCTCAAAATAAGTGTTTCTCAACTATGGTTACCACATCTGCGGTTTCACTAAGTAGAAAGTATACTCCTACAAAAATAGTTTTCTCTCTCCTCTGCTAGGCTATAAACACTTTTGAAGAGATGTCAAGTTTTCTTAGTAAAGATAAGAAATTAAATCAAGTATCTTTTTCTCATAGCATCTCAAATAATGAAGAAGAATGTTTTTATGAAACAGGCAGGAAAATATGAGGAGAGCAACATCTGCCTTGTAAATAACAAATAACAATATTCAGAGTTGGCTACAGAAACTACCACTCCCTGTTTCAGAAGGGCCAGCATCCCCAGCAAGATGCTACAATAAGTTTATTGACATGATCACAGCTTGGACAAAGAAGTTCCAGTACAGGGATAGATGCAGAGGTTAGACTTTGAGCAATGAAGTTGTGGTTGGGCAGCAGGACAATACATTACTCCGTAACTGCTTAGTGCAGTCTGTAACATGAACATGACAGTTTCAGTGCAAATCAGTAGTTCTTTGGTATTTACCTTCATATTCTGCTTTGATCCTCAGGGTTTCATCTGGCCCTTTGTGAGCAGAGGTCACTCTTAACTCACAAGGAATTCCAAAGGCTGCACATGCCTTTTTTATTTTCTCACAGTGACTGATGTCAGAAGTGGATCCCATCAACACCACAACTCTACCTTGGCTCTTTGTTTTCAGAAGCAACTAGGGAAAAAAGTGAAAGGAAAGAAAAGCAGTCACCAGACTGAGTATGTGCAATTATTAGAGTCTAGATATGTTGTTCATAAAAACAGATACCTCCACTCTTTCTGCAACCCATTCGAAGTTTCTCTTAACCATTTGCAGGGCTTCAGGAGTCACCTCCTTCAGGTCTCTGTAGGACTGAAAAGAAGAACAGAAAAATACTGACATTAATGCGTTTTGGGTATACAAAGGACTCATTTTGCCTCCGTAATTGGCAAGAATACCCCAATTGAAATATTTATGCAGTTTCTAGCAATTCCACAGAAAGGAGACCAAAGATTAGTACAGATATAGGAGAGAGTGGATATAGAAGCAAGGAAGAGCTATTTAATAAGGAATCATCTCAGTAGGTGTAGATAACCTTCTACATTACAACTCATGGCCATTTGCAACACAAAAGGCTTTTAGCCAGAAGGGTATCAAGGTTTTGGAAACTTCCTAAAGAGTAAGTTTAAGGAAAGACATACAAATTCAGTTTTAAGAGTGTTGTAATGCCATGATTGCCTGCAGTAGCACTGCACTAGCCAGCCTAGGTTCTGCATGATGTTATCGTGTACCTTATTTTAGGGAGATGAGCAGAAGCGCTGTCAGAGCAAATTCACTCAAGCATGCTGCTACATAATTCAGGTAAACAGAGCAGTTCTGCTTTCTAATTTAAAAGTAATACCCCTCTGCCCACACACACACTTTAAAATCTTCCCCTGTGGCTTACATCCACTTTCTCTCGCAGGGTCTCTGTTACTAGTCTCAATGACTGTCACAGAAGCTCCATGGCAGCAGCATTCCCAAACCAGTTCTTGACAAGTGTAGTTGTTAGAGTTTAAATGTAGGACAAGTTTTATGTCTTATAAAAACTTATGTTTGCTGCCCTCATATGTGGTCACAATCTGTTAGTAATGCTTAGAGACAATCAACTACTGAATTCAAGCTTAACCAAAATAAATAATGAAGAAAAGCGTCCTTCCTGCAGATTCCTCTTATGTGTCCCCAGATCTTTACTAGTAGAGGATACTACTCTGAATAAACAGAGAAACTTGCAGGCAGACCTGGGAGCCAAAGCTTCTATTTTTCCTACTGACTTGTCCAAATATTTAGGATCTGCACGTGTCAGAAATTCTTACTACCCCTGTAAGCCCACGTTTCACTACAATAGCTGCAGCCAATAGTGCTGTTGGGCATTCCTACTGAAGATAGGCAGGCAGAGGATTTATTTCTACCATAAATCAGATAATCAACTACATGAGAACAGGATTGGGCACTAGGTACCCTATAAGCTACTCTGTAACAAAATAAGACCATCTAGAAAAAGCCACCTAGAAAGCAGAGGTGTAACTGCGGGGTTTAGTTTTTTTATTCTGCTTTCCAACTGACTTAGAAGGTAAAGAATAAAACAGTACCTGTTTGTCCTTCTGCTGGCTTCTGTCTCCTGATGGCCACAGTCTCCATGAATCATTATCAATAACATCAGCGAGAACAATTTCTTTTGTCAGAACATTAACACCAAATTCAATCTAAAAAGACAATCAGAATCCTATTTTAGGAACTATAGGGTGATATATATTTCCTGTCAAAAACAGGATCATGAGAAATCAGATTCTTATACCTTCAGGTCTACCAGAGTGCAGTTTTGGGGCTGCCATGCTTTTTCCAGGATCTCAAAAATAGCTTGAGTAGAACGAGCCATAATATCCACTTCGGTCTGGCCAATACTAAGTCCACCAAAACAGAATTTTGCTTCAATTAGCTGCTCCTCAGACCACTGTGGATCATTATTAGCATCATCCTGTGAAGAAAACCAAAATCATGTAATTGATGCTTGCTATAAGAGGAAAATAACAGTTAAAAGATCATACTAGGTTTTGGGTCGTTTTCAAAAAACTAATACAGGCTTCAAACTAGGATTTTTTGATTATCACTAAGAAAAGTGACAGCAACATTGCAAACGCTTGCTGTAAAACCTGAACGTCTTTAAAAGCCCTTCAAGTTCAGAGAGTGCCACAACAGTGACAGGGTACACTACAAACAACACAATTGACAAAACACGTGTTTTGGTGCCCATTCCCAAAGGAGCTCAGAATCTTAAGTGACTGGCTAACTACTCACTATGCACATACTGTTTATTTCAATTTCTTTAAGTATATCAACACATCCATTTCAGCCAATACTATAGGCTTATGCCTAAAAAGTCCTTATACCTTATAAATAAAACATTTTTATATTTTATGTACAGTTTGGCTTGTTATTCTTTGCTGGCCCTGTAATCCAGTATTACATTATACACACTTTAGACAAATCAGCTGTTGGACAAGAATACAAGAAAACATTAGGATGGCAGAACTACCAATACTATGAAGATTGGCCAGCAACTAGTGCTACTTGCTCCTATTTGTCAGAATTTAAAAGGAGATAATACAGAGTTATAACTCTGTTTGATTAACATCACAGGAAAGGGAAGGAAACTTACCTTGTAGAACATCTCGATTTTGGGTGGGTAAAACTTATAGCCTTCTTTGACACCGGGGTTTCTTTTGAGGAAGGAGCCAGTAGCAATTCTTCTGCACACCCATTCAATGGGGATCATTTCACAGTGAGCTGCTATGAACGCTGTGTCACTCTGTTTCCTGACAAAAGCTGTTTTGATTCCTAAATATAAAGATGGCAGCTTAGTTCCAGTACTCCACAGCTGACACAAGAGTTGAACATCTTTGATTTCAAGTACAACTGAATTTTGTTTTCCCTGGACTTAAGGGACAAACTGAATCTCTTGACGGTATTTTAAGCCCACTCTGGCCTTGCAGAAGGCAATCACTGCAGTTATCTTCTACAAGTCATTAGTTTTGCCAATTTTATCATACAATGCTTGCTTGTAGATCAGAACCTTATGCTCTGGTCAGAAATCCAATTCTTGCAAATGATTTTTTTTTACATTTTTTTTAAATAATAATCTATCCCTCCAAATGGTATGTTTTTAAACAAAAGTTAGGAGCAACCAAGTACCAAATCATAGTCTCTGGTGGAAGAGCCATTATACATGGAATAGTAATCGGAAGCTTCAAAGGAATTAGGGAACATGCCAGTCTTTACTACTTTGTTTAATAAAGGAGGATGGGATGGGGAAGAGAATGACCTGGTTCTTCCTTTCATTAAAAAAATAACATTTATTTAGGGCACTAGATCTTAGTGATTTGTTAGGCAAAATGCCATAAGACTCAGAAGCACATGCACACACAAAAACCTGCTGCAGCAAGTCAAGCTTCTGACATAATTCTAAGGCTGCCCCATATTAAACAGGGACAGCCAACATGTACAGATAGGCACTCTCTAAGTGGAAAACAGCTTTTTTTTTTCCCCCCCCATTTCACTTTTGAGGAAAGTCCCATCTTTCTCCCCCCAGGGCAAGACAACTGCCAAATCCAATTGGCATCTGCCAGTAACAGAAGATAAAGGAGCTGCATCCAGTCCAACCAAGAAGTAGCTCTACTCTGTTCCACTTCCAGAGCCACAAAGGAAGAATTAAAGGAAGAAGTCTTAAAACACAGTATTTACATTTGACTCTTGAGATTTTGTTGCACTGCCCTCAAGGGCAGAATGATTTAAGTAATCAACTGCCCATTAAGTCTTCTAAATCCAGTCATTAAGGCCCCCTGCTGTGGTTTACTACTACATTTTTTCTTCAGCATAGATGCATGCTTTTGAGGGGCTGACATTAGCTCTATTATAAAAGAAAGAAATTTTAACAGGACTTTGTAAATGATCACCTTTCAAAGAGCAGGTTAAGAAGAGTTGCACAAAGCAAACAACCCATGATAAGGCATTCACGTTATCTGTAATTTATGCCAGTCAAATAGGCAAACTGGAGAAGAACCCAGAGAGCTCTCCTCTTGCTTTGAAATGCAGCTGTAGTTTACATATTTTTCCACAGCACCTGAAGTTACAAGCCATTTAAGAACCTTTGAGGTCTACAGCATGGCTTCCTCGCATTTGAAATTCATATCTGTAGGATATTTAATACTTTGATTGTTATCTTAACTATTGCCATTTAAGAATTAGGCAAAATAACTCATTAATTATTCCTAAATGAAAATTGGTAGTTTTAATCAACTGCAAATATAATCAGAAAGACCTTGGAGGCTTCTTTGTACTGTATGCACAATCGGCTTCCCAAGAAAGCCAGTGACTGAGGACTGTACTGAGTGACTCGATATATTTTTATCTCAGCTCATATTTTAACAGCCACTTGCACAGAAACATATGTAGATACAGCTTTATTGAAACCATCTTTCTCTTCCCCACCTATGAGAAACGTGCCAGGACTTTACTGGTTGACTGACTGAGAACTATTACTTCACCTTATAACAGATAACATAACTTTTAGAGTATTTCAGCAGTTATTTGAAGCAGTCTTTGTTTTGCAGTTTGCAAACTTCTCAAAGACACTTCAAAACACTTTCTCGAGGCAAAGATACTAGCTCCATTTTTGGAAGCATGGTGCAAAACTTACTTGAGTGACCCAAGTTAGTGATGCACTCCGTGAAAGCTCACTTCTAGCACCAGAAATATTTTGAGTCTTTTAAAATAAACATTAAGTACCAGACAGACTCAATACAGACCAAAATACGCATTTGCGATATAGTCCTCCTAAGTGTTAAGTACAAAGGGTACAGAAATTTTAGATTGATTTGGCATATAAAACTGAGAAAAAAAGGTAAAAGGATGCTCCAATTTTATCTTTTAACATTCAGACACAAATTTCACACAGTCTGTTAGCGCCACTCCTTTGCAGTGATTTCTATGCAGACAGATGTAATAAAAAAGGGGAAACGGATCTAGTTCAGCGAGGAGGGGGCACGTGGTGGGGAAGAAGGGACAAGAGCAGAGGGGAGGATGAGAAGGCTGTCCAAACAGCCAGAAGAAAGGACTACAGTGTTATCTGCGATTAAGAGATTACTTCAGAGAGTCTCACGTCCCAAATGAGCAAGTCGCCCGCCCTGCTCTGGAGTACCAGAGGGAAAAGCGCAACTAAAATCTACTAGAAGAGACACACCAGAGCCTCTAGACAGGATAAACCGATACACAGAAGCAATGCAGCTTTAAGACAAGATCTGCGAGACACAGGCGAGTCCTTGTGCCATACACAAGACCCGTGACACACCTCCGAGGTACTCACCCGCCTCCTGGAGGAGCTGGAACACGCAGCTGGTGGTGGTGTTGGAAATGGCAGCCTTCCCCTCCATGCGGTCCTTCCTGGCCGCGTTCCCCGCCGTTATTTGGTCTTTCGACTGCATGAGGACGCACCCCGGCATGTCCGGCAGCTCGTACACTTCCTTCGTCTTACCTTCGTTAACTTTCTTACCGAGTTTCAGGTCTACAGAAGTTTAACGACACGGAAGTTTTAGCCTGATCTAAGTTTGTTTGGTTTGGTTTCTTTTCACTTCAGCCCCAAATCCCGCGTGCAAAGCGATACTCAGGGAACATCCCCCCCCCAACCTCCCCTCAGACACGGTCAGTGACCACGAAGCGCGCGCTAATTCCCCCTCACACACACCCCCCGCCAACGACCGTTACCGGCCTCCCCTCAGCGCCCAACGGCCGCGGCGCGCGGGCCGCCCCCCTCACCCGCCGGGCGTTACCTGATGCTGCGGGGGCCATGGCGGCGGCGGCGGGAGCGGTGGGAGCAGGCACCTAGGAGCAGAGAAGAGAGAGCCTCACCACACACGGCCGGGCCGGGCCCCGCCGCCGGGGTAAGAAGGGGTCGGCGGAAGGGGCGGGCGGGCGGAGGTACCGGCGCCGCC
>NW_015090868.1:2018290-2221741 GCF_001431845.1 Calidris pugnax | reverse complement strand
CGGGCCGCGGTGGTGGCCCCGGGGAGGAGGGGGAAGAAGCAGGCGGTGAAGTGCAAGGAACGGCCCGCCGTCTTCCCCCCGGCCGGAGGAGCAGCTCCGACCCGCTGTGGACCTCGCTTGCATCTCGCTTGAGTCGCATCCGCCCCTGCTGCCGGCCGCCATCACCGCGATAGAGTGAAACTTCTTGTCTACCTGACGTATCTATGGCCCTGTAAAAACTGACTGAGGTTCGCTGTGTGGATGCAGAGCTGCAAAATGAAGTTTGGGCTCGGCTTCCGTTTGGTATTTCAAAGTTATAATGTTATGCGCTGACATATACTAACCATTTTTTTTTTCCAGCGGTACCAGAAAGGTATCTCCTCCTTGTGGTAACACATGCACAGCCAAACACGCACATGCTACTCATGCCGGGCTCCCGTAGTGCAAACACCTACATGCTACGCTTAACTTTCCATTGGCAAAAAAGTGGGCTAAATAATCACACTCCTGACAGGCCGGGGAGGTGGGCTTCTGTAAGTACACATACACTGAATAGATAAAATGGTGTGTTCTTTGTATTTTTGAGGTCACAGACGTATAAAGGTTGCTCTGAAATCTTTTTTTGGACCAACAGAAAATTGCTGACATTGAGACTTTCTGTTTATTACAGCTGAGTTACATATACTTTTACTGGTAAAATGCTGCATCCCTACATGACTCTCATATACTAATAATTTTCTTTGGGTTGCAGGCATATCTTTTGTAAACTTATATATATTTGCCAGTGTCCATCAAAAACGTTTTTATTGGAGCAATAGTGCTGCAGAATCCAAGGAAAAAAGCCATGTAATCAATAGTCCAAACTTAGGTTACACCATTTTTTTGTAAAGAGGCCAAAAAAAAATGCCTCTTTTGTGCTTATACAGTTAACCTGGAGTTTCTTAGTTGGGAATGAGTGATGTGTTTTCATCACTTTGTAGCTTACTATCTCGATTTTCATTGCAACCTTATGTCATGATTTTTCAATACAATTTTTTTTCTTTTTTTTTTTTTTTTCCTGATGGGCACTTGACAAGTATATTTGATTTCCATGAGCTCTTTAATATCAAGTATCCCCTGTAGAGAACACAACTGTAGACAGTAATACTAATGCTGTGATTGAAATCATAAGCAATTCACAAGTTCTACAGGAAGATATACACCTTAAGGCATACATGCACTGCCTCCAATTCTGATCTTCTACTCAATAACTGTCAGTCTTTAAGGGATGCTTTCTTAGAGGCATAAACGTTATTGCATCTGTAAAGTGAAACAGTCTGTTCAATTAGGTACACCTTTGCAAGTACTCAATAAAATTCTATTAAATAGCTGAGATGTTAATGTTCCCATTTCCTTCCTTAATGTTTCTGTCTAACCTCTTTGCATTTTTCCTACTGTGAGCTGTGGAAGAGGTGGCATCCCTCTCAGGACGTAATAGGACAGCAGCTCGCTCTCTCCTTTTTGGAATGTCTCTTGAAAACCAGAGTAAACAGAAATAACAGTCCTTAGATCTCACCTTCAAATTAGTTTTGGTAGTGACTACTGGCTTTCGATACTCATAGGCATGTTCTTTTATATGCAGATTAGTCCTGTGCAATAAGTCAAATTCTAGAATTTGGCCCTTAATTTAGATTTTAAAAATCAGACTATTCAACCACGGTGTTGTATCAAACTGCATTTTTGAGATGGCTGATCCACAAAGAAGAGGCAGCTGTTGGCAACATGTTATAATAATTTCTAATATTTCAAATCTTATCTGTACACAGAAAGTCCAGAGTATTTGTTACATGCCACAAAAACGTGAGGCATGAATTCTATGTGCTTTATGTTCTGATATAGCTGGTTGCAGTGATGTGAAGGACTTTGCTGTAGTTGCCTAAAATGAGTTGATAGTTTGTATTACAGTGTTAAAAGGATACTAAGGCACTGGAGAGATTTACTGTAGTGAGAATGTTTGTAACTGAAAACTTGAAAGTCCCTATGCTGGATGAGCCACCAAAATATTTAGGCAGTGTTGAACAGCATGTGTTTGAGTGGTGCTCATTGTTACACTGAAACTATTCTGCATCAAAAATCCCAGTGTATTTGTAAGCAAGGTTCTGGAGTGGGCCCACTCAGTAGGCACATCATGAAAGATAAAAGACAGGCTTGCAATTTCACTATCTTGACATAAGCAAGAACTTTAAAAGCATTTTTTAATTAAAAAGCAGCTGCTAGATTGTTGAGGCTTAAATTTGCACTCCTTTATAGCAGAAGTTAGAACATGGCTTTCTGTTTTATAATGGTGAACTGTGAATTAAAATGAAAACCAGAATATTCCTACTCACAGGGTAATCAAGGCCTTCCACACAGTAAGAACATTCTACCAATTTAACTGGAGACCATTTAAAAGTGATTTTCATCTCTTTGTAACATATTTTACAGCTATTTTAGCAGTGAATTCTCATTATGTTTGAAACTTTTAAGCTGCTAAAGCTAAACGCTGATACTCTGGCTTCGATATTAGCAAGGCTGAAAAGAGGATGTTCTAAATCATCTTTACAATTTGTAAGCCAGGGAACAAAGTTACTCTAAAATCCACTGACAGCATGCCAAAATAAAGTCAGAGGATATTGGTAAGGAGAGGACTTTCTTGGGGGCGGTGAGAGAGGGAGGAGGAGTACTTTGAGTTACAAATCTATTAAACGTCATTTGAGTCCTTGACCAGGGCAAATTTGCGAAGTTCATCTTGGAACGAGTGTGATTTGTGTTAACATTTTGCAAAATTCCCTGGAAAATATTTCTGGCAGTAATACTGTGTACTGAAACCTGAGTGTAACCAGCTTTGTACTGATTTTTAGAAAAGGTCTCTAAAAAGCCTCTTCTGTGCAGGTGGAAGTCCTATTAAGTCAGTGAATCTTCCTTGTCCCAACTCAGCTGGGTCTATATATGGAATTTGTTATGGAAATCAAAGTAAATGGAGAGTGGAGGCTTGGCCAGCATGCTTTTTTGATACCTTCCCTGTTACTGTCCACTATGTAAGCCCATGCAACAAAACCCAAATAATCACCAGTGGAAGTTAATAATTTTACTTCTCTTTCAATCTAGTAAAATCACTGGTTGCTTCCCATTAGCCATCCTACCTATGCTCAATATAGCACAATGCAAGTGCTTATCTCTGTTTTATATACAACCTCTTGGCTACATGATAGGTTTTTTTTTAAAAGGCCAGTTAGCAAGCTATTGGCATCCTGTCTTACACTGTCAATCTTTCAAGCAAAAAACTTGAAATTGTGATAGTATTTGGATGGGAATTTTTAGAGGAACATGGATATGCTATGGGTGATGATCCTGATAATTTGGTACACAGCGTATTTACCTCATTCATTTCATTTTAAGAACCCATTACGGATTCAGCAGATCCCCCATCCCCAGATGCAAGAACTGCAGAGTTAGATGCTTTAATTGACTAAATGCTAAGGTGTTTGTCTAACTAGTGATTGAGACTCTATGCTGTTTTATTAGTATACAGCTGGTATGTGCTGGTAAAACATTCCTGAGTACTTTCAGAGACACTCATTCAATGTGGATATGGTAACACTTGATCTTTTAGTTCTGTCTTTGTTTATATTTGTAGGCTATTCTGTGCTGCTAGACGCTGACAGCCCAGTTTAATTGCGTGCCACAAAGCCTACTCCCACAGGAAAAGAGGAAGAGCGAGACCTTTTTGCTGTGTTGAGCTGTTAGATAGCTCTGTTGTTTTATGTAACTTCCTGCAGGACACAGGTTCCTGCACGCAGGGAAAGCGAAGATAAGCCAGATTTCCATTCTAACCAAGTTCAAATCTCTTAGATGTGCACGTCACCAAATGCAGTTTGGTCTCAGCTATCATCTCTGGATGTGGAGTAAGCAACTGGAATGAGATAACATAAGAAGGAGCGGAAAAACCAGGAGGGAAGTAGTGCTAAAATGTATATACAAGAGGATGGTTCAGAGACAGCCAGTATGTTTAGCTAGCCAACAGGCTTTCCATTACATTAACCTACCCAAATAGATGGGGTGAGACTGTTCATTTTTCTTCCCATTGACTGTAGTTAAGTCATCTAAGGTATATCACATGTAGGCATGATACAGCTCTCCAGTAATTTTCACAGGATTACTCTGTTGGCTTGTCTGCCCATACCTCACACCTGAGGGTTGTATGCAGCTCAGGAGGTTCATGCGAGGTGGCTGAGTTCCAATAAACAGTCCTGGCTGTTCTTTCTGCCATTTCTTACACTACTTTCCTTGACCTTAAAAAAAAAGGCAAGGTTGTTTGGAGGGGCTTTTTATTAGATTAGTTTTAATTTACATCAGTTTTGTGAGTTGGTTAACTACTTGGCCACATGACTCCTGTGCCAACACAAAGGAGACCTTGCTGCAGGAGAAGGAACAAAGGGTGAGAATCTGGAGGGGAGAGTCTTTTAAGTCGGCAGTGATACTGATAGTGCTTGTGGATCCACCAACAATGCAAGCATCTCTGCTTCCTGAAGCTCATTCTCCATGCATTTGGCCCAAATATAGTTTGGTTTACCAGGAAATCATTTCAATGGGGCATTCAGAGGACTTTCCAGGGTAACAGCCTTATCAAAGACATGTAAAGTGACCCATTCATCTCAGTGAATGAGTGTGCTTTAGAGAAGAATAGAACTTTTTAATACAGGTCAGAGAAGTGATTGCTCCATTTATCTGCCACATCTCAAAAAGTTCAGTATCTTCATTTGTGAATTGGGGAGGAGACAGATTTGAGGAGGGAGAAGAGCAAAGATCTCCATTTTTTTATAGGATTGCTCAGTGTTGATTTTGATTTTTAAGTTTGATCATTTTCATGATGTAATTTATATTAAGATTCCCAGGAGCAGTTACATGGAAACAACTTGGGCTGGCCCTTCTGCTAAAAAGGAGCCTTGTTGTGGAGCTATGTCTAGGAGGGCCTCTCCTCCAAAACCTTTTATGTCTTTCAGTAATGCTCTCACACATAACCATTTAGCATGTGTCAGATGGTGTCCCAAGTTCCACTTAACTTGTCTATAAGTGTGCCTACACTAAATATTGTGTGACTGTAATAAATGTAAAGCAGGGATCAAAGCAGGGCCACAGCACAAGCTCAAGTGGATATAAAAATGCACTGGGAGGGTGAGTTGGATTAACTAATGCTATTTTTGAAGAGACTTTTTTTGAGAAATTCTTCACTCTAGCAACATTCGATTTAGCCCATTGTCACTACCCCGGGAGATGCTGTCAAAAGGAGACAGACCATAGCTCTAGACAACTGAAATTCTAAATGTGCAACATTCATGTTATTTTGTCTCTAAGCAAAAAGTGATGTGGAATTATAACTATAACTGCAGTGAAGAAAGGTTGTCTTGACGCCACTTTCATTTATCTCAGCATCCTACATATTCAAGTAAATTGATTGTTACCTGTGTAAATGGGAGTAGCACATAAATATTAAATGATGCCAAATACCCCATGCAGTTGATGCCTCTTACCATCTTTGACCAAAAATAAACGTGAGCAGCAGGAAAGAAGGGGATGGCTTTCTGACAAAACAATTGCAAAAAGGAAGCTATCTGCTTTGCAGCCATAAAGAATAATAGAAATGGAATCCTACACAAAGGGAAGTCCACCTTATTTGGACATTTGTTCATCAGGTAAATTCTGCTCTCTGGAAAGTTTTCTGAGAAAAAAAACCAACCCCTTTTATTTGTAAAGCCACTTGTGTCCTTTTTTTTAATGTCAGTTGCTTCATGTCTACCCTCTAGTGTTGATATGAACAGTTTCCAAGTAGAGATTGCAAGTGTGCTCTGCAATTCTCTGCTCTGACCTACTAAGAATTTAGGCAGTCATTTGACTCAGTGCTTTTGTGCAGTTCTCTCCTGAATAACAGCATTTAAAGCCAGATACATACTTCTTGAAATATCTGCTTATTTTAATGAATAGAATAAGTCTTTATTTTTTATTTTCTGGAAGAAAAGAAAGGGTTTTTGGGGACATTGTACTGAATGACAGGAAGGTTCTGGAAAGAATGGAATCCTTTTGCATCATTCATAATTTTAAATGCAGTTTGTCTTCTTTGCAGTGCTAACTGCCTCCCTCAGGTTCGTCTTTCTCCTGCGAGGGCAGTCGCTCCGCGACAAATACAACCTTTGAGCTGCTCAAAGTTAGGGAGCTAGAACTTGCTGGGCTGCTTCAACTCACACAGAAAACCATTTCCTTTTTTTTTCTCAAGTGGGCTAGTCTTATGTCAGGTTATTAAGCTCAACTGGTTTGTAGGGGATCCAGCAAGCATCAGATTGCTCAGAGGAGCATGCAGAAAAGGGGATCTTCTTCTTGTGGTGGGTTACCAAATCAGCTTCAGCTGCTTTATGCAACTTCAGCCTTGCACTCATGGAACAGAGCAGGTAGAGCAGAACATGCAAGTGATCCATATTCTTTTCAGTACAGTTACTTTAAAAAGTTAATTTAAATCTAAATGCAACTAAACTGTTTAAATGTACTAGAGTGAATTAGGGTTGGATCACACATTTTTCTGGTTCACATGTGGAAGGAGTATGCTAGGAATGGTGAGGTCTTCAGCTGCCTCAGCATTTTCTAGAAGGATACCTAACTGTGCTGTGATGGCAGAGACAGATCCCTTGTTCTCCTACCAAAGACAGAAATTCTGTATGCAATTAACATAACAGATGCAAGTTCAAGGATGTATTTTTGAACCAACTCATTGCAAAGAGAGAAGAAATACTTTTAAACCAATGATGGTAGTAGTATTACAAGCCAAAGGAGGTTGATACTGAGTAACCAATGTCAAATGTGAGAAGTGGTAGATAAGCACACACCAGAACAACTGTATGTCCATTGTCACTCTTAAAGTGAATATGATAAAAAACGTGATTTTCTAGGGATCTTTCTCTGACATCTCAGAATTGTTTTAAAAATGCTAGTCAAATGGCAGATAAAGTCTACCCTGGTGGAAATTTAACTTTTTAATGTCTTTCATAAAAGAATTAACAAGAAAATAATTAATCATAGAGCAGGAAACAAAGCACTATATCCAGTAATATTTTTGTGTAAGATTTTGTGAAGAGGGACTTGAGTGGAATTTAGGCCTTTCTGTATAAATAAAACTGGCAGGTTTTGCTGCTGCAAAACTTGACTACTTGATTTCAGGGGTGCCCTTGTGTGCCCAGAACTGCCCCAGCTTTGGCAGGGCTGCACAGGTTTATGCCCAGGCGTGACTGAGATCCAGAAAAGAGTTGTTCTGCTTGAATATGGTGAAAGGAAAACCCTGGAAATGCATGCCTTGCAGGCAGTATAGGCTATAGAGTACTTAAACAATCACAAAATGAAGTAGTGGCTAGTAGGATTTTGCAGAGTAACAGTTAGTTATGGCATGGCATTTGTCACTTACCATGTCATCATTCCCTGTGCTGTTTCTATGTTTTCTGTACTTCATGTGGTTACTGGTCAAGGCAGACTCTCGCCCAGTACACAACAGGGACCAGAACCTGTGCCTGCCCCTTCTAGGTGGGTTCATGTGGTTACTGGTCAAGGCAGACTCTCAGAACAGGGACCAGAACCTGTGCCTGCACCTTCTAGGTGGCCATCAATTTTGTGTCCTCTCTTTCTGGCTCACTGAATTCTCCAATTCATTGCTGCCCAGCACCATTGCTGCCCTGTCACCGAGCAGGCAGGGATGGTCCACCACCCCAGCACAGGCAGGTGGCAGGGCTACCAGGAGGGTAAATGCAGATAAAGGAATGAAGTGTTGTGTTTTCTCCACCAGCCTTGCCTAACCAAAAAGAAGTCCTCTTATGGGTTCAACTGCTTGGTTAATTGCAGAGGACTAACTTGCTAGGAAGGTCATAGAGATGGTAATTAGAAATGATGGGATGAAGTTTTAATTGTACATATTTTCTTTGATCAGTTAAAGTATTATTTTCTTTCAATTAAGCCTGTTAATTGTGGTATGTAGGTGAGCTAAGGCATCTAGGCAGAGGTTATATCTTTCGTTAGACTAACTGGTGTCACTGCTAAAACCTCATAGCTTTTGGATTATGATGGGAATTCATACCTAGTTTTAGTTTAAATGATTGAAAGTGAATATATTAAAGGGAGCGACTGTGTACGCATGTAGGTGACCTACACTCAATAAATAAGTCAATTTCTTACTATCTGAGAGAATCTCTTTGCATGCAGTTTGTAGAAAGTTCATTAAACCAACCTGTTGTATGGCTGATGGATCAGCATACAGCTGTGTTCTGTTCAGGTCTTGTATTTCTTCCTGCTTACAAAGCCTTTCTAACAGTAACTTTTTGCCTTCTGTTACTGTGTGCACTCTCTCTGTTAATAGCTTTTGGAAGTGGAGTATGGTGTTTTCAGAAGCACTTTTCTTAAGTGGAACAGGTGACACCTCTGTGGACAAAAGCAAAGTATGTAGTTAGAGTGCACAAGTCAATGAACTGCTGACGCTGAAGTTCAGCACATGCTGGGTTTTCCTAATGCTGTCCTTCTGTTACACTCTTTTGGCAGGCGTTGCCTGGTGTTGTGTAAGGGGTCATTGTATAACAGCGGGCAGGAATGAAACAGTCCTTGTAAAAATCACTCATATTTGAAACTTTCAGCTTTGCCTAACTACTGCCTTCTGCAAGGCATACTTATCTAATAAGCAATAGATGAAAGTATATTTAATCACATAGAGTTAGTTCTGGTAGTACAGTTTGTGATGGTGTACTGTGCAGGTTGAATTCAGAAATGTTGTGGTGTTCAGATCTGTTTGTGTTCATCTGTCTGTAGACAAAGCATCATTTTAGTATTAAAAATAGAAGCCTCCTAAAAACTAAGTTTGTCGTCTCTCATTGTTGGACTTTTTGATTATTTAGGGCATTAATTCTGCCAGGAAGAAAAATAAGCTCCTGATCTTTCCTATATCAGATTGCATGCCACATACTTCTATCCATCCCTTAATTTTTCTCTCTCTGTGATTCTATACCGTATCTTCTCTTTGGAATAGCTGTCTTAACCTGTTTTCTCTTGTACAGCATGTTAGACATTACATGTTAGACATTACGTGTCAAAACATGTGATTTCTCCTCTCATTTACTGACACACAGTATAATATGAGGAAACCACAGCCACAACTGTGATATTGTCCCTATTTTCCTCCAAGCAACACAGGTAATTACGACATAGTCTTTTAAAAATATTTTTATCTTTTCCTTGCACTTGATTCTTATAAATCAAAGTATTTCCTGATGTCTACCTCATTTCTACCAAGGATGAGGATTAAAATAAAGAAATTTCAGTTTTTCTTAGACCCACATTTTTATCAGGACTCTTCTTTTGCACTGTTGAGGGCGAGAGAAGAATGTTGTTTTGGAGCTTGGTGTTAAGTTGTAGGTTTGTTTTTTTTTAACTGTTTGAGTACTGGAAACTAGAATCTGGCATCTCATTCAACAGGAGTGTATAGATGCTTTAAAAAGTATGGGGTTCTTACCATCATTCCATGTTTTCCTCTTGAAACCCAAGGATCCTGTGTTTGCTGTAACATCTCCCACTGAAACTTAGAAGAGAAAAGCAAAGTGATTAAGTATTTTGCAGAGACTGTCACAGCACAGTCAGTCACACACCAAAATCTTTATACTACAAAAGCAAATGCATTGGGACAACTGACTTGGAGCAATGAGAATCTTCTAGAAAAGTTAGGTGTTGGGTTGGCACACAAAATCAGGGTGGAGACACATTTATTCGGCAGATGCCTTGAGCAGCTTAATAACTAAAGCTTCTTTTCTGAAAGGTTATTGTTTTACTATCTCCTAGATCAGCATTCATAGCACAGATTACACAGTCCTTTTCCAGCATGCTAAAATGTAAAACAGCCAGGTTGGCTCAAATATTCCTGGTGTTGACAATTCCATTCATGGAGAGCAGAAATGAGCAGTAGTATCTTTAGTTTCTGGATTTGAAACGTCTGTCTTTAAAGTGTGATTGAACACAAGAAAGAGGCAGGTGAGGAACACTGGTGTCACTCCGTGACACTGTGGATGCCATTCCAGCCTCAATTAATGGCACTGCCATATGGTGCCCTGGGGTACTGCATTAGGGCTCTGATTCATGAGTGAAGACAACTGGATTAAGGATGGCTCCAGCGCTTCCTGCTCAAGCTGTCCACCTGGCCTCTGCTGCAGAAATGGCTCAAGTCCACAACTAACATTTGTGATGTTGCAAATTATTATCTAAAATTTTGAGCAAAATCAGAATTAGTTCTGGTTTACCACAACTCACTGAGCTGTAAGTTGCAGTGGTTGAGTTGCTTCTACAAGAGCACCTGATTTGCCTGGAGCAGGGGCAGGTGCCCCTCAGAGCTGGAGCAGTCGCCCACTCATGAGAACCCTTATGTCAGACACAAGGTTAGCTGTGCAGTTCCTAGATCAGAGTTCTGTTGATACTAAAATAGAAGCAAACTCTATTTAGAAAACTGATTCTGCTTTAGCAAAATTAGTATACTAATTACAGGTGCTTACATAAACATCACTGCCCTGGATTTTTCTGTCTCTTGACTGTGGCGTGAATTGAATTAATGAAGTTTGATTTTTTGGAGTCTTTGCACTTGACTTGATGAACAGATTTCTGCAGTTCTAACTGGTGTGGGCTTGCAACTCTCTATCAATAATACTTTACATGCCGGCTTGATCACCTCTAAAACCTGTGATGTTTTCTAGCACCATTTCACCCTATCTAACTTAAGCTGCCAAAAGCACAAAGAGTCTCCAATGACATTGAACACTTCAGGTGTTTTCATGTTAATGTTCTCACTTCTAAACTCTTCCAAAGACCACCTGTTTGCTGAGCATTGCCTACTTGACCTACTTAACCATGCAGGTACAGGTTCTTCGATTGTTTTCCCTCCCCATTCTGGCTACATATTTCACCCCTACAGCATGGGTCAACAGGGAACTTTAAGTTTCATTGTAAGCACTTTGTGTCATCACTGAAGTTTTTAGTACCTGATAGGAGACTTGAACTTTCACATCCCCAGCCTGAGGGACCCAGAGGCTGTCGTCTTAAGATACAGTCAACTTCATCATAAAATCTCATTTTTCTCCTGGGATTACCAAGGTGCTCATTTTCCTTCTGCAGTGCGCGGTATTCGTATTTTAGGTTCTTGTACTTTGTGCGACATTGTTTCCAGTCTCTGTCTATACCACGTTTCATTAACCTTCTGGCTATTTCCTCAAATATTTCTTTATTTCTTGTGGCCCCTTCAAGCATTTGTTGTATCTTTTCATCTGACCATATGTTTATCAGAGCTCTGACTTCATTATCACTCCAGTGTTTTCCTGCTCCAGTATCATTAACTGTAATAACTTTAAAGTGGTTCTGTGTTTCTTCCAAGGGAATGTGATTGTCTGAAAACATAAATAAAACAACAACTGAATATTGCTGAATATACATACATTAGAGTGTAATTGTAGCTAATGATTTGGTAACAAGCTGAAGGACTAATTAATGTTTATAATGGTCTCTTGTTACGAAAATCTTTTAATTTTGCAATGTTAATATCCATACGAGATAGCATTTCAATTAAATATGCAAAATATGTAGCAAGTGAAACCTCTTGTTTCTCCAAGGCATTTAAAATTCCACATTTTGTCAGTGTAATTTTGTTGCTGCTGTTGTCAAATTAAAGACAGATGTATCCCAGTGCTATATGCGGGAAAGCAATAGGCCTTAATCTTTAAAAGTGACAATGTATCAGGAGTGATAAGAAAATGGCTTTCCAGTAGGGTTTAAAATTAGAATGGCAAGGCAAAATATCACACAAATGAAAATGCTACTGGGAATTCAACAGAAGAAAAAAATCCTACCTACATATTCAGAAGTAGGCAGATGCTGTGCATCAGATAAGATAGAACACAAAGAACTACAGAATTAATGCAAGTTTTGCTTATGTCAAGGAAAAGAGCAATGAAACTAATTTTTAAGTTTAGTGATAAAGCTAGACTGGAGTCAGAAGCAGAAAAGTAGAGCTGTGTTTACAGTAGAGATCTGGTTGCTCCAGTTTTGGTACTGAAGTTACTATGTGATTTGGTTTCAGAATAAATGCATGGAAATTAATACTCACCTGTCCCAACTATCCGTTTTGCTACTGGCGTACAAGATCTGTCTTCTGAGGTAGTGCTTATAGAATCATCATCTATAGAAACACAGTTTTAAATAAAATAGACTTGGTTTAGACAAATAAATTGCTAATATTATTGCCATCCTCTGCAGGTAATACCTATCTTCAACTAAAAATGTCATATCCCATTAGGTGAATCCATTAGTTATAACAAGTCTTCTGCAACATGCCTCCCTAAATCACATTATTTATTGGCATTTCCCATAAACCCTATCTCTCTTTCTGCTTCTGCATTCCCCAAAAGGTAGCTGTGGATGCAACACAAATTTAAAATACTTAATTAAACATGTAGGCGTATGTGGATGGTTTATATCTCACATATAAGTCAATTTGCATAACACGTTTGTACATCTCAGTTGGCACAGGTGTGCCATCCAGAAGTGGGTAGGGCAGGCTTGGGGAGGCTCCGGTGATATTTGTGGATAGGGGATCCACATCTGTGGCCCTTCCCTTCGTGGGGCCACACAAGCTGCTCCACTGCTGACATGGAATGAGCAGGGATTTGAGCTCTGGAAGGCCACTGTCCCCTCTCAAGTTTGGGACCTGTGCAGGTGGTTTGAGTGCAGTGAGGAGGAGTGAGAGGCACAGGATGCCTGCGGCAGACCTGCACGCAGTGTGGCTTTGAAAGAAACTGAAAAGAGACCTTCACTCTTATTTCTACCCATTCTCCTCTTTTCCGGACTCCTTTTTAACACACACAAAAAAAAGTGATTTAGAGTCCATTTTAGTAAGCAACCATGGTGGGTTTCAAAGCTGGGCGTGCCTTTCCCTGATCCTGGGAGTGAGGGAAAGATGGGATACCAGGCTTTGAGGGGAAGGTTGCATCCTTTTGCCCTCCTTTAGCAGCCAGCCATGTTTATTTACTTTTGGGCAAAAGGCTAGTCTCTGACACACAGCTTTTGTGATGGAGATAACATAAGCAGAAGAAAAACTGAAAAGCAAACAATTCATTAATGCTGTTGTGGAAATCTTCAGCCTCAGCTTAAATTGCACTTTCTATATGTAAGGATGGCTCTACCTGAAACTATTCTTTGTGGCTTAAATGACATAACAGGGAAGACAGAAAAACTATTTTTTATTCTACCAGCATCTGTGTTCTCTTCAAAATTCCACCCCTAACAGGACAGAAACAACATTATATTATTTTTCTGCATGTCTACATGACAGGTTTTTTTTTCCCCTTCTGCAGAGCTGAGGCTAAAATAATAGATTTTCACTCTTTCATAGCATAAAAACTATTTAGAAGCAAAATTCAGAAGCCCTCAGAATTGTTGAAATCATGCATGGACATCAAAACCTAGCTCTGCTGACTCTGGGCTCATTGCCTCACGCTTGGAGGACATCAAAACCTAGCTCTGCTGACTCTGGACTCATTGCCTCACGCTTGGACTTCTCTGAGGCTGAAAGTCCCCTTTTGTGTGGAATTACTTTTTGGGTTGGGAGGGACAAAAAGACCAGTTCACATCATTTTGGTAGGGGATGTCATGGACCAATTATCTTTATTATAGTTTTGGGTAAAGGCTGTAAGTAAGTATTGCTTATAAGTTTTGAAAAACTGAGTGCATGATTTAGACTCTGTTAGAAATAAGAGATTGGTGGTAAATAAGCAGTGGTTCATTTGATGTGCTTTCTATAATGATACTTGCTAACACATGCAGAGTAGTACTTGGAATTCATATTTGCTTTATAACTTGCTTTCTCGTAAGTCATTTGGCAAATATTTGTTTTCATAAATCATATGCAGGAATAAATTTGATGCCTGTGGAAAACTTTTGAATCAGGAATTATAGTCCCATAAGCACGTGTGTGTGATTTACTTGGAGTACTAGAAAAAAAGTATTTTTTTCATAAATTGGCTACCCCATAACTCTTAAGAAAATTTTTGCATCTTCCTTTAACACTTGGAGCTATTGGAAATACAATTTTGGGCCAAAATGGAGCAGTAGTATGTCTACTCCTGGGCTCTTAAATGATTTTTTTTTTCTTAAACTATTAGCAAACAAATGCATGGCTTTCACTTATGTGCTCATTCTGTCATCCATGCTAGTTCTCTAATCTCTTTCTGCCTTTGGCAGTGGCACTTGTGTACTGCTGACTTAGGTGATTACTATCCTCAATTGGGTATTACGTGACAGGAACAGGGAATTTGTGTGTATAAGGCAGTCAGTTGATTTGCATGACATTTTATCCTATGTCATTGTGTATGAACTCTTTGCGTTAGTGTGACCCTCGCTATCTCTCTGGACTTTCAGGGACACAGCTTTGCTTTATCCTCAGTGCAACTTGCGTTTCTCTGTGTCATGCTGTGATGGCATTGCTCTGATGTTGTCCTCAGTGCCATACTCCTTACAGTTGTCTTTCATAATCAAGATCAGCCCATGGAAACAGTCGTAAAAGCTGCGTTGGTTAAGGTGTCTCAACATCCATACTCCGGGTAGCATGATTGCTGAGAAGGAAACTCTTGCCTGGATCACATAAATACTGATCCATACAAAAGAAATACTCTTATGGTAGAAACTTTCAGTGTAAAAGGACAAAGAATTGATGTTCACAGAATCATTATAATAGATTTTTTTTATTCTTTCCATTAACTTCTGGGTGTAAACAGCACTACTGTAAAATATACTTTGATCTGGGATGTCAGGTCAACAGATTTCAATGTCATCATTATTTCCTCTGATGCCTTTTTTTCATGATCTTCCATGGTTTCTGTGCTCATTTGTTCCAAAAGATTAGTATCCCTACTGTATTACAATGTTAAATTTTAACATCTTTAATAAAACAAATCTTCTCCTGAATACTTGTATTGAATGTATGACTTCTGCATATTGCTGAGACTCCGATTTCAGTTTAACTTGTAAAATAATTCAGAATACTTAGGGCATTTGTTTGATAGTGAATAGTCTGAAATTAAATGCACTATGATGAAGTAGTTTGAAAAAACAGACAAGGCGTAAAATGTTGAGTGTTTCTGAGACAGCTATTTAGTTCTCCAGTTTATCATCTCTAGCAACTCCGTATGAAAAAGAACACCGTGTTTGTGTCACAATCAAATGCAGACTTATCACATCTAGCATAATAAGGAGTATGATGTCTGGGAAAAGACGATTTTGTTATTAATTGGGGGAAGGAAAAGAAGTCTTTATGCATTTTTGCACTACTTTTTGCAAAAAAACCCCCAGATTTTATCATAACTTAGAAGTAGAACAAGTATAATGTGCAGGAGTAACACACAAACCTTAGAAATAAATCTGCAGTTCCCAGTAAAGTAGAATGTGCTGTTATAACCATCTAGACAGTCTTGACCTACCTATGTCAATTGTCTCCTTTTTTATTTGTGTAGCTTCCAGAGCTGCTGGGGTGGAGCTCGTAAAATCCCCATCATCTTCAATGATTTCTGTAAAAAAAATAATTTACAGACTTCTTATTAACTAAACAGTCTTGAGTTTTGACTTGAGGATCACAAACTTCAGAATGCCATTCATGATAACTGTTGTTAAAGATCTGCTATCAAAGCTGCCCAAGGTGATAGGACAAGAAGTGATGGTTTTAAACTAAAAGAGGGTAAATTTAAACTAGATATAAGGAAGAATTTTTTTACACTGAGGGTGGTGAAACACTGGCCCAGGTTGCCCAGAGAGGTGGTAGGTGCCCCATCCCTGGAAACATACAAGGTCAGGTTGGATGGGGCTCTGAGCAACCTGATCTAGTTGAAGATGTCCCTGCTCATTGCATTGGACTAGGTGACCTTTAAAGGTCCCTTCCAACGCAAACTATGATTTCTCTGGAGCAGTAGGCTTAAGAGCAGAGTGTATGCACTTACTTATTATAATAAATCCACAATACCATACAGCAGCTGCATAATACATGTTTATGGATTAAATATGCAAAGTCTTAAGTTATTATTGTAGAATGGTTTGTTGATTGTTTTTGTAAGATATGTAATAACTGGTGAACCTTTATGCAGCAGAAGAGGCAAGATGGTGACTTTCGTAAGGGGTGCTTCGATTTGTACTGAAATTACTGAACGACTCCCAAGCGACTGATGCCAAGAGTCACTGAATGAGCTCCAAAAGGGGCAAGGGTTCTTGACATTGCGTCAAGGTGCTGTGCCTGGACGATTGATCTGCAGGGCTGCCTGCCTGCGTGATAAAGACAAAGTACTAAATGCCTGTCCTCAAAGCATCCCCCCTGCTGTGGCGTGGAGGGGTGGACACCAGAGAGCAGGGTGACAGAGGTGTCCCTGGGCTCCTCTCCACGGGGAGGAGAGCTCCGCTCCTCTGCCATTGGCCCGCTGGTGTTTAAGGGAGAAATCCACCCCTCCGCCCTGGGATGGACAGGCGGATGATGCAAGTGGTTTTTCCGATCCCTGTTTCCAGGTGAGGACACTGCTGTACAGAGATTAAGTGGTGAAGGCCACTCTGCGGATCAATGACAGCAGTTTCTGGCTCCCAGCCTGTTCTCAGTCCATTCAAGAATATTGCCCCTAAACATTGAGCAATAAACCATAATCTAGAGCCATTTAATTAAAAATTACCCCCCAAATCAATACGGCCTTGTTTGCATTAGACATTCTTTATGATGTGACCAGCATCATGTGCCTTTCTATTTTTTTTTTTCCTTGGCGAGCCAAGAATGTGGGTAGGGAGCTGGGCTTTTTATTCTAAGCCACTGTTGAGAGTTTTTGAAGGGAGGGCATGAGGAGAGCAAGACTGAGCCAAACAGAACAAACCATCGCCAGTTTCTGGCATGGCTAAAGCACAGTGGTTCCGTCCACATTGTTTAGCGAAGCTACAGACAGTTGCCAGCAAATATGTTTAATCTCTACTTTGTGTTTGAAGCGTTGCTTGCAAGGCCACCAGAGCAATGCTGCCGCAGTCTTTCCTTTCACCCGCTCAGACTGATACCAGCTCTGTTCTCTTTTGGCACTCTGTCACTGTCACTGTTTATCCCGTTCTCTGGCTCACGAGGCAAGATTAGTAATTTGTCTCCTAATCCTTAGATTTATGTGTGTTTTGTATAAAAGGGGAGTGGGGAATGTCAAAGCTAGGGAAAATTTTTCAGCGTGTGGCCTGTGTTTACTCTCCCAACAGCTTGCAGAGGTGCCGTTGTCTCTCCTGCACATCTGTGAGACTGGATGCAGTCAGCTCCAGATGCACAGACAGGAGTTTGTGTCCATGGCTTGAGTGTGCTTTGGGCTAAGCCACTGAATAATCAAGAACTTTTGCTTTCTCACTTCTCTGAAACACCACGTCACACCAGCCTGGGGCATATGTATCTTTGGACTTTATATCTGTACATTTTAAAATTCCGAGCACACAGCACTAAGTGTTCAAGCCAACATAAGTGCCTCAGTATGTACCAACTTAAAATATTAACTTTAAACAACAGATGTTTAAAATCTGCTTTGGAATGTATCTTGGTGGTGTCATGACTTATTCCAAATTTGTTTTGAGAGGGACATATAGTAAAGTATGTGGAGCACCACAAAACCTAAAAAATAATGACAAGAAAAGTCGTTTGTTTAATGCAAAAATACTTGCTGTTGAAAGAACATCAGGCTACTGGCACTCCTTAGAATCTTGTTTCCATCTCCACTGTTGTTCCCTGGCACTTCAAATTTAATCAAACACCTATAAACAGCCTGTGGTTGTTCTGCAAAGTCTGATACGTGTGGAATGTACACGTATATGGAGTTTGAATTGAGAGAGAATTGAATAACTGCTCTGCTGCCTGTGCTAACTGAAGCAATTGGCTATTCTGAACAGATTTCTGGAATGAACTGTCCTTAAAAGTGATCCCATGAAATAGAAAACATCAGTGAAAATGGCTAAATTAAGGTTTTATTTCCAGATTGTTTTAATATGGGTATCTTTTACCAGAAAAGGGAAATATTTACAATGATAATAGCTTCTCCTAGGCTGCTTTTGCTGAAAACGAAATGGGTTTGTGATTGCTATGATGCGCTTGCACCCTCTGCAGGCCAGTCTGCTGAGAAAGCTACTCCAGGGCAGAGAAATTCTAGTAAACTGTTACAGTCTGGAGATGAATATGGAAGGATTTATTTAACCTCTGTCTTTTTCTTCTTGGGTGAGGTATTTGCTGCTCTTTGAGGAGAAGAACAATACCATGAAACATCAAATAACTAGATATTTTCCTGGAACCAGTGCATTTGTCTTTTGGCAAGTGGCGATGATGTTACTGTGGTTAGTAACTCCAATCCACATGTGAGATTGTGAGAAGGAAATGCGCTTCTGAGGGAGCTTGTGCACCTCTGTGCATTTACACAGCTGCCAGAAAGCAGATATCTGCCCAGCCTAGCTATTACATATCTAGACAAGTGCGTGCATAACTCTGACTGCAGAGTACTTTAACTCCATGTACTAATTAAGAAGATACCCTAACATGAGGTGAACAGAATTTCTAAATTCTTATTTATGTCAAATTATTTTTTTTTGCATTATTTTTAAAGGCAAATGAGTATATATAAATTATAGTCACAAGCTTGTTGAGAAACAGTTTTCTACAGAAGTTCTGTTGAATATGGAATAGTCCTTAAGAAGTCACATCCTAAAGGCTATTGATTGTCATACATCTACTGATATCAAAGAACCAATGTAATATAGTATCCCTGCCTGACTGTCTTTTTCGCAAGTAAAATTCATGTAAAATTTTTCAGCAAGTAGTCTTTAGAGTGGATAGGCTGAGCCAGAGACGCTTCCGAAAAACTTGCTACTTTAGTCTTTCCCCACAAAATCATACTGCAATTACAGTTACCCAGAAACAAACAAAAGATGTAGTTAAAATACATATATATGACAAGGGAAGTGGTAACTAAGGTAAGCTGTGGATGTCTAACACCTAACGCTTACCCTAAAGGAATGTTAAACTGTCAAAAATGAATACTCAAACTTTACTAGAAGCATTCCAGTAACTTCATCTTAAATAACTCATTTGGAAAATTGCGATCCAAAAAGTTACAATATTCTGTAGCTACAAGCAGTTGCAAACTATGTCAGATGACAGTTTAGTGGCACTGCTGAATCTATGTATTATTACAGTATCTTATGACTGATCATGTATATGTAGTAATTTTTTTAATTGGTGGAGAAAAATGGAATTTGATGCATTTTACAAGTAGTTTTAATTGGAGCCCACAGAGTTGTGATTTCTTACATATTTCTTCTCTCTCAAAATGGGTCCATAGAAGCAATGCACTTTTCATGACAATCTGTTTTTCTCTAATGAATGCCTCAAGTGCCTATGGTGATCTGGTAAAAGGCCAGTTACATATTTCTTTGTTAATAAGTTTAAATTAATAAATGTAGTTGCTCTTGAATGGTAAACCAAGAACGCTACTGTCCATTATACCTCAAATTACCTCTCATGATCAACCTTGGCTTTACTTACTTGTCGTAGCTGTTTCTTTCGCTATATGCAGAGCTGCCAGATTCTCTGGAGAAGTATTTACAGTAACATCATCTGTCAGAAGATTTTTAATTTGACATTAAAATCTTCCAAAGATTTTATATAAATAATAATTCTACTAAAAGATTACTCCATAGTGCCTAATTTAGGCCATATTCTGCCTCATGCTACTGAAAAACATCATGAGGTCCTCTGCTGCAGACAGTCAAGCCCATTAGCCTTTGAGACTTTCATGTATCTCTAGCTGAATGTTAAAATCCCACTTCCCCTGACAGTTACGCTTTTTTGTTTGTAAATAGTATATGACCTTCATATTCAGTGCTAGTAGTGATACTCTTAAATTTTTCATCCCTTGACATGAGAGTTTATACAATTATATTAAATACTGATCACATTCTATTGTGAAAGAATGCTGTACTAGTTTATGCACAGGAGATTGAACAATTCTAATTCTTAGGAAGATATAGTTTAAGTAAACGTAAACACAGTAATACATTGCATTCAACTTGGTTGGACCAATAGTTTTTTGTTCTTTATATCTTGGATAATGAATCTTTGAAAAGATTACTTACTAGTCTGTTTTTATGAAATTTAGCAGAGCATTTTAAATGTGCTGTATTTATTGAAAGTATGATTATCACTAAGATGTCATCTCCTGTTTAAAAGTTTTTAGGCCTCTGCATTTTCCAACCATCATTACAATGTGGGCTTATTTTAGAAATCCATCTTAGCTTACTAAATTTAGGGTTTTATATAAAGTAGAAGGCTTTTCAGTTTACCTGAGTCAGAAACTTTCTTTATATCTGCAACCCGTAGGTCTTCTGATATATTACTAACAGAGTCCTCTTCACCTGTGTCTCCAGGCATTTCTGCGTAAATAATGCTATGTTAATTAGGGTACCACATTTGTGTACTACATCAGAACAGCTGTGCTGTGACAAATCAAAAGGTCTGTCCAACCTAGGATGCTTCTTACGCCAGCAGGCAGTAAGTAGCTGATACATTAGCAAAGAGCCTATAAAGGGCAACTGAAGAGTAATTATTCCCCCAAAAAACTCGTAGCTTTCAGCCAGAGACGGTCCCTGTGTTAGATTTTTCTTGATTTCTCCCATTACTTTACTAACTTCTGGTCTTAGAGTTGGCCACCGTAATATCACCCCCTTCTTATTGTGAAATAAAGAGTTTTATGTTTAATTCTGTTCTTAAACAATAGGCCTGTTCCTGGTTGTGCATACCAATGAAAAATGTTTTAACTCCTGGGTAGTGTAGGTTCATCGGTCTACTCTAATTCTGCATTAATCCCTCCATTACCAAGTTATCTGCCAATAACCATACAAAAATAAAGGCAAGCTCTGCCAACATTCTTGATGCATTTACTTTTGCTATTTTCACAATAGTTGTCTCACTAGTTTGTGAGACTTGCTCCAAAGGCCAGTAAAAATGTTCTACTGGGGACCACAAGACATTTTAGATGTTAATTTTTTAACTAATGTCTGTAACTGCAGACTTCTTTTGCTCAGTGTCTTAATTTTTCCAGTAACACAGTCTGACCATCTCTCTCATCCATTTTTTTTTAGCTAAGCTGGAAAGTCTCTTCTGCCATGATTTTGACTGGAATGATCTTTCTGTATCACTTTATCTTATCCTATGTCCTCATCTTTTTCTCCTCTTTTTGTTTCTCAATTCTATTTAAAAAAGAATCAATCTGAAAGATTAATTTATAATCTAAAGTGAACAACTGGACAAAATAGTGAATTTTCATTCAGTGTTTCCCCCCTGAAAATTGGTTAATTGAGCTGGCTGCTTCTATTTATTTATTTACTTAGTCTCTTAAGGTGTCTCTAGAGTTGGAAGACTAACAATTTTAAATGATATATGGGTATGAAGTACTTACCTATAGAGTCTTTCTCTGATTTTGCTTCTGTCCATTCTGGAGGCCTCTCACTTTCATCATTATCTGATTTACTTGCTTGTTCCATGGTGCTGTGCCCCAGAATAGCATCCAGTTCATTAAAAAATTTCATACTTTTACTTGTACTCCCTGAGTCTTGGGCACTTTTGACACTCTTGTATTCATGTTTCAGATTTTTATATTTTGTCCTGCACTGCTTCCAGTCCCTGTCAATTCCGAACTTTTGAAGTCTAGCAGCAACCTGTTCAAATATTCTTTTATTTCTCACAGTTCCCTCCAGTTGTTGCTGGATATTTTTGTCTGACCAAATGCGTATCAAAGCTCTGACTTCATTAACAGTCCAATGTTTTCCTCCTTCATTTGCTACTGTTGGAATAAAAGCCGGTGTTTTGGAAGCCTCTATTGCTGCCATTGGATGACCTGCATCGTGTGGGGTAGGGGAGAGACACAGAAACGGGTTACCTGCATTGGGTGGTCGGGATGGGAAAGGACAGAGAGAATGAGAATGATGTATGCTATTTTCTCATGACTTTTCTATCCAGAGAAAGATGGAGCAGAGGTGATGTTAACATCAAGCTATTGTTAATTTGTCAGCGTTTTTTGTTAATTCTGCCTTTTTTCCTTCACTTAAGAACTGATGCTAAGATAGTACATGAACATTTAATTGACCTAAGAGGAACATTTCTTTCTCCTGTGCCCTAATACACTGAACCTTTACTTGTGACACCTTTGAGAATAACCGATGAGCTGTTCTGTCCTTCAGACACCAGAGAGAAGAGTGCTCTTTGGAAGAGACCGCATGCTGCGTTAGCACAATGATAAATTGAGCCCTGAGTCACTGACACAAGCATCAAGACTTAACTTTCTGCATTCATGCCATACTTTTGGTTTTACGCACATAGAAGGCTTTAAACTGGGTAGGGATCTGAAAAATCTGATCCTTAACTCCTAACAAAGCTCTGTTTTGTTGGGGAGCTGAGGAATGGAGACTTTTGCCTTAAGACACACAAGAGTATCTGTGCGATAACGAATCCAGTTCTCCCCCATTCTCAATGCAGGTCAATCAAAAATATTTGGGTTTTTTTAAGTAAAATTAAAGTTTGAGTTGTCTTTACTCTGCAGAACTAATATATTTTTTTATTTTCTCCCGTCTTCAACTTTGTTTTTTAATATTAGGAGATAAAGGATGCCATGCAATTACTTAAAACATCGATATATGATCTCTTGCGGTTCTTTAATGTTTTCTTTTTTCTAATTACGAATTTGCTTTAAGACTTCATTTTGACTATCAAATTAGTTTGGAAAGTGGTTTCTCATGCATTTTGTGAATCTTTGCTATTTAAATATAGCTATTTAAAAAAAAGCACACCACAATTCCAGTGCTTCATCAAAGAGAGCAAACATGAAAGTCCACGGTTACTGACACAGTTCTTTGCAACCACACTGAAGTGATAAATGCCTTTGCCAGTGTCTTATTCTAAAAGGGGAAGCCAGGTTACAGGGGTTGGATACTTCATAGTCACTGAGCTTTGTGTGATGGCAAAAACATCTGGCCTTTGCTTGTACATACAGCTTCAGTTGAGCGTGGCTGTATATAATAAGCTGTCTGGGGACAAACCTGTCCTAGATAGAGGCATTCATTGCTAGTCTCCGGAATGCGTTCTAGTTGTGAAAAAAGATGTACTAACAGATACCCATTTTTTCCCTGTTAGCCCTGTGTTAATTGGAACTCAGCAGCAGCCAGCTCACTGATGCGCTGTTGAGGAGGGTAATTTCCAGGTGACATATCAATTATGCTTTCTTCATTTTTTCCTGAGGGAGTGAAAGAAAATGCTTGTTTACAGGTGAACACAACTATAAGAATTGCCATGGTTTACAGCTACCAACATCAGATAGGCTTGATGTTGTCTCTGGTCAGTGCTACCAAGAGTATTTCAACTATCTCTATTTCCAGAGTGGTTCTTCCTTCACTCATGACCAGAGAGAAAAGGCCCAGGGGAATAAGGATGCGGAAGGTGCTTCCTGCACTTCTCAGCCAAAGCCACAAAGTATGGGGCAGTCTGGGAGGGATAACATTATTTTAGTTCTTGTATATTTTTCACTAGTAAGTTCCTTTGCACTGAGCTCACTTTCGGTTGTGGGTATTAGTTCAAATGAGTTCTAGTGACTTGTTGCTCATCTGTTCTGCTGTATGCACAGTGGAAAACAGTAGCTTTGTTTGTTCCTCACTCCCTTTAAAAAACATTATGATTCAAAATATCTTACCCACAAGCACCGCTTTGAAACATGAATGTTGGGGTCCCTGTGAAAATTTCCCTTATGTCTGAAATGTATTTTACCTTCAATTTGTTTTTAAAAAATTGTTAAGACAGGATATACATTATTTTTTGATACAAAAGATGTGTTTATGGCATATTTTAATTTTTTCTAAGCTTCCTCAAAATAAGAAATCTGCTGTAATGAAACGAAAATATTAAGCAATATAGATACACAAGGCTCAACATTTTTCTTTCAGTCGTATCTGAAATAGTGCCTGAAATTTAAAAACTAAGAAAGGCACTAGGGGAAGACATTTTACTATCAGTGCATACTTGAGAGCCCATGCAATTGAAGTTATTTTGCTGGCTTTGTAGAAAGCCACTTTCTCAGAATTGAAGACTATTTTAGCGGGCCAAATGAATCTGCGTGGGAGTGCGTTGCAAGAGCACTAGTACTAACACAGACATATTCCTGTAAAATTTGATTCAGATACTGCAATAGAAGTTTTGTTTCTATATATGTGCATATAATTCCACGTGAGATTCTTGTCTCTTCCTTAATTTCTTGTTATGCTGGGCAAGAGGGGTATAAACCATAAATTTAGCTGGAGCCTTGTTTTCTCCCTAAATACGGCACCTTGGAGATTCTGTAGTGAAAGTTGTTGTAACTGGACTGGGATGTGTGCTAGGGCACCTTGGAGATTCTGTAGTGAAAGTTGTTGTACCTGGACTGGGATGTGTGCTAGGGCATGGAGGGCATGTGAAAAATGGAAAGAGCATGTAGCAAATTCAGGACAGTACTCCTGTTCATCCAGGAATCAGCTCATCGGTTGCCTAATTCTGCCTAAAATGTGTGCAGGTTTCTCCATTCCCTTTAGCAGCCCCTTGAAGGGGCTCCCACCCAGGATCTTCTTCCTCTTTCTGGCTTGCCAGATTGTGCTCTTGCTCTGTAATGACTTTCCTGAGCAAAATTACTATAGTCAAGTGGTTTCCAAATGAGTTGTACCAAAGCATTGCTGACCACCCCTTGGCTGGGGAGAGGATACGGTTGCTTTGAAGACCATTGCAAATCTGGATTGCTCAGTGAGACAGGTCTGACCGCTGCATAGCTCTCCTGGCTGAGGCCATCACTCATGCTGTTTTAAGCAGAAATGACACAAGTAAGATGACATGGGTATCACATACTACCATTTGGTGTACTTTCCACTAACATTTAACAAAATTAACGTGGTTAATGTGGTTGATATGATTAGGTTATAGCATGGGATGCATTTTGAATGTGAACGGTGGTCATGCAGATGTTACATCATGTACAGTGATCAGTATCTAGTGGTGCATAGACTGCTGAGTGCTAAACCGGGAAGGAGATGGTACAAAAGTGTCTGTTTTAAAGCTATGTCAATCAGAAATGGAGTAGCAGCATGTTCAAGCCATCAGAAAGTCCTCTGACAGCCATGCGGTGTTTTAGTTTTTGATCTCTCTGTGGCATCATACTATACCTAGTTGAACTGGTCTGACATGGGACATAAAAAGTAGTGGATCTCCTGGAGCATCCTCATCATCTTCTAAAGAAACTGTTATTTTACCTGGGAAGGAAAGAGTTTTTAGATGAAAAATAGGTATGGACTAAATTAGCTTAAATTAGTTTAAGTGAAAATGTCCATACACAATGAGAAAATTATTAACTTTGTAATCTCCACACTTAATTTGTATTTAAATTACACTTAAAATTAATTTGGCCTGTCACCACAAGGGGACACGAGTTATAGGAGGTAAATTAAATTATTTTGTATCTTGCATATGAAGCCTGTTCGAAATGTAATTTAAAATTCTTGTAGAAACCAACGTGTTTCTAGTGCCTTGTATTTTTCTCTGACTCAGTATTTGGGGTGGATAGCACATCAAAGGTTCGTTTTGAAAGCAGATAATGAAAAGTAAGGGACATACAAATAAAAGTGGACTTTGCACATGGATCCAGATAACCACAAATCCATTTATGTAACGAAAAAATCCAAGAAGGATGCTTAGAAAAGTATGAAGAAAACAAGAATGTTCTGCAGAGAATTTTGGAAATCTATGGAATTTATTAACAGATTAGGAAAAGTGGGAAAGTATTGTGACTAGAAAACAGACGTATTTGTAGATGATGGGATTCAGTCTTTTCACAGTATAGTGTTCCTACATTTGTTTAAAAAGCAATATTACAGCAATTGCTATGTAAGTTCAGAAAGCAGCATATACAAGTCAGATTCTGAATCAGCTTAATTTTCACAGAGGACAGACTTTTAAGTAAAATAACAGGGGTATGTACTGGGACCAGTATGGTTCTATATTTTCATCGATGACATAGACAGTGGGATTGAGTGCATTCTCAGCAAATTAGTGGATGACACCAAGCTGAGTGGTGCGGTTGACATGCCTGAGGGATGCGATGCCATCCAGAGGGACCTGGACAAGCTCGAGAAGTGAGCTCCTGTGAACCTCATGAGGTTCAACAAGGCCAAGTGCAGGGTCCTGCACCTCTGTCAGGGTAACCCCTGGTATCGATACAGCCTGGGGGATGAAGGGATTGAGAGCAGCCCTGCCAAGAAAGACTTGGGGCTACTGGTGAAAAGCTGGGTGAAAAGCTGGACATGAGCAGTCAATGTGTGCTCACAGCCCAGAAAGCCAACTGTATCCCTGGCTGCATCAAAAGCAGCATGGCCAGCAGGTCAAGGGAGGTGATTCTGTCCCTCTGCTCTGCCCTGATGACACCCACCTGCAGTGCTGCATCCAGCTCTAGAGCCCTCAGCACAGGAAAGACATAGACCTGTTAGAGTGGGTCCAGAGGAAATGATCAGAGGCGTGATTCTGTCCCTCTGCTCTGCCCTGATGACACCCACCTGCAGTGCTGCATCCAGCTCTAGAGCCCTCAGCACAGGAAAGACATAGACCTGTTAGAGTGGGTCCAGAGGAAATGATCAGAGGCCTGGAGCACCTCTCTTATGAAGACAGGCTGAGAGAGCTGGGGTTCTTCAGCCTAGAGAAGAGAAGGCTCCAGGGAGACCTTATTGTGGCCTTCCTGTACGTAAAGGGGGTGTGCAGGAAGGATGGGGACAGAGTGTTTAGCAGGGTCTGTTGCAATAGTACAAGCAGTAATGGTGGAACATTGGCCCAGGTTTCCCAGAGAGGTGGTCGATGCCCCATCCCTGGAAACGTTCAAAGTCAGCTTGGATGGGGCTGTAAGCAACCTGATCTAGTTGAAGATGTCCCTGCTCATTGCATGGTGGTTGGGACTAGATGACCTTTAAAGGTCCTTTCCAACCCCAATTATTCAATGATTCTATGATTCTAATATGCTGTATTCAATGTACCATGTTCACAGGAGGTTTGAGATGTTGATTCACTGTGTGGGGAGTTGAGCTACTGCCAGCTCCAGCCAGGCGGGTCACACAGATCAAAGCTACCTGGTCACAGGTACTGTGGGAGTTCATCACGAGGAAATGTAACGAGGTGTGGTTAGCATGCAACCTGGTATCCCTGACGTAGGTGAAACCAAAAACCACCTTTGAAAACATTATCCTAAATCCTCCTGATTTTCAGCAAGTCTCAGAATGACTCATAGATGCGGTGGCCTGATCTCCGACTGCTCCCAGCTGTCCTCCTCCTCCTGTCCTCCTCCTCCTGTCCTCCCAGCTTCCCTGCCTGGAGCTGCTGCTGTGCTGTGGCCAGGCTGCAGGAAGGAGGGAGGGAAGGAAGATGTGCTCCTGCCTCTATCTCCCACCCCAGGACGGGCGTTCTAGCTGCAAAGCAAACTATGGAGAGGGGAAAGAACATCTCTCTTGGAAGGCTGCTGAATGTGCCATGAGTACTAGGATGAGCAAGTTTAATTACATTGTAATATTAAAAAGAAAAAATTATTATTTTAAGTAAATTAGAACAGTTAACACAAAAAGATGTCAGAATATTTGCTGAGGGAAAAAAGTTAGTCAATAAGACATTTCTGGCTTGCACACTTATTAAAATGATATGTATATAAAATACTTGTCAATTACATGTTTAATGTTAAAGTCCAGACATCAAAAACTATGTATCAGTGGCATTTTCAAGTCAGCATTTCTGAAAGATCTTTTTGCATTTCTAGTAGCTGTCTATGAGTTCTGTACCTATGGTAATATTGTCATTGCTGGTGTAATTCTGCTCACACTTGGTATTTCTCCTGCATTTTCTGTGGTAAAGTGAAAGACAAGGAAAGTGGCTAGTGTTAGTATTTAAACATCAAGAGAGAAATACTAAAAAGCGTTAAGTAACAACATGAATGACTAGGTGAGCTTTACTTTTTTAAATCATGGACTTGATTTAGTAATATTTGATTTAACTTGAAACCATCATCAAAACTGTTTACAAAATGGGAAGGTCATTCATTTGAACTCTAATGAAGATGCCATTTTTCATAGTGCACCATCACTCCACATGGATTTTCTTGTTTGTTGGTTACTGGGTTAATACACAAACTAAATTTTAAGAGAAATGAACATGTTGAGTTGTATCTTTTTTAGTGACTATTTAAGCTACAACTCTGTGTTTGCTTCTGAAAACATGTATTCTGGGAGGACAACAGGAACATTTCTGTCTTGCACTGCTGTGTGGTTATGAAAAAGTGCCTTTCCATGAAGGCGCTGGGAATTGGTGTGTATATTGCTACCATGTTCTCCTTCCATGACCCCCTTCTCTTAGATTTGATTGTGATTTTCGGTATTAATTTCTTCAATTACACTTTCAAAAGAAAACTGATTTTACAAACTTTGAAGAAAAAACTTAGGGAAACACAATAGAAATGTCCCATAAAAGTAGTCTCTTTTTTCCTTCCTTCCCTTTCCTCCCCCTCCCCAGCAATGTCCCAGGAGCTGAAATAATCAAGCAAACCAAACACCAAAGTGTGATTTGTAGCTTTACATTAAGGATGGATTATGAATATTTAGACCAAGGCTAAGCAGAATGGTAAAAATCCACAGTAATTTCTTCGGGAGCATGCCCTTCATGCTTTTTAAACAAATCAAATTAGTATAGCTACTAGGTTGTTAAAATAAAGACGTGCATGGTGGACAGAATTATTTGGCACAGGTTTGAGTTTGTTGATAGGGTTTTGACTTGGTACCCAAGTCAGAAGCCTAGACATCCTGGGCTCCTCCAGCTCTGTCAAAATGAAGGTTCTTGGTTTCCCTCGGTGAGAGCCACACCATCAGATCTGCCCCCACCACGGGACCTGTGAGCAACAGCCACAGAGACTCAGATGCCATTTTAGCCTTACAAGGGCCCTTCGAAGCACTGAGCTGGGCAGACAGGGCAACTCCAACGGCAGTGGGCAAAGGACTGGGCCTCCAGCATGGCAAGACTTGCTTGACTTGTATTCCTAAATGAAGAAAGTTCATGTTCTCCCAGCTGTTCTCTCTGCCCTTGATATGGATGTGAGCATTCTGTGTAGCTGCAGGACACATTTTTATCCTAGTGGGTTTTCTCTGTGGCTGAATTGTGGTTGTTGTGGGAATCTTTGCATTTAAATTCTTACCATTAGAGTTGCATTTAATTTTTGTTTACCCATAAAACTTTGTTGTTGTTTTTTTTTCTCTAAGGGATGAACAAAACTGCTTGCGCATGTAAGAGATATAATTATATCACCTTTTATCAGGCTCTTATAATGCTTCAAAATGAGGCGTGTCTAACCCAGGGTAATTTTTTTTTTTAAATTCTAGTTTGGGATTCACAACTGAAATGAACCTTTTCTCATTTAAACTTGCTAGAGGTCTAAGGCTGATGAAAATTAAAATTAACAGTTTGGTGCAAACTACATCAAAACACAGAGGGCAGATCCTCAGATGAAGGACACTATCTTAGTTTCACGTAGTCCTCAGAAGTGTCGCAGTTTGTATTAGCCTCAGTTCTGCAAGTTTAAAAATAAAAATGGATTGCAATACACTGTGCAGAGAGCACATCTTGCAGTATTATAAAATTGCCTTTTTAATTTAAAGTGACTTTGACAGATTAGAGGCTTTCTGCTAGTGATGACAAATTAAGGTCAAGCTTTTCGTTAAGGTAAACAGTCACACAAAAAATAGCAATTCCTTTTCCTCAGACCTGTAAAACAGCACTGTAGAGGGAGATGTGGAGGGGTACAAGGACAAGCTGGATGTCCAGCTTCTTTCTGTGCCTTTGGCAATCTCCCCTGATACTAAGGTTGAGTTTTTGTTTTCTTAAAAAAGATTCACAGTCTTAATTAATGTAAATTGCCACATATTGTGGGAACAAGTAGCTAAGCTTTGCGTTTCTCTTTTTAGCCATCTTATTTTGGTACTTATAACTATTATTGGGGCTTATGCTTCAGTGACATTTAGGATGTGACAAGGAGATTTGAGTGATGTCAAATAGCAGATTGACCCTAATGAAATGTTAAGCACAGCTTAAATGCATATCTAGAGAGGGCTGAATAAAACAAGAGATACAAATAATTTGGTAAAACCCCCTTCAGAATAAAAGCAGTTCTATTAATTAGGTTTGCCACAAAATAGTCTGATAAATATGATGACTTTTGCATTCCTCACTACATTACAGTTTTTAATGTTAAGTTATTAAACATTCCTCTGTTTCTCAAATATTTAAGTTGAATTGCTTACAAAATAATTTAATTTACCTTTAGTCATCATACCTAAATTTTCAGTTACAGAGAAATAAGAATAAAAATACTAAATTTCACTTGTATCACAAATAACAATTTAAAAAAAAAAATCCACACATGACCATTTCAACCTTTACTTTTATCTTTCTTTAAGTTTATATCTGAATTAGAGCGCTACAAAACCTGCTTCCAAAGTCCGAATGTCAAAGGGAAAGAAAACCAGCTTTTCTTAATGTACCGTTTTGACCCAGTGCAGGAGCCTTGATGCCAGCGAGTAGTCACCGGGGCTGCGAAAGAAGCAGTTAGCATAATTTTGCTAGAATTACGCTGTATTTACAGACTTCGACACTGGTGGGTGCTAACATTTTATTCCCCTGCGCGAGGAGCGCATCAAGTCAGTTCTAACAGCGCTGCTGGGGCTGCGCAACCTCCGCTCCGGCAAACTCAGCCTTCGGCTTTTTGTTCCCTTCGGGTTTTTAAGCAAAGAGAGGAAAAAAAAAAAAAAAAAAAAAAGAAGGAAAAACAGTTATTTTTTTTTACCTTGCGTGCTCTCTGTTGTGGGGCTTGTGTTCGGCTGCGTCTCAGTCGCAGAACACCTGCCGTTTTCTTCTGCTGCTAATTGTGTGACAGGTTCATAGCGCAATATGGCATCCAGATCATGGAAAAACTTCATGGTTTTAGTGACATCCCCAGAGTTGTGGGCATATTTAACCGTTCTGTATTCATACTTCAGATTTTTATACTTTGCACGGCACTGTTTCCAATCCCTGCAAACTCCTAACTCCTGCAACCTCTTAGCAATGTAGATAAATATTCCTTTATTCCTCAGGGTGCCGTGGAGTTGTTTTCTGATATTTTTTTCTGACCAGACGCTTAACAAGGCTTTAACCTCCTCCTCAGTCCAATGCTTCCCTGCTCCACTCTCCATGTTGAAAGTGACCTGGAAATGATTCACTATTTCTAGCCAAGATTTTGTTTCCTAGGAAACCAGACGGCTGGTTGTCAGTAAGCTCCGCCGAGATGAAAGGATCTAGTTTTACTGGCTCAAGCTGCCTGAGGGGAGTAACTTGAGAAACTGCCAAATAAGCAGGCTGGGAATATACTGGGAGCTGGATGGGGAGGGAGGGGGGAGGCTTTAACCCTGCTGGGGAAAAAGGGACTCCGGTATGAGCATTGGAGGGGAAGGAGAGAGGGGGAAAAAAGAGAGTCACACCATTTTGTTCCTTTAAAATAAAATAAAACCCACGATTTCTATTCCTCCCCCACCTTCTTGCCTGGCCGTGTCTGGGTGGGCATTGCAGCACCTCCTGTCTCCCACGGATGGTGGGGGGACATTTGGGGCTGAGCCCCCCCAGACAAGTTGCAGTATGATGGGAACGTGGATAGGATCGTCCGGCTTTACATCTGCTTCTCCATGTCCTATTTGTTTTTGAATTGACGGTCATATATATACACATTTTAAACTCTAATATTCATTGGTTATTAGTGATGTTTTAATAAAAAGATGGCATACTTAGAAACCTCACTAAATTGGTAAAATCGTATAAGCTTTGTGGCAATGAAACTGAGCTTCCTTTTCTTTCGTTAGTGCTACATGAATGATGTAATCAAACAACTTGCAAAGGCCTTTCTTCCCTTCAGGATGTTTGTTTCCCTCTTTCTGTCTATTGATTTTGTTGATGTTTAAAGGGACAGTGTCAGTATTTAAATGGAAATTGTCTGTAATATTAACATTTGAATTTCAAGTTGCTGAATGTCGTATATCAACCTTTAAGTTTTACTGCCAGTCTGTGTTTATAGATGGGACATCATCTTCCTGAGTTAAAATAAATGTGTTTAAGAATGTCCTCATCTCAGTTTTTCTCTTGAAGACCTGTGTCAATAACAGGGTAAATTTGTTTAGATATGCATGAAGTTTGTTTGGTTTGGTTTTCTGTAAGCAAATATTCTTTAAAATTTTGCTTTATCCACAACTGGGACTAGTGACCAATGAAGGGATTTTAGGAACTGGAGAATATTTGTAATGGGTATGGTCAGTTGTAGATTAGTATCCATTCGGCAAAAATTTTTTGTGCCTGATTCTATTGTTATATATACAGAATAATTCCAGTGGCTTCAGTTGAGTTAAACCAGTCTAATCGTCCTAGCGTCTTCATCTAATATTCTAAAAATATTCTAAGTGTTTCCTTTGCCAAGAAAAGCTTCTTTCCTTTCAGTTATTATTACATATGAGTGTGTGTGGGAGCTCACCAAAGTCCCTATGAGCGTTCCAGGTGCGGTGGGCATATGCCAACAGTTTTGGTAAAGGTACTATTCCAGGAAGCCTTTTAAAGGAATTGTGTTACCCACAAAATTCCAGACTGAATTATAAACGCTGGGCAGCTGTGCAGTGTTGTGCCTGCCTCTGGCCGGGCAGTGCCAGGGACCCAGCCCCTGTGCTGGGGAGAAAGGGAGCAGGTTCCCATTTCAGCTGATCCAGCTCTTCTGCTCAACGCAGCACAACTGCCAGCCTGAGGCTGATCTGCTGTAAGAGAAGTATTGCCATTTGCAGGGACACTTTACACCACGCTTATTTTGCTTGAGTTCAGAAGCTGTGATGCCCAATACTAGTTTTATGTGCTCAAACAGTTTTATCAGAGGGTCCATATACCTTTTAGAGATGCAAATGTTAGCTTGGCCGCTGAAGTGCAAGAATGCAAAAGCTTCTGCATTAGGTGAACCCTGAAAGAGATATGCATTCCCTTAGGTAAAACCATCAGTTTCTTAACACCCCTCCCCAAACCAGAGCAGAAATAGAGTAGTGCTATAGAGCCTACTACTGCAGCCCAGACTATCACTGCAAAGTGGCTTTTCAGATTAAGCATCTGCTGTTATTTTATGCCCACACTGAAATAGGACTGCAGTAAGAGCCTGAGCCAGTGCTTATTAGTGGAAAGATTCCCAGTGAATTCAGTGGGCTTAGGCACAAACCTTATGTGACTGTTTTGAAATAAAGCATAACATGGGCAAGAAACCAGTTTTGATTACAAGCCTGTCAAATAAAACAACAAAGCTTACATTAAAATTTTGTGTTGCAAAGAGCAGATGAAAACCCACCAATCCATTGTACGTTAAAGCATTTCATTCCAAGCGTTTCAGTGCTTCATGTTGGTTCATTGCAAAAAACAGATGAAAACCCACCAATCCATTGTGTGTTAAAGCATTTCATTCCAAGGGTTTCAGTGCTTCATGTTGGTTATATTTTGTCCACAGGGGCCAGGAGAGTGCTGGAATTGTGACAAGTGATGGAGAGTCATCCCAGGCATTCAAAGTGCACAAGGTAAAGTGTAAATGAATGTTTTGTAGATGCCTAACAGAGATGCATGAAAGTTTGTTTCAGCTAGGAAATGAAATAATTAGAGGGGAAGTAACATGTTTTGATGGACTGTTTTGGTTTTGTTACTGATAGTATGTAATTCTGGTACTTGTGCAATTTCTGTCTTAAGTGTATGTTTAAAACAAATATGCCAGCTTTATGCTGCTGGGTGTGCCTGTGCACACAGTGGCAGACACACAGAAGTATCCAGATCAGGCTATTGATGTCACAAAAACTACTTACCAAAATCACCCCGCACCTAAGGTGTTAACTCAGAGCACCAATGCAACTTGAGATGAAAAGAAATACTACAAGCTATGCACAAGCAAATGGATGACTAATTCTTGCCTTTGTGAGACTCAAGGAAGTGGCAGCTGCTTTACCCATAGGTAAAAATAAACAGAATAAAAGATTGAATGGAGGCCTGAGAAGGTCACACAGTCTTTTCTCTGGCTGAGAGAATCCCAGGGGATGTTAAAAGACATAAAATGGCCATAGCCTTGAAAGTATTGTGCCAGGAGAATGCCCGTATGCTTGAGGGACATTTCAGCTCATTCTGAATTAAATAGTGATCGGGAAAAAAAAATATAAAATATCATCAGCCTATTCCATCCTGGCAGAGTGATTTCAGCTCATTCTGAATTAAATAGTGATCAGGAAAAAAAAAATTAAAAAAATCATCAGCCTATTCCATCCTGGAAGAGCAGAGAAATGAAGAAGAGCAGGAAGGAAGGAAATCAGGAAGAGCAGGAAATAAAGCTAGATCAGCAAAATAACCATGGGGCAATTCTTGATGTTCTCTGACTGCAATCAGAAAGCAGTTTGTCTTCACGTTCAGAGGTCTCTGAGGAAGATTTATTAAGCTGTTCAAATGAGTCCAGAAGTAAGGACTGCTTTGCTGTGCAGCATCATGTATATCTGTGCATGACTGCTCAATGCCTTATGCAAAAATCTAGTCTCATCAAGCATCATGCTTGTCACCTCTTCAGGCATTTCCCCCCTCCTATCTGTTACTTACAGCCTGATACACACAGACACGCTTTTAAGTGCAGCTTTTCTCAACTTCACTGTATTATCTGTTCTTCATTCCTGCTCCTGCTTGGGTTTCAGCTTTCCTTAAGATTTACAGGAACTCCAGTCTCCTTTAAAGGGGGCTACTGTATATATCCCATAGTAAAAAGAGCTCCTCAGAATGAACTTCCAGCGGGTGATATCATAATTTGTAGTGCTTCCATGTTACTGAGCTGCAATACTCAGCTGTCATGCTAAGAATTTAATTGACTGTCTCATCATATCGGCTTTGATATTTTAAGAGTTGCAGAGCATGTGATGGTTTCTTTCATCCTTGAAATATGTTTCTCAGCTACAGCACTTTTAAAATCTGTAATCACCACAGTGTAATAACGGGCTTGTGGAGTACAATTTATATGACTTGTTTAATCCTGAAATCGGTGCTAATGTAACAAACATGTGGGTCTGTTACGCTGGTGAAAATACATTTAGGACTCTGACTGGTAAACTAGTCCATAAAAATGTCAGCAGCTAAGACGCTACTGCATTCATTTGGCCTCCAAACTCCAGTTGACTCGTCTTCACAGCAGAGACAACAGGGTGGAAAAGGTCCCTGCTTCTCACTGCACGGATTTGCTATCCAATGCTTCCGTGCAAACTCACCTTTGTCAACGGTTTTAAGGCAATACATGTGTTAGAGTACAAACTGGAGCACCTACGGCAGGGCTATTTGTTCCCTTCTGGTTGTTGCCAGCCTTCAGCCATGGATTAATAGCCCGTGACAAAGGCTATTAATCCTTTGTTTTTAACTCTCCCAGAAAGACTTGCCCAGATTTGTCTGCCAGAGCCTTTCAGCTAGATTTGTGTAACAAAACATTACTGTTGTAACTTTATTAGCTAAGGATATGGAAAAACTTAAATCTCTTGTATAGGCATAGCGATGACAGTAGGAGAACAACTTTAATTGTTTCACACTTGGATATGCAGAAAAATATGTTAAAGTAGCTATTCATCAAACCATTCTCATGTTCTGGCATGTACCAGCCCCTGTATAATACAGACATAAGATTGTCTTAATTGGGAACTTTTTACACTGTTGTAATTCACATTCGCTACCCCACACCAGTGCAGTCTCAATCAGAGCAATATTTCGAACTGCAATTAAAAGATTATGTACTTGTGTAACCAAATCTGGTTTAAAACAACATTGGTTGTTTAAGCTATTGCAATGCTTAACGTGGCAATAACAGCCATTAATGCTGGACCTGTGAACTGCCAGATCTCCTGTTAGGATAATGTTGGCCCAAGTAAAATAAGAGTGCATGTATGAGCACATGACATAGACTCTAGACCACCTTTCTGTCATCTATGAGACATTAAAGCAAATTTATACCAGTCTAACAGTTTGAAGCAGTAACTTTTTAACGTGATAGTAAGTATCCTCCTCTTGGTATTTTGACTCTATAGCAGTCACAGCAGAAAATACCTTAAAGCTGAGCTTTCTTTAAGCTCTCTGAGCCCTGAGAACAGGTCAGCCAATTCCCGTCCTTCTTCTCCCACCCCACTCTCTTGTTATTGTACTTACAGCACAGGTAACAAACCATTCACCGCTTCAGACCTCTCCCATATATCTTTGAAGGTCCTGGAGGAGTTTTATCATGTGTCCTATCATATATATAACAATTGTCACAGGGGATAGGGAAACCAAGCATAGAGGGATGTAAATATTTTCCACCAGCAGCAGCAGAAGCAGGAGTTTGTAGGAGGGCCTGGAATCCAGTCTTAATTTCTGCTCTCTGTCCAGTTTTTTCTGTTGCCAAAAGAAGCTCCTAAGAGCTGACTAAAAGTTTTGATGCATTTCTGCTTTAGATAGAAGGCAACTTGGCTATATGAAAAGTTTGTTTGAAGTAAACAATAAAACCTCTGAAAAAAAAGCTTTGCTTCTGACACTGGCAAGAATGACAGTAGAATATAATAAACTTTATCATGGGCCCGGTATAAAAGTAAATCCAATACACTACTAACTTGTAAAAGGTATTCTTTACATAGAATTTTCTTGCAACTTTCTTCTACTTTGCCTGTCTTTTGGCAGTCTTTTTTCTGGTGTTTTTAACCACAACAGTTTGGTAGTGTTTTTCAGAAGATGTTATTTTAGTCAAGGAATAGATTATTCCATGAACATCCTCAGCACAAAAATGTGTATTGATTTATTTAAAAACAGGAGTTATGGGATCTGATATATCACTGTGACACCTATTCAGCTTCTTTCTTTCCTATATCTTTCAGGCCTTTCTCTTAAAGTTGCTTGCATTAATGCTGTACCATAAATAAAGGAGAAATAAGGAAGTTGCTGGGAAAACAAAACCAAAGAGAACTTTTTTTTCTTTTTCTCCCAAAGGGAATGGGTCTTATAAATCATGTCTTCAACGCAGACAGCCTGAAGAAGCTGTACGTTTCTAACCTCGGGATTGGGCACACGAGGTACTCCACCTCGGGAATTTCTGAGCTGCAGAACTGCCAGCCTTTTGTTGTAGAGACTCTTCATGGGAAGATCGCTGTGGCGCACAACGGGGAGCTCACAAACGCTGTACGGCTCAGGAGGAAGGTTCGTATCCCCTCGGGGCAGCTCTGGCACAGTTTCTTTATGAGTCTGAGGCAGCAACGAGCAATAAGTTTGCTATGGCTTTTCCTTAATATCAAACTATTTGGGGTAGTGAAAGACCACCGTCATCAAAAGGGATCATTTAGGGGGAAAAAAATCCTGGAGGGGGAGACATTTGTAACTGTCACAGGAGATAACTCACCAGCCCTCTAGACTGATGGTCACATTCCTGTTGATCAAGTGAGCAAACCAACTCAGCCATTAAAAAAGGGAGGTTGGCTTGAAGCTCTGCTCCTTTGTGCCACCTTTGCTCCTGACAGAAGCAGTAAATTATATGCTTAGAGTTAGGAGAGGCATAATAAGGTGAGGTAATATCAAATGTCTGGTTTGGAATATTGTCTTTATTTGTATTTTTAGCTTGCAAAAATGAATCATGAGCACTGTCAGGACAAAAATGAAAAAATGCCAAATTTATAGTGTGTTTGGCTAGTAGGGTATGTGTTAAAGAATCAAATTAAAATTTAGCAGAGGTTTCATTGTGAAATCTCTTCTACGATATGTTCCACCCAAAAGCAAGAGGAAATACTCATGCATTGAAGCGAAGCAAATGTATGGCATGCCCAAAGGAACCTGCCCATCTTTAATCAGAGCTACAAGTGTATGAATGCATGGGAGAAAAAAACAGCAACGAGGAAATGTCCATGCAGAGTGGAGAATCAGAGTTACATGAGATGTAAAATGATTTCTAAAGATAAAAATTAGGAACTGTAATGCATACAGCATTGAATGAGTTGTAACAGTTGGCTAGGTATACTGCAGGTTCTTTTCTTCCTTAGAAGAATAAATACACCAAGACAGAAATATTTGACTGACCAGGTCTAACAAACTTTGAATTGTGGGATTTCAGTTTTTTAATCCCACTCTGCTTCCCTTCACACTTCTCTTTTTCTTGTTGCTGCTTTGTTCCAAGACCAGCATTCTACCTTGATGTCTCTTTCTGTATCTGCTATAGGTAATTTCATATTTCCCCTGTATATTTTACCTCTTCTCCCTGAGCAAGCAGAAGCACAAAGCTGATTAAATGGCCCAAACATGAATTTATGCCCCAAATATTGGTGGTATTAATTTTGGTTGCGTGTGGAGCAAAGGAATGAGATGCAATGGGAGAAATGTAGTACCAGGCATAGATGATTGTACCAGCTTGTTTTACATATTTGATTTGTTGGAAGAAATTTGACATTATCATCACCTGAAGCACCGATAGGATTTAAAACATTTGTTCATTGCAGAGAGGTGTTGTTAAAATCTGAGCAGTGTTATGTGGATTTATTATTTTTTTTTAATGTTGATAACACTTTTTGTTTTGTGCCTTAAAAGCTTATGCGGCACGGTGTAGGACTGTCCACCAGTTCTGACAGTGAACTGATCACCCAGCTGCTGGCTTTCACCCCTCCTCTAGAAAATGACGATACAGCCGACTGGGTGGCAAGGTGAGGAGGATGGGTTTCGGAATTGCGATCGGCAATCTGATCTCAGCATGATATGCAGCTGTAAATGCACACGATTATGTTCACCTGTGTCTCATTTCAGAATAAAAAATTTAATGAATGAAACTCCAACTTCATATTCATTGCTTATTATGCATAAAGACATAATCTATGCAGTACGTGATCCGTATGGGAATCGCCCACTCTGCATTGGTCGCCTTATTCCAGTAGGGGACATGAATGGAAAAGGTAAACCATACATATACATTCATATACACCCAGATATATCTATGTATATATATAGTTTGTGCCTGAAATCACTGATATAACTAATTAAAGCTACACTTACTGAGGTGTAAGTAGGAATATGTGATGCAAAAGTCAGTTACGAAAATTCAAAACAAAAAAAAATGTTGGTAAAGAAAAAATAATTTGTAGGAAGTCTGTAAACACCTTTTCTACTCCCAGCAAAAGGGAATCCTAGTCACCTGATGGAAGTGTCAGACAGCCCAATTGTAATAGAATATTCATGAAAATTGAATTAACATCTCATGACCTAAACAGGAAAGCAGGGATGAACAGAATCACAGGAGGATTGAGGTTGGAAGGCACCTCTGTAAGTCATCTGGTCTAAATCCCCTGTTCAAGCAGGGCCACCTACAGCCAGTTGCTCAGGACTGTGTCCAGTCCAGAAACAAGTCTGGTTTATTCCTTTCTCCTGTAGTAATGTGCTCGAAAAGTGCTGGATAACTGGCAATGTGTTTCTAAATTCCAAGCACTCCCAGTCACATGTCAATTTATGGGAAAATTTTTTTGTGTTCCTGTTTAGCCTGCAAATTGACATTTTCCATGAAGTGAGATTAAAATCTGTTCACTTGTATAAAAATAAAATAATTTGAAGGTGAAGTAGTAAAAGCTTCCATATCTTCACAAAACTTGGTAGTTTTAACTGCAATAAAAATTACTGACATTTTTTTAAAGCATACAACCACTCCTACCCTATGTTACACAATTCAGTCTTTCCTGTGCCTGGCTCTGAAAACTCTCCCTATTGGAGTTCAGTCCAGCATCCATTGTAATCAAAAGGATCTATCAAGACATTTAGCATAGGAAAAGTAAGGAGTTTCTTGTGTGAATAAAATAATTATGTATATCTAAAGTCACTGAACTAGAATTGGAAAAGTTTGAAATAGTGGATAGCAGGCAGTTATCTGAAATGTCTCTCTTCATGATCTGTGAATATGGTGCTGTTACTTCTACTTCTTCCTAGAACAGGTTTATGATTACGTTATTTATTGTTTTGTTTTGTTTTTTTTAAATAATATTATAGAAGCTTTGGAATGCTATACCTTTTAGTTAGAAATCACAACAGTCTTTAATTGTGCACTTGGCAAGCTAAACCATAGCAAGCCAGATATCTCAGTAGAAGTGAAATTGGAGAGGGGATAATGATAACAAGAATTGTGGACTCTAACTGAAATCTTTCATTTCAGGAAAAGATAACAGTGAAACAGAAGGATGGGTCGTCTCCTCTGAGTCTTGTAGCTTTTTGTCTATCGGTGCAGAGTAAGTGCCCTGATTCTTACTTTATCTGAAAGCTTTCCTCAGGCAGTGATTAAACATTGAACCTCAAAATGCCAAATATCATAATCTATAGCAATATCAAAGACATCAAGGATCAGTTTGTTTGGAGGATTTTTTTTGCTAGTCCTGTTTTTTGCCAGTTTATTTTCTTGAACAGATTAATATCAAAGAAGAATTATATGTTCAGAAAGCAACAATAAAGATGACTTTACTGTTGTAAGAAAACCCAGGAAGCAACTTGGCTCTACTTTAGTAGTCTTTTATGCCATTCTGCAGTGGTTTATTGTAGGTGTGGTGTTCTGAGTTCTTTTGCTGTGACTTCTACCCTATCTCTGTAGGATTTGTGTTAGCTGTCGGTGACAGGGGCATTCTTGAGACAATTTATTCTACATATGGATAACTGTTTTCTGAAATTTCTTCAAAATCTATGTTAAGAGAAGCTTACTGTGCAGGACCATCAGCTGAAGCCTGTGGGTTTTTTTAAAAAGCAATTTTGTCTATAAAGTTCTGCTGTAGCCAGTGCTGCTGCCTGCTCAAGTTAGTATATCACCAGCAAATATGCACAAATTGACTCACCTCTGATTTATATCTCCAGAATATTTCAATATTATGTGATAGATTCAGATTGAAAGTTTTAGAATAGCCACCTGAGGGCTCCCTAAAGGATCTAGAAAAATGTTTAATAAGATTAAACACTGTAACATAATAAACCTAATACTATTCCATATTTCTTCAGGTATGAGAATTGGAATGTACATTTCCAGTCAGTTTTACTTCATCCAGAGGCAGCTGCCTGTCACCTTTAGACAGCTATTTCCCTAGATACTGGCTTGTGGGGCAGGATTTCTTTGGCTGACATCTTTATTGTTGATTATGGTTTTTATATTGCATTAAAGTGTTTATTAGCTTTCATAGCAAAATTTCCTAGTATTGATCTAGGACTAAATGACTAAAATATATTTAATCTCAATCAAGTCTGTACTAGACTGAGTGCTGTACATCTCACATATAGGAAGAATACCATAATTCTCTGGTACTAATTTACTGCTTTTGGTTATTAATTCAGACTGCTTTAGTAAGGGTCACTTGTCTTAGCATGTTGGTCTTATAACACCCTAGATAGGTGTTAAATTCTAAGATAGAAACAAACTGTTGTGTTAGGATGTTCAAAAACATTTTTTCTGTGAGTTGAATCTTGTTTATATTTTGAAGCTATCATCCAGATTCAGGACATTTCTAAATGCCATTTATTTCTCTTTCAAGGTACTATCGTGAAGTCCTTCCTGGAGAGATTGTGAAAATATCCAGATATGATGTTCAGACACTGGATGTTGTACCAAGACCTGAAGGAGATCCCTCAGCGTTCTGCATCTTTGAATATGTTTATTTTGCAAGACCAGACAGTATTTTTGAAGGTAAGAAGATATAACATACAAAGCCCCTCCCCATCCCAGGAGATGTTATTCCGGAGAACGACAACTCTGGAAAGGACCTGGGATCACAGGGGGGTTCCACAGAATGCAAGCTTGCAGAAGAGGGCTGGGACAGAATGGGTTGGCACAGTTCTTGAGGAGATAAAACTCATCAGAAGGAGCATGAAACACCAACTTCCTGTTCCTGGCTGTGCAGATGGCCTCAGTCAGGCCTGCCTAGTCCTGTGGAGGGGATGCAAAGTTCTGGAGCTTTTCTCACTGACTTGTAAGCCTGCAACTTGCCATGGAAATGTGTAGAGCAAACTGAGAGGAAATGTGAATTATGCACACCAGGAATAACACTTCTTGCTGTCCTTAGGTCAGATGGTGTATTCGGTCAGGAGAAGATGTGGGCAGCAGCTTGCCATCGAAGCACCAGTGGAAGCAGACCTGGTCAGCACTGTTCCAGAGTCTGCAACCCCAGCGGCTCTTGGTTATGCTCAAAAGGTATATGTTAACTTTCCTTTTTTCATTTTTATTTTTCCCAAGTATATTTGCACATATCTCTTTTTCAAATGGAATATAATGGTATGGGCCGTTAGTTTTGTAGAGGTTTTTGGCTACTGTGAAGTCATACTAAGTCTTGAGGTTGCTTTAAAAAAACAGAAACTGAGAACAATCAGTTCTTTAGATATTAATTCTGTTTAACTGTCTCCTGTTTACAGTGTGGACTACCGTATGTTGAAGTACTCTGTAAAAATCGATATGTAGGAAGAACATTTATCCAGCCAAATATGAGGTTACGGCAGCTTGGTGTTGCAAAGAAGTTTGGTGTTCTGTCTGATAATTTTAAAGGCAAGCGAGTCGTTATCATTGATGATTCAATTGTGAGGGGCAATACCATTTCACCCATCATAAAACTGCTGAGAGAATCAGGAGCCAAAGAGGTAAGTTAATTTCCAGTCAGCACAATACGGATGTAAATAGAGGACTGATGGGGAGGGTAAAGCCCAGGGGCTCTTCTTCATTTATACTATATATTGTTGCCTTATTTACAAGGGCAAGTGTGCAAAAAAACCCCAATAGCTAATGCATGTTTATTGTGAAGATAGGATAGGTTGAGAAGTTTCTTTTGTATGACTGTGATTTTTGGGTGATGAAGGGGAAAGGAACAGGTCTCCGTTTATAACACAGCCTAGAAAGTCACCCGCATCCTGGGCTGCATCAAAAGCAGCGTGGCCAGCAGGGTGAGGGAGGGGAGGGATTCCTCTCTGCTCTGCTCTGCTGAGACCCCACCTGCAGTGCTGCATCCAGCTCTGGAGCCCCCAGCATAAGAAGGACATGAACCCACTGGAACAAGTCCAGAGGAGGCTCTGAAGATGCTCACAGGGATGGAGCAATCTCCGCTGTGAGGACAGGCTGAGAGAGTTGGGGTTGTTCAGCCTGGGGAAGAGAAGGCTCCGGGGAGATCTTATTGTGGCCTTCCAGTACTTACAGGCAGCTTAGAAGAAAGATGGGAACAAACTTTTTAGCAGGGCCTGTTGCAATAGGACAAGAGTAGGCTAGTGGTTTTAAACTAAAAGAGGGAAGATATAAACTAGATATAACGAAGAAATTTTTTACACTGAGGGTGGTGAAACACTGGAGCAGGTTGCCCAGAGACGTGGTAGATGCCCCATCCCTGGATGGGGCTCTTAGCAACTTCATCTAGTTGAAGATGTCCCTGCTTATTGCAGGGGGGTGGGACTAAATGGCCTCTGCAGAGTTCTTCCAACCCAAACTATTCTATGATTCTGTGAATAACACTAGGAAATACTGTAAAAATAAATTCTAAAAATCTGAAAAAAACTTTATCTTACTTTTAACCGTAATGACTTTTGTGTAGTGCTCTGGTCTGTTGTTCATTAATATTTTTCAGAAGTGGGACTTTGCTATCGTGTTATGATATAAAGGCCCTCACCTTACAGCTGTCTCTTTTGAACTTGTTTTTATTCAGGTGCACATCCGTGTGGCTTCACCTCCCATAAGATTTCCTTGTTACATGGGAATAAACATTCCAACTAAAGAAGAACTCATTGCCAACAGACCCGAATTTCATGATCTTGCAAACTATATAGGTAAATGATACTTTTTTCTTTTTCTTCTTTTTTCTTTTTCTGTTTTTTTATTTTGGAGAGAGATTTTACCTGTATGTATTTGATTGTCTACATCAAGGCAACAGTGGCAAAACTGACTAAGGTTAATACAGTAAATTTCTGCATTGTGACTACCCTATGATCAAACTAATTTAGTTACATGCTTTTTTTTTAACACAGTGAATTGTGTTTTGCCAAACAATAGAAGGCATTAGAATAATGGCATGGTCATAAGTTACAAATAAGGTGTGACAACACAGCTTTCCAATACTTAAGAGCTGCTTCTGGGAAACTCTTTACAACAAGGAGCTACTGTTGGCAAAATATGTGGTGAAAATCTGTCCTGTAATAAAAAGCTAATCTAGTTTCACTTTTATGAAATATTCATAAATGTCCAGAATCTGTAAACACCTACTGATTTTTCTATAAATTTAAATATATGTAAATAATTTAAACTGCATTATATAGTTCACTTTCAAAGAAATGGCATTTGAAACTAATCAAAGAATGTTAAATACATTCTCAAACCTTTAGAATGAGTCATGTTTGCAGCAGAACAAAAGAAGCAGCAAGAGTTTATGTTGCTTGTGATGTGATAAATAATGTGCTCTTCATGTGGATATCGGTGAAGGCTTGAGAGTGAGGAAATCTACTATTTATGTCCTATTGTGCTGCAAAAGATTTTGAAAAATAGTTTAAGAACACAGCTGTGGTTACAGTTAGAAAACTGTGAACTCGGATTTCCTGTCTTAAATACTTTCACTAATATTGCAGTGAATTCTTTTCCCCAAAATGAGTACGATGGCATGTAGAAACATTTCAAGTTTGTAGGATATCTCATTTTTAAGTATTATTTACAAAGTAATGAGCCCAAACGATAAAAAACTAATGATATGAAAAATCTTTCAAACTTTCCTACTGCTAGAACATTTGCACGAACTGCATACTTAATTATTTTTTAACATGATGGTTGTCTCCCCGCTCTGAGTCCCAGTGAGGGTTTGTGGTCCAGGCTGGGCAGGTTGGGAAGCACCAGCTTCCAGGTCCCGACTGCTGGCTCACTCTGGGAAACCGCAGGGAGTTTGGGGAGTCTTAATGCACACTCTGGATTTTATTTCCATTTTTGCAGTATAGGTGACATACATATATTATTTATTTCCTCTAGGAGCAGACAGCGTTGTGTATCTCTCTGTGGAAGGGCTGGTGTCGTCCGTGCAAGAAAGCATCAAAGCCAGACAAGAGAACGAGAACAACTTTAAAAGCCAGAAATCGCGCCTTGGGAAGATCGGTCACTGCACGGCCTGTCTCACGGGGGAGTACCCCGTGGAGCTGGAGTGGTGAACGTTCCGTGGATGGACCTCAGTTCATCTGGTGTTGAATGTACCTTTTTCAAAGATGCCAATAGCCTTCTTACAGTTAAATAATGCAGAAAGCTTATTACAGCCAACTAATTACTGTTACTAAAATACATCTTTACAGTAAAGACTTGCAGAAAGTCCTACGTGCTGATGAAAAACAATGTAAGCAGATTAAAATACAAAATCGTATCGTTTTGATGCACAGTTGTGCCTTCTATTTTCACAGAAAACATTATAAAAACCAAAGTGTTTTTTTTTAATTCTGTAGCAGTCCCTGAGGTTTTTGGTTTGGACTTGCCCCAAAAGATACCCCTGTTAGACTTGTTCACAAATCACGAATCGCAAAATGCGGTGTAATTTCAAATTATCAAAGTCTTAATGCAAAAGTATGTGAAGTTTGCTTTTCTCCTTAGGAAAAATACCAGATTCTGAAAAATCAGATTGCTTCCTCAGCAGTTCTTGCTTAGGCTTTTTAAGAATAGAAGTACCTAACTTTTACAGATATATATATATATATAGCTACACAGTTTTTATTAATCAAGGCCTTTGTAACGGATTGTATGAACGTAATGTCTAGCATACAGTTTTAAAAAATGAAGACTCAGGGAAATGCTCAGCCAAAAGCTCTCTAGTTTTTTAACTTTAAATTCTTTTTTTGGACGTCCAGTGGTGTTAGGTTATCTGTGTGTGCTTTTATCAGTTGCCAACAGGATGTGGAAAGAGAAAAACAATACTTGGCACTGCCATTTTTTTTCTGTCTTATAGTTTGTTTTCTCTAGGATAATTCCTGACAATTTCTGAATTCTGAGCTAACGCTCAGTGTGCTTTTCATATCCCAACACCTGAAGTAAACTGAAAAATAAAGTCACTTTTCATTTTTAACAGTAAAAACAATATATCAACTTAAGATTATGAGTTATTTTGGGCATAGTCTTATTTTGCTACATTACTGCTGTTACAATAAATGTCATGTTAAAAAAAAAGAGCTCTGAAGAACCACTAGATATTGAATGCACTGTAGTTTTTAATTGGTTGCAATTACACCATGTGTACTAATAAACATGAAGATCATCTGGACAACGAACCACTAGCTGAAAATGGAAAGCACCTTTTGAAAACTATTGCAAATTTACGCACAATTGTAAAAATATTTTGTATGCCTCAGCTTTTTCACTGAATACCAGCAACTTAATTTTAGATTTTCTATTTAATATTGTGTATTTTGGCCTTATAATTGTTTGTGATACTGTTAAAAGAAAAAAAAGCAGCAAAGTTTAAGAGCTTCTTCTTTCCTCATCATCTTCCACATACTTGCGAATTACAGCACTGGTGATGAAATTCAAAAGTGAGCTTTCTTAATGTGGGTTTTGTAGCAATTGTGCCTGATAGACAATCACAGAACAGAAGTCCCAATTCAAGAAAGCACATAAATACATTTAATGAAGTCAAGACTGCTCCTTGTGCAGTGGAATCAGAACCTACTTGCAGTCAAGCCTATGGGAGAATCTAGACTTTCATGAGCATTGGGCTCTTACGGTGTGTTCTTCACCAAAGCCCTGATCTGCATATTGGGAGATGTCTGTGGATCTGTTTTGTCCAATTAGGAAGTTTATTTGGTTTTTAACAGAACCATAACAGTTCATCTGGACAGTAAATTAAGCAAAAAGAGAAGAGGGTCCAGATTAACCAGGGAGGGGTGTGAGAAAACAGAAACACTGTCAGTAACGTTTTTGACCCTTCTTGTTTCCTACTCTCAAAAAAGGAATCCTTTTTAAAAGAAGGAATAAGTCGAGCTCTTAGGTTATAGTTACGTGTGAGGAGTCCTTTCTACTTGAGATAAAAACTTAGGTGCACAGTTTTAACAAGGTTGCAAGCAGAAGTCTATCGATTTATCTGAAATTGTCTATAGAACAGACTGTAAGCGAAACCTGTGCAAATACTCTTTTAACCTGCTTTCAACAGAACCGCTGTTTTTGAAGTCTGGTAATAATTGCCTAAATATGATGTGAGCATTAGGTGGCATCATTCTGATTTCAATAAAATTGAGTTCCTCATGCCTTTTTTCCTTCCATGTTATGCACATGAAATTACGCTGTCTGCTACCGTAAACCCTGTGATTTTTAGACACACTACACGCCTCAGCTTTAAGTTAAAGGGGAGATGATACTTTTCAAGTGTCTCTTTATTCTCCAACGGCTGGATTAACGCTTCAGGTTACCAGGCCTTTTTTTTAATCACATACAGCGCACATACACGTATCATGAGTATGTAGAGGCAAAGAACTCTCTTTTTAGGTGTCACTATTTGTGTAATTTTAACGTTTTACTGTGAAACTGTTTCTGCTGTACTACCGATTTGCAACCGTGCCAAATGACCATTTACAGGATGCGATGGGGCAGTAGAAAGCTCATGTCTAACTTCTCCCACGCGCAGTATTAAAAATGGCTCAGAACCTGTCTCCTCGTCCTCTCTCCCTTCGCCGTGCTCGCTGCCAGCAGGTACACAACGCTCCTTTCACTAAAAGGAGCTCCTTTCACCTCCAAAGTGCCCCGAAGCTGAGGGAAACCATTCCCGGCCTTACATTAAATCCCCCGCGGGCGGCCCGTACCGCCTCAGCGACCCCCCCCAACCACCTCCGGGGACAGAGACGGGTGACCCGAGCGCGGCGGAGGGACTGTGCCCTTCGCCCCGACCCCCTGCGCCTGTTTTATCCGCTTTCTCCTCCCCGAAGAGCCGCTGCCGGCAGCGCTCCACAGCACCCTCTGCCCTCCCACCCCCGGGGAAAATGGCACCGCCCCGCACACACCCCCGGGCGCAGCTTGTTGATGCCCAAAGAGCGCGACGGCCGCATTAGAGCCAATGAGAGCGCGCATTACTGCAGAGTCTGACAGGAAGGAGGCCGTCCCGCCAATGGGAAGCGCTGACCTTCCGTTGCTAGGTGGCGGCGGAGGGAAGGAGGGCGCCGGCAGGTGCTGCCGCAGGTGGGGGTTCGCGCCGGGCCGTGTGTGGGATTGGGGGCGGAGGGGGGCTTGGAGCGACGGGGGGCTGGAGGAGCTGCCTCCCCTCGGTCCGGACCGCAGCGGAGGCCCGACCCTGGCGTTATCCCGGCTCGGTCAGCCGCGGCTGGAACTTGGGTCATCCGGTTCGGGCACAGACGGGAGCACAGGAAATTCCATCTCCACATGAGGGAAAATCTCTTCCCTTCGAGGGTGCCAGAGCCCTGGAACAGGCTCTGAGAGGGTGTGGGGTCTCCTTCTCTGGAGATATTCAAACCCTGCCTGGACGCGGTCGTGTCAGGCCTGCTCTGGGTGACCCTGCTGTGACAGGGGTGGGACTGGGTGGTCTCTGGAGGTCCCGTCCAACCCCCGCCACTCTGTGATTCTCTGACGGGAGAGACGGGCTCCAGCCCGGGCAGGACCCTACAGGCCTTGGCAATCGGCGCCTTGGGCCTTCTGCTGGCGAAGGAGAGAATCGCATTTCACCATTCTGTCATTAATTTAGTTGTGTTAATGAAGCTGTTAATTAAGTTGTGCCCAGCTTTAAAAATAGAGGTGTAACAGTGAGGAACAAACTACCTCTGTGTGGTGAAATCTCAGTGAACTGCTGTATCCTGAGCAACTACACCATCCTGGGATGAGACCCAGGGTAAATGATAAAAGTATTACACTTTACTCTTCTGCAATATAAGCTGTGCTGAAGCTGTGTGTATTTTTTTTTCTACTTGGTAGTGTTTTGTGTATTTGCATAATTTGACAGAAGTATTAAAAGTCAGGAGATGACAATGCAGTCTGGTTTGTTAATTTCAGGGGGACTGAGGCTATGCTGCAGAGATGACTCTTCAGGAACTGGTGAATCAGGCAGCTGGCCTGTACTCTGATAGAAAAGCAGTTTGGTTTGATGAGTGCAATGACAAGCCTCCAGCTTCCTACACGTACGCGACGGTGGTTAAGCTTGCCATGGAGCTAACAGCTTTCCTTCAAAAGCACTGTCATCAGCAAGGAAAATGTGAAATAGGCCTTTACTGCTATCCAGGAATAAACTTACCGTCTTGGATCTTGGGGTAATGGTGTGAATGCTTGCAATTTGTGTTGGTTTTTTAAGGGTTATCTCTCTAAAAGCAAATTTTCAGGTTGATTGCATTTTTAATAACAACAAAAATGCAGTAATACTATGCTGATATGGTCAAGAGACACTGGAGTCTTCCATTCTTTAAGAAAAAAGATGGCAGTATTTCAATGTTTTGAAAGGCCACTGGTAACCGTTTTTTGAATCTTAAGTTCATTGATCTAAACTGTATGTAACTATATCCATTTTCTTATAAAGTGTATGATTAAGCATATCTATATAAATTTAAAAAAAAGAATGACTAGTGTCTTTGTGCTTGTTTAAAAATGGAGGTGATCTAACAGAATAAACGTATATATTAAAAAAAAAAGGAGTATGCAGGTTTTTTTAATGTATTCTTGTTCTGCTAGCAGAAAATAAAGATGCATTGAAAACAAATTTCATGCTTTAAGCTAACTGAGTATACAGTTACAGTTCCATTACAAATACTGTAGGAAAAATAATGAGCCATGGAGCACTGAAGTGACATTGATTATTTAATGGCTAGGGAATTGATATATTTCTGATCTCAACACTTCGGTTAATTCAGCCATTTTAAAAATCCTGCTTCTGCTGATGAATTCTGATGTTTGCATCCTTTATATGTGTACCTTTTATATTCATTGCATTTATGATGTAATACAGAATCACTGCATCGCAAGGGTATTTTTTTCCAGCTGATGTGTACAGCAGCAGTTGGGCTTCTTTAGGGGGATGATCTGTCTCTGTGTTTTCCTGTTGTCACCCTGCACTTAAAATGCACAAGGCTGTAAGATGTTTCACAGTTGACTGTAAAGATTTCAGTGAAATGAGCGAGTTCTGTAATCGTAAACCTCCCAGAAGGGCTGAGGAGCTCTCCCACTGATGGGGAACCGCTTTTCCTGCAGGCCAGCAGTGGAGCAAGTTTCCCAGAGATGTTGTGCAGGCACCATCCCTGGAGGTTCTCAAGACCTGGCTGAACCCCTCTGGTCTCACAGTTGGCCCTGCTTGAGCAGGAGGCTGGACCAGGCATCCTGAGGTCCCTTCCAACCCGATTTATTCCTTGATCCCAGTGAACTGAGCAGCAACACAGTTTTCTTTTGTTGTGTGACTGGACGCTAGTGGGACATGTTGATTCTTACAGCCGTCATTGATTGCTGAGTAATTAACGACTATATATGATGTAGGGCAGGCTGAAGTGCTTACTTATTCCAGTAGCTGTTCAAGCGTGCAGAATGCTGCACTTCCCAAATCTTCCTTCTGGATCTCAGCATTACTGCAGCGATAAATCATTTGCACAAAGAGGAAACGGCTCTAATTTGACATGGAAACTCAGCCTTGGAAGAAATGTGAAGCGTGATGGGAACCGTTCATATTTTAGGTGCCACTTACTCCTTTTGGCTTTTTGTGGCGTTAATATATTAATTCAAGTGCTTGCCTTCCTCAAAGGGAGCCACTAGAGGGGGGGATTGTAGTGAACAACTGTTGGAGCACTTAGGATGTGAAGCCTGTGAATGAGGGCAGAATGATACTTCGTGTTCCTCCGTTTGTTTATTAGGGAAGAAATTCCAGTAGATGCTCGGAATTTTTTATGCTGGACTCTTTAGTGAGAACAGAAAGTGTTTTCAGTGTGCAGGCTTTCGGTGTTTTCTTAAAATATGTTTATATGTGTTGTATAAGTATAAATGAAAAGCTTGTATTTCTGTTCCTAGTCAATAGCAGAAGCCTGTAAAACGTGGTGCTGTTGATGTCAGTGGTACCTTTGTCATCGCCAGCCTGCTTGGCCAGGAAGAATTTTGAATATTGAAAATACCAAAAGGCAACACTGATTATAATTTGCTTCCTATCAAAACCTTTAAAAGTCATGTTATGACTACGTTTTCTGGCTCTGGGAACTAATTGCAGTATAGAAGAAATGTTAGCGAAGTTTAAGAGGATTTTCTTAATTTTTTTTTTAATACATTTCAAACATTTTTGTCTTGCTAGAATCCTTCAAGTTCCAGCTGCCTATTCTCCTATTGATCCAGATGCGCCACCGATGTTATCTGCTTACTTCATGGAGAAAAGCAATCTCCAGTATATTCTTGTTGAGAATGACAAAATAAATGTAAGTGTTCAGCCTTTTAAAGGAAGCATTAAAGGACAATTTAGAAATTATTCAGATATTCAGACTGTATTCTGTTTTAATAAGCTTGGGTGGGGTTGTTTTGTTTTTTCATGTAAAGAGGTTGTCTTTTTCATTCAGAAAAGAATGTGTTTAGAACTAGAAGTATAAAGTGCTTCTCCTCCTGTTAAAAAAAAAAATAATAAAAATTGCCTACTTTCCTATTACAGTGTTGTCCAGGCCAGCTTGTAGGGTAGTGGCATTGGAAGACTTTTCCAGACTTCTTTCTCTGTATGTGAAGGATGAGAGTTGAAAATAATTGAAATAGTTGAAAATAATTCCTGCATTTAATTCTTTGGTTTTCCTCCTTCCAAATCTTGTACCCTCGCTGACTGCAAAGGGAATAGACAAGATCAGACTTTCTAGTTATAATTCAGCGTTCTGTGTCTTCTGCAGAATTCTTTTGCATATTTTTCCCTTTCTTTTTGTTATTTGCTTTGAGAATTGTTTATTTCTCATTTGTAAAGTGTGTGTTCACTGATATTTAATACATAAAAATGCATGAGCTTAAAACTCTCCTCCGAAAGTAGAGGGATGAGAAATCACAGCTCATTTGTATGAAGCAGTGTTTCATATTTCATTGCATACCATAGCACAATAACAGCGTATCCTGAGTTCTGCTGTTTAAATTGTTTATTTTCTTTTACAGAAATTCCAGATGTCCCACGTTGGTTGGTTTTGCCACAATTCTTCCCCAGTAGAACATATTGGTGTAACTCTCTTCCAAATGAGGTCGAGCAGTGCGGATTTAAATTCACAAGTAGATGATGAGAAAAGTAAAAATGAACCTTTCAAAGCTCTGGGTAACTCACAGCCAGGATGTCCCGTTTGCCCAGATCAAACTGAAGTAAAACCATCAGGTGGAGGATGCATGGACATTGGCCAGAAAGACTCTCTAGCGTACGTCTTGCATACATCAGGAACCACAGGGACCCCCAAAATAGTCAGAGTGCCTCATAAATGTATAGTGCCAAATATTCAGCACCTCAAGTAAGTGTGGATTCCAGTTTTCCTTTTCAATGCTTTTACAAATTTGTCATTTAGGGACTCTTTTTAATACTTCAGAGGAGCATAGATTGGGTTTTTGTGAACACTGGTTCACTTTTTCCTCCTTCCCGGCCTTTTCAGATTTCTTTGTGTTTGTTTCTATTGTTTCTAAATTGTATCTCGCAAAATTTTGTTTCTCTGAATGTTATTTTTAATGTTTAAATGGTGCTTTATCTGAATTTTTGAGGGATGTACCTCAAATAATACGCTGTTGCTGTGAGTATTGTATTCTGGCATGCGGCTTAGAAGAAACAGATAACAAAGTTAATTATTCATTCACAGTTATATTTAGTGTGTTCTGTAGTTTTTAAGTTCTAATTCCTTTTTGGCTAACTGGGTTTCTTTCCGTTTTATTTAATACTTTCTAAAAAAACATATTATGGAAAATACCATCTCTTTTTCTCTCTTTTTTTCCTTCCTCTTCACTGTTTTTTAATTTGTCACTCTTTTTTCTTCTCTTTTTTTTTTTTTCTTTTTTCCTCTTTCTTTTCCCCTATTAGTTGAAATAGGACCTTCAGTGTACTGTACTAGTGTGTAATGTGGTGGATATTTTGTAAAGGACCTCATTAGTTTAATCAATAGTTATAATGTTGATGCAGAAGCCTTTGCTCAAATTGACTCGCTTGCATATGCCTGGGTGTTCAGAGCAGCCCTTAAGACCTTACCTTTGCTAAAAGATGCTTCTTTTCCAGTTGGGATTTTTTAACAGCCAGCATCAGATTTGTAATTCCTACCTGTCTTATTTTAGATGCCTGTTTGAGGTCACACGGGATGATGTGCTGTTCCTGGCTTCTCCTCTAACATTTGACCCGTCTGTGGTGGAGTTGTTTGTTGCTCTGACAAGCGGAGCCTCCATCCTCATAGTCCCCAGCACTATCAGAATGATGCCCGTGGAGCTGTCTGCTGCTCTCTTTCACCGTCACCAAGTGACAGTGTTGCAGGTAGGCAACACCTACCATAAGTGTCTTCAGCGTCCTCCTTCTCACCTTTGCTAATAAGTATTACTTTTTCATTAGCCTAGATGCTAACGATAACAGAGCAGGAGCATTCTGCTTTGAAAGAGTAGCTCGTGCCATCCTTTCTGTTTAGAAAACTCCCCTTTGATCTATGGCTCAAACACTTTGTGGCAGAAAACTATGAACTGAAGATAAAACCGATGTTCATCTTAAGAAACCATTAATTCGTAAGAATTAATTAAAAGACTTTGTTAATTAAGCAGTTAGTTGCAAAGAATCCAGTAATGGAGTAACACATTATGGACCTTTTTAGCACTTTTTAATGGGCTTGATCTTAGAGCCTTTCCTCATAAACAACTTTGAAGTTTTAATGGTAGTCTTTATGCTAAAAATACAAATGGCACTGCTTTAGTTGTTATAGGGTGATAAAATGTGTTTACAATAACGAGAGCAAGAGAATAATTGATTCCACAGCAACATTTACATTTCCAGGCCAACTGCTTATATGAGGCTTCATGTGCCCCTTTACGTCTTGGAATAGATCATCTCCTATATGATCTAAATTTTAATAGTTTTAAAGCTTATTTTTGGAAAATTTAGTTGAACTTAGGAGCATCGAGCTCAGCTTAATAAGCCTAGCCCTTGCCTTGTACTGTAACAAAGTATTTTGTAAAACTATTAATTGAGGGTACAACCTTAAATCAGGGTGTAGGGGGAAGAGTCACTAGAAATGGATCTCACTTGTAGCTGATTTTGAACAAAATGACTGTGGTCTGGTTGGTTTATTAATTGTGATGAATCGACCCCTAAGCCTTGCTTTGTCATTAGTCTTGTAATTCTGAAGTATTTGCACTCATAGAAATGCTGAGATTTCCTTTTCTTTGGGAGGACTAGCAGTAGTTGAGATTGTAGTGTATACATTTAAGACTAGGAAGTAGTTAGCTGAGGATTCCACAGCAGAAAAAAATCTGCTAGTTACAAATATTTTGTAACTTTATTTTCTGCTCTTATTTTTATTTGTTATGATTGCTATAAACCTTGATGGGTTAGATTTTCATATCATAATCAAGTTTCTTGATCAGTTTAGCTCACTTGCTTTTAGAAAAAAACCCTGAGATATTAATTTCCACTAGCAAGATTTTTTAAGTATGTTTTTTAAAGACTTTTTAAGGTAGATACTTTAAAGCACATTAAGTGTTAATAGAAAAAGGCGAAATTTGGTGAATGAAGGTATTTGAGATGTCTTTCTAAGAAAAATTTGATTTTTTGATTTTTTTTGTTATTTAAGGAAGCTGTCTTGTTTGGGGTTTTTTTTTGTTATTTCTGGGGTTTTTTGTCTTTTCTTCTTCCCCTGCTTTTTTTGGAGTATGATGTGAAAGCTTTCAGAAAAACTAATCTTCGCAAACTGTTGTATTTACAGAAATCTGCAACAACCAAGAATCTGGCATCCTAGGAGATTTTAGTGTTATGGAAAGGTTTTTAAATGTTCTATATGCAAGTTAGTCAGATGTATTGGTTATATTTTTGCTGTAACATACTGGAATGAAGGGGAAAAAAAGCTCAAACAGTAACATCAAGAGAATGCTGCCCTTTCTGCTTTCTGTTTCAAAGTAATTAACACAAGAACTAATGTGCATACACTTTAGGTAATAGCTGAGACACAACTGGCAACCCATAACATTTCTAAGTAAAACAAAAACTGCAGAAGAGTATAGATTGGTGCTGATAGAACTCATTAAAGGTTCCACATAAGAAACAAAATCTTGCAAAGCACCAGCATGATCCGTACTTGTATCTGATGGTTGATGCCATCTACTATACGTAGATTGTTAAGTACATCCACAATGTAGCTATGCAGTGGATATGATAAAGCAGGAAGAGGTTTCTGCATATACTGAAAAAATATAGCAGGTCTTCATATTATCATTTTGTTTTGCTTTTTTTTTTTTTTTTAAATATCTATCATACAGGCAACACCAACACTTCTCAGAAGGTTTGGAGCTCACATTATTAAATCAAGAGTGTTGTCTGCAAATACGTCACTTCGTGTCCTAGCCCTTGGCGGTGAAGCGTTTCCCGTATTGAATCTCTTGAAAAGTTGGAAGCACAAGGAGAACAAAACAAGTATTTTTAATCTGTATGGTATTACTGAAGTGTCAAGCTGGGCCACTTGCTACAAGATTCCTGAAGATGTTTTTAATGCTGATTTTAGGTAGGAAAATTCACGGGTTTTGTGGCGTGGCATGTGAGTGATGAAAATCACTAGAAATAGAACCTTGGTCTCCTGTTTCCAGGGCTACTGAGTCCTCACAAGTGTTTATGCTGGTACAAATTACATTTGATTTTTCTGTAGAATTATTCTATTTTCTCTTGCTCTAATCCAGAACTCCCCAAGTACAAGCTGCTGATGAGTGATTCTTGAGCAACAGACTGCAATCTGAAATTCTGTGTACTTGTAGGCCTGTTGTTTGCTCATCACGAGGCTTTTCCAGCGATATTTTGCATGTTCAGAGAGAGGAAACCTAACACAGCTGTCAGTGAGAGTAAAGAAATGGGGCTCTGTAACTCTCAATCATAGCCTTGGACCAAAGATACACTCATAGTTTAGCTCTGTTAAGTTCAGAATGTTAATTATGTGATTTACTTATTTTAAGCAAAAATGCTCAAGGGTTACTTTCAAATGCAATCAGTAGATATATGTGTTTCTTACTGCTACCATGACTATGCTTTTGCCTACAGTTTTTAAAACTCCACAAATAATCTATTAAGTGGAGTCTAGGTAGTGGGGTTTTTCTGCTATTGGGTATTTTACTGTTCAGCAAATGATGCCAATGGTATTACTTGACTAGTGCCCATGACAGAAATTTGTCCAAGTGGCTCACCTAAGGGCTCATAGTAATTTTACTTGGACTTCCAGAAGTCCTTTCTTTTCATAATTTAGCACTCTGCCACTTTTCACTCAATTGCTCACCGTGTTTTTGTTCGTTGTAGTTTATAAAGAGGGTTGCAGGAGTGTCAAGGTCGTGAAAGGTACTTCCGTTTAGCTCAGTGTTTCATTTGCTCTCTGAAATGTGTGATTACTCCCTGGCATGATAATTATACATGTAGCTTGAGTTAGATGTGTCCTGCAAAATGGGATGTTTTGTGATGATGCGATGTATTAACCTGGTACTTTAACCCTTGAAGAGTGAGAACAGTGAACGGTCACAAAATGTTACTAAATTCTCATGCAAAACTCGCTTTCATTGTGGTTTCTCTGAGTTCTAAAGTTACCTTCTACTTAGAGAAACTGGCTTTTTCTACGCAGAAATTTCAGTGCTCCAGAGAAAATGGGGTGTTCTTCAGTCCTGACTGATGTGCAGTTAGAATGATGGAATAGTCTCTGACTGTTGTCTCCCACCCTTCACCTCAGATCCTCTTCCCTGTGAGCCTCATTGCAAAGGGAATTAGGGTTCCTTTGCAGAAAGCAGCGCCAGATACAACAAAACCAGGACAGACCATTTTATGTTGTCTTCCTTTCTTAGTATTGGTAGGACAGTTGGATGACAGCTTGGCTTTTATTTTTGCTACCTGAGTGATAAAAACTGTCACATTTTCTACAGAACACTAGAAAATGAAAAAAAAATCAGCACAAAGTTAATGCCTTAGTGGTCTGCACCCCTCTGTTTTTCAGATAGTTTGGCAAAATTAAATATTTAATCCCAAGTCTCATAATAGCAATAGCCAAATTCTGTGATTCCGTGAAGTTAGGTGGTGTTTGTCTTTTATTTTTGTTATTCTGTGGTATATGTAGGAATCTTGGGGGCTTGTTTGGCAATGTTAAATTCTACTCTTTCTTGGTTTGGCCAACTGATGAGGTTTTTAATTTTGAACAAATTGAGATGTTTTCAAAGAAGAAACATTTGTAGAAAGAAGCCCTGAGTGTCTACTTCTGCTCTAATACCGATCCTTTAAAAGATTGTATGATAACTCATTTCTGGAACAGTTGTTTTGTGTTCAGAAGGGAAACATTTTTACTATTTCTCTCTTTTATGTATTTAGAACTGATTTCCCTGTACCTTTGGGATCACCACTCCTTGGAACAAAAGTTGAGGTCAGAGATACCAACGGTTCTGCGGTTCTAGAAGGCGAGGGACAAATATTTATAGGTTATTTTATATTTCTTATTCTTCTAAGGTACTTTTCTTAATTGAGATTTAGTAATACCTTGGCTATTCTACTTGATGTAATAAGTTCAAGGGCTGGGGACCTTCTGATGGTATTTTAGGTTGTTGGAATGATGAACAGGAAAATACCATGATTTTAACTGCAGACTATGCTTTTGTTATATTGACCTTTTTCCTGCTTGCATTTCGGCGTTCTCAGTGGAAGTAATTTCTGTGTATTAATTAAATTAACTGCATAGCCCAGTTTGTACTTTGCAGAAGTTTAGGCATTGATAATAATCTTTTAGTACTTCTCCTAAACTCTAATAAGCATTATAAGAATTTGATAAAATAGTCCTTATAATTTTTATTTACAGTTAGCCATTTAATATATGTGACCATGATCTTTTCTTGTGTAGGTGGTGAAGAACGAATCTGCTTTCTTGATGATGAAATAACTGTACCCCTGGGCACAATGAGAGAAACAGGGGATTTTGTAAGAGTGCAGAATGCAAACTTGTTCTTCTTGGGTCGGAAAGACAATCAGATTAAACGTCACGGCAAACGTTTTAATATTGAATGTTTGCAGCAGGTAATATAACATCTAGTGAGTAGAGTATGCCAGTATGAAAGAGGAGGGATAAGGAACACGTTATTATCATCAGAAATGGGTAATTACTCATATTCAGATGACTTTTAGGAGTCCTAAAGAAATTGGGAGGGTGTATTATTAAAAATCTAGTCACATAATTTAGGGAGGAGTTTGGTTCTGAGCTCTTGGAAATCTGTTTTATTTTATGGTTTCTTCCAGCAGAATTGAGAACTGTATAAACACCTGAAAAACACTGAGTGTTGCACTGAAATGCTTGTATAGTTTTTCTGTAACACCCAATATCTGACTCTTGGATTATATCTCATTCATGGCATTTAGGCAAATAAGACATGTATCTCTGAGTCCCTTTTTATGTGAAGAAGTACAAACTTTAGCTACTAGAGAAGATATTTCACAGGAAGTTTTGTAAGAATGGGAGGCAAATACAAATTTTAAATGTGTACTCTTTTAAATTATGGGGTTTACTCCTTTTACTCTATTGATGAACTGCATTTTAAAGCCAGACTAATATTTTCAATTACAGGCTGCTGAAGATCTTTGTCAGGTAGAAGCTTGTGCAGTGACCTGGTACCAGCAGGAAAAACTTATCCTGTTTGTTGTACCCAAAGATGACTTAGAAGAGAGAGAAATGTTTCAAGAACTCCAGAAACGTCTACCAGCTCATGCAGTCCCTGATGAGCTTGTGCTGATTAAAGCTTTGCCTTTAACATCACATGGTAAATGAAACTATTAAGTACCCTTGCCACTTATTTCAATGGTCTGTATTCCTTTTTTGTTTTTTCAATTTACCAAAATCCAGTACTTGAAACATGGTTTTTAAATATGTATGTTAGATAACCAACTCCTAGTAGGAAATGATATTTTCTTGATAATGTTTTCACAGAATCACAGAATGATATGGGGTTGGAAGGGACCTCTGGAGATCATGTAGTCCAACTCCCCCCCACAAAGCAGGTCCACCCAGAGCAGGTTGCACAGGAACATGTCCAGGCAGGTTTTGAATGTCTCCAGAGACACAAACTCCACCACTTCTCTGGGCAGCCTGTTCCAGTGCTCTGCCACCCTCAAAGCGACGAAGTTCCTCCTCATGTTTAGATGGAACTTCTTATGTTCAAGTTTGTGCCCATTTCCTCTTGTCCTGGGCACCACTGAAAAAAGACTGAACCCATCCTCTTGACTGCCACCCTTTAAGTATTTCTAGGTGTTCATCAGATTCCCCCTCGGTCTTCTCTTCTCCAGACTAAAAGACCCAAGTCCCTCAGCCTTTACTTGTAAGAGAGATGCTCCAGGCCCCTTATCATCTTTGTAGCCCTCTGCTGTACCCTCTCCAGCAGTTCCCTGTCCTTCTGGAACTGGGGACCCCAGAACTGGACACAGTGCTCCAGATGGGGTTTGTTCAAGAGTCAAATCAATTTGGTATTATCACTGCACGTTTATTTTCTCAGTCATCCCTGTTGCAGTCTGCAACAGAACCCTGACTCCAGCTGTGGAAAGATCAGGCCCTGAAGGTGGGACCATGTGGGGAGGCCTTTTTTTTTTCTCCCAAACCTTATCGGTTTCTGTTAAGTGTTGTTGACTGACTGGGTAAAAAAAATACAAGTAGAGTTGAGTTTGATTAAGGAAGCGTGTACAAGAATAGAGTGACTATTTGGGCAGAGCAAGGTTTGGAAATGTAAATGCTAAGAGATCAATGAAAAAAAAAAAATCGCACTTTATTTTCTACAAAGGCAAAGTTGATATATCTGAACTGAACAAGATTTACCAGAACCATCTAAACTCCAGAAGGCGTGACAGTAAGCTGAGTGACGCAGAGGAATTGTGGGAAAGATTGCAGTATTTATGGAAGGTAGTATTTTGAGCTGCCTTTTTATCTTTGCAAGTGGATCATTATACATGTGTCAGGAATTAAACAGTTTTAAGAAGTATGACTAATGCAACCAGAACGTTCTAGCTGCCTATAGATTTAAGCAGTACAGCTCTTTCTGCTCAGTTAATACTTAAATATAGTCTCTCTGTGGTGGCCAAGAGGGAGTAATTTATATTTCTCTATCAGATAAAGCTGCAGGCTATGAGGTATCAGCAATTAGCATAGGAAGGACGTAACCTGTCAGTAGCTTTTTAAATACTGCTTCACATGCCAAAGAAGGTATCCCTAAGGGAAACAAGGAACTGGGACGTGGAAACTTTGTACAAAATAGCTACTGTCTCAGTAGAGTTTCTTATTTCTCGAGATAATTATGAATTGAAAAGTCCTTTTTTAAATAGATGACACAATTGCATAATTGTCTCTTGGACTGTCTGTTTGTGTTGTTTCTCAGTTTCTGTGCTTAAGACTTGTTTTTCAAGGTACTGAAACGTGATGCCAAACAGTATTACTTCTGTGTTGTTTCTCAGTTTCTGTGCTTAAGACTTGTTTTTCAAGGTACTGAAACGCGATGCCAAACAGTATTACTTGTTTTTTTTTTTTTTTTGAAGATAGTCTTCCAGGTTTCACCAGAAAGTGGCATTTGCTGTGGCTAGGATTTGAACAAGTAAATGTAGTGAAATTAGTAACATAATTTGTCTGTGCTGATACTTAGCGTATTGGTGGCTATAGAAATGGTAACCTGAAGGGATGGGATGTGCCCTAAACCCAGTATGGACAGCAAAAGGTGGCTTCCAAAACCAGAGGATTTGGACTTCACACCCAGACTTAACAAGCAGGGAATACAGTTTGTTGTAGTTCTTTTTTTTTTTTTTTTGAAGATAGTCTTCCAGGTTTCACCAGAAAGTGGGATTTGCTGTGGCTAGGATTTGAACGAGTAAATGTAGTGAAATTAGTAACATAATTTGTCTGTGCTGATACTTAGCGTATTGGTGGCTATAGAAATGGTAACCTGAAGGGATGGGATGTGCCCTAAACCCAGTATGGACAGCAAAAGGTGGCTTCCAAAACCAGAGGATTTGGACTTCACACCCAGACTTAACAAGCAGGGAATACAGTTTGTTGTAGTGACAATGCCAAATCCAAAATCCATCATGAATTGAAGGGGTTATAGTTTCAAAAGTAGGCAGATAAGTAGGTTACTTAAATAATTCAGAAGTAAAAGATACCAGTTTATATAAGTTTGATTAATAAAATAAAGCATCTAAACCAATTTTATCAAAAGGCATCAGTGTTTTATCTGTAAAGTTGTCATTGATAAATGGAATTGAGATTGAAAACAGCCAACAAAAATACAGCACACTTTGCTTTAATTCCATAGACTGCAGAATGGGAATTGAGCAAAACATTTGGTAGTACAGAACTAGTATCTCCCTAACTCTTGTTCCATCACTATCTGTATTGGCACTAAAACATTTCCTGGGATTTTTTGCAGATTAGTGAGTTTCCTCAGTTGTTGATTTTTAGTGGGACTTCTGGGTATTCAGGTGGATTTCACCTAACTTAAGTTTTTGTGTGTGTGACATGGTGTAACACCCATGGACTGTTACCTCTTTCCTTCTTCTTTTCTCTAGTCTGTTCTGGGTCTCCCAGGTGATCCCACCGGAGTTTCTAAAGATGCAGTGTTTCTGTACAGTGGTGGAGACTCCCTAAAGGCTCTACGGCTTTATGATGAAATCGAGATGCTCGTGGGCAAAGCTGTGCCTGGGCTCCTTGAAGTTATTCTCAGCCGCTCGATTGAAGAGGTTTATAGACATACTCTTAAAATTCTGTTTCCAGATGAAGACCAATTAATGAATTATGACAACGTTGCGAAAAGAAAATTAAGTGGGAACAATGGAGAGGAATTCCATGGAAAATATATTAAACTGAAATCTGAAAGAAGTCTTGAGGTTCCTTCCCGATTAATTTCATTTATTGCGCTAAGCAGAGGAAATAATTTATTTTCTATGAATTTCACCAAGTCTTTTATGCAACCCAGCAATACAGTACAGGTAGGAGTGGAACTGCTACAGCAACCATCCTTTCTGCATTTAGTGACTCCAGATACAACAAAAAGCAAAGGGCAAGGGTATGAAATGGAGAGCAGAATTCTAACAGCTACGAACAAGGCAAATAAAGCCAACTGTTGCTCTGAACAGCAAATCCATGCACAATGTAGTCACGTAACAGCAGCAGAGTTGGCATTGTGCATAAGGTGGAAGTCAAATACAAGAAAATGTGTTGATGCATCACCACTGGTTGTAATACCAGCTGAAGAAGGAATATCTGCATCTGTCTACGTTGGCTCTCACTCTCATGCCATGCAGGCGATTGATCTAGATTTGGGAGAAATAAAATGGGAGAAGAACCTTGGAGATCGTATCGAATCTTCTGCCTGCGCGTCTAAGTGTGGAAATTTCATTGTTGTTGGTACGTCTTTTGTTTTAGCCTTCATTTGAATTTTTTTTTTTTCTGCTAAATACGAGGTGAATGACAGAAAATCTTATTTCTTACCTCTGAATGCCCTCCATCTGCACTTATCCAGAAACTTCCATATCTTCTTCAGAACTAATTTATTGCAATATAGGAACAGAAGGAAGAAGTAATTTAGGTTTCATGATGACCAGTGGTGGAGCTTATCTAACATACACACTTGTGATTTATTATATGCCAAGTTTTTAATAAGTCCTTATTAAGGAATAGTCAATGGGTATGGTTTCTTTTTAGTGGTTAATTAAGGTGTGACCTTTAAACTATTTTTTAAAAAAAATTACAGAAAGGTGATACAGTCCTAAAATGTCTTTAAAATTTGATAGTGGTAGAAATTAGTACTTGGTGCCACAGATTATTTTTCACAGTGTTTAATTCTCTCCTTTGACTCTTCCTTTTGGAAATGCAAAGAACATGTTTAGATTTTTTTTTTTTGGTTTTGTCATATCCGTGGTTAATGGAGTTGCCATTATTCATCTTACTGTTCTCTTTTTTGCTAATACATACATATCACTGGTTAGCACTGATGTCCAGATGGTGAGGTGTTTTTATGTCAAGCTAATGTTACCATCTTTTTCCTAGTATTTTGATTGCTATTTACTCTGATAACAAAATTGACTGTTTCATTAAAGCTGAAGGAGTTTCTAGAACTACAGTTCAATTTTCATTGAAAACATACAGGCTTTATTCTTTCAGCATCTTTGTTTTCAGAAAAGAAAGTTAGGGAAAGAGGTAATTAAGAAAAAAATAATAATTATTCTAACTTTTCAGCAACTTTCCAAGTCTTCTAATACTATTACTGTAAAATTTGATATAGAAAGGCAGTGAAATAAGCATATATCAAATATGACCTAGAAAGAACACACGGAACAATCAACTGTGAATGTATGAACTATTGGCAAAGACTTTGAGCTAAAAGAAGAAGAGGAACATTGGAAAATGTTTTGAAACTGTACCTCATGAGTCACTTTATTTCTTTCCAGCAGTGATGCAGCTAGCAGTGTAAATCCCACCATAAATGCAAATATTCATTATCCTTTTTTCCCCTGTTGTGTTTTATTTCACACAGGTTGTTACGATGGCTTAGTGTATGTGCTTCAAAGCAGCGATGGAGAAATACACTGGACTTTTGTCACAGAAGATACTGTGAAAAGCTCTGCTGTTGTAGACCCTTCCAGTGGACTAGTCTACATAGGATCACATGACCAACATGTGTATGCTTTGGATATTTATGTAAGAGCACTGACTAACTTTTACGTATAAAAGAATAAATATCCAACTTAGACCATGTTTGTAGCACACTAGATGGGGCTCCACTGGAGTTAGTATTCTCAGAGTCCACAATGACACTTTTGAACGTTTGTAGCACACTAGATGGGGCTCCACTGGCATTAGTATTCTCAGGAGTCCGCAATTACACTTTTGAAATAGTTAAGCCTGCTTGAAGTGGGGTTATGATTACGTGGTGGGTAAATAGTTTCAGTGGTGTTCTCCACTGGTTCTTGTGCTACTAGTCCTCGCTGAACCCAAATCTTAACTTTCTTAGTTATTTTCTGTGGGTATTTCAGAATAGGGTGCCCAGCTGGAAATAAAACTTAACGGTGGAGAGGGAATCTTACATTCTAAAAGAGTAGATGAAGGGAGATATAAGAGGTGCAAATGCTGCCCCATCATTAGCTGAATTTCTTTTATTTCTTTTATTTGCTAGAGGGAATCTTACATTCTAAAAGAGTAGATAAAGGGAGATGTAAAATAAGAGGTGCAGATGCTGCCTCATCATTAACTGAATTTCTTTTATTTGCTGGAAAAGGAAGCAGCCGATGGTGAATGTGTTGCTATAATATCATGTAGATTATATCTTCACTTCTTGACTAGTATTTGCTGAGTAAATGCACTTTTTGATAAGCTCTGATATTCAAAGGTCTTTGTAAACATGATATACTTAAACTCCAATTGTAAAATTTTTTTATTTCTCTTTTTTTCTTGTGCTTACAGAAAAAGGCCTGTATATGGAAGTTACATTGCGAAGGTGGAGCTGTGTTTTCATCTCCTTGTCTAAGTTCTTTTCCACATCATCTTTATGTTGCTACTCTAGGAGGACTATTATTGGCGGTAAACCCAGTATGTACCTTTGCTTACTTGTCTTTGATCCCAATCTCAAATTTAAATGAAACCAAAAATGCATTTCTGAAGTTAAGATTGCCTTTCTGATGAAAGGAACTAGTTGATCATATGTTACCATGAGATATTTTTCACTTGAGGGCCTTATTATTATACACAAGGTTACCATAATAATTCCTGTATTTCAGAAAGCTATCTGGTGATAGAGAACTGAAGTGACTTGCTTGAATTTACATGCTGACTGTAAGCCAACATTGGAATCAGTGTCTTCTGGTTCCCATTCTTGTTCTCAACCTTATCAGTTAAACTAGTGACTGAGAGCATATCTGTAGATTAATTTTTTCCCCTCCCTCTCTTTGACAGTAGGATTCAAAAAAAGAAAAATCACACAGAACTTACTGAAATCAGAATAGAAGAGATTATAAGAGGCCCCTTCATTCCTCTTACCGTTTCCCTCCCCGTAGTCATTTAAAGAGCTGTCCCCCTGAATCTTGAACTGCTGTTCTGTTCTCTGCACTGGGGAAATGGCATTCTTGATAGATGTGGAGCAATTTCATGGTTTTCTGAGGCATTGTTGGCTTACAGCTGGTCTGGCCTGATAAAAAGAACAGTCACTTGGAGCAGCTGTTCATGTTTTTCTACTCACACAGCCCAGACCATCAGTCCTAACCATCTTTACCTCCCACCCACTAGAAGTTTCCTCAGTAATACCCAACCTGCTGTTAGAAGACCAGTGTGTGGGTTCACAGCTCTAGTGGGCTGGGGTTAAGCAAAACCAGATATTATTTTTTTCCATAATCCTGAGTAACAGGTAATTGAGAAGCCCAACTGTAACTCCAAGTAATTATTTATAAAAATAGGAACGTGCAGGCCACATTAGGAGCTTATTGTGACGATCATAGATTGTGGGTTGCAGTGTTTCCTACAGTATTTATAGTTTAAGACATGAACCAATATGACTTGTTTTCAAGATATTCTCTCCTTCGCTGGTCTTCGTCACATACTGAGAAGCTGGGAATGGAATGAAAATGAATCTGTAGTTTATTAAAACTCCTACTACAACTACACTATTATAATTTTGACTAGGGGGAGGAAGAGAAGGTTGGAACAGGGGTATTTAGTATCCCAGGGAAAACACTAAATATATTGTTGGAATAACATTTGAAGAGTAGTTTTCCTTCTGGTATGCATTTTGGAATGGAGAAGCCTGTTTTTCTTTGCTTTTGGGATTTTGTTGGGGATTTTTTTGTGGGTTTTGGGTTGCTGTGGTTTTTTCCCCTGATTCTGGGTCAAGCTGTGAAGGAAGGACTGTTTTGTGCAGCTTTTTACACTTGTGTTAAGCATCAGATATTCCACACTGCCATTTACAGGTGACAGGGAATAAGATTTGGAAAAGCTTCCTGGGAAAACCTCTCTTCTCCTCTCCTCACTGCAATGAGAACTATGTTTGCATTGGCTGCGTGGATGGAAACTTATATTGTTACACTCATTCTGGAGAAAAGGTAAAAGTGGTGGTGGTGGGTTTTTTTGTGTTCATCACAAAACCTTGAATAAGATGCTTTATTAATACTGTTTTCTGAGGTTTAGTGATTAACATGTACCTTTTAGAAGTGTCTATTTATTGTCATAGAGAGGAGAAAGTAGAAAAACTGTTTGCCTAGGGTAGTTCAGGGCAAAACTACAAATAAACTGCAGACTCTCAAATTGCTTCATTTCTAGTTTAGAGTTTACACCTAAAGTAAATGGTCCAGAGTAGTACCAGCAAATGAAATGGTATGGTTTTGTTTTCAGAGTTTTCAAGCATGTTTAAAGCCATCTCTTCTGTAAGATGGTGGCTATTTAAAAATTAAAGTTTCTTAGAATATTTATGTATTTATCAAAAACTATTGACATCACAGCAGAGATATGCCAAATCATAATTCTGACAAAATATCTGTCAGCCTTCACATTGAATTAAGTAATAATAATTTTAATTCCTCAGAGGTGAATGTGATTTGTGTCTGGTGTTGAAACAGCTGCCACTGTTTCTGTTTGTTTGCCTGAGAAGCAGTATACATGGCCAATTGCTAAGCCTTTTCTGGTTATAAAATATGTGTTAGCCCATGGCCTGCTCTCTGTCTGCTTGAGGAGGGATTTGTACATCATTAGCATGAGCAGGGGAAATCTATATTACAAAGACAGCGTTTGCCTTTTTGGCAAAGAGTGTTCAGTTTTCAAAGTTCATTAGTAATTGTGGTACATCAGCCCAAGAATATTCTTTTCCCAAGCTGGCCATCTTTACATGGGTCTCACAGAAGGTAGTAACTCTTCCACATGTTTTATGAGTCTTTTATCATTTACTCTGTGTGTAAAACTTTTAATTTGACAAGTATTTACCAGCCCTCGCTGAAATTTAGTATACTCTTGAAATAAAATGCTGTCCTGTCGAACAACTAGTCTATTAAAAAATTGGTAAAACTTTTAATTTGACAAGTATTTACCAGCCCTCGCTGAAATTTAGTATACTCTTGAAATAAAATGCTGTCCCGTCGAACAACTAGTCTATTAAAAATCACAGTTGCTGTGAAACTGATAAAGTGAACAACCTTTGATAATAGGTGCTTATGTTCTTTCTGTAGGCTTGGCAGTTCTCCACTAATGGGCCGGTGTTTTCCTCTCCATGCATCTCAAGTTTAACTAAGCAAGAAATATTTTTTGGCTCCCACGATGGCTTTATCTACTGTTGTAGCGTGGAGGGTAATTTACTGTGGAAATTTGAAGCCACTTCAAGTGTATATGGAACACCATTCGTTTTTCAAAGTAATGACTTAAAGAACAAAATTCTTTTGGCAGCAGTTTCTACAGATGGCAAAGTGTGGATCCTGAATGCCAAGAGCGGAACAGCAGAAGGAGTAGAGAAGCTTCCAGGAGAGGTTTTCTCTTCCCCCGTAGTATGGGGAACAAAGCTTGTTGTTGGCTGTAGAAATGATTATGTTTATTGCCTAGATTTGTATATAACAGGAAAAAAAGAACAGCTATGATGTTAGGCTGCTTCCTTTCTATTGTTTACATTTGTAAATGAAGAACTCAGAGGTGCTCTCTACCTCTCTGCCTATTTTACTGTAGGCAAGAAGTGCTCTTTGCTGACTTCTCGGGGGGCATTTTGCACCGGGCAGTGCCCAGAGTAGGTGAAGTGATATTTGTTCACTTGCTGGGCTGATGGAAGGAGGGTGGCTGCTCAGCACCCAGCCAAAGGAAACAAAAGTCAGTGGTTTCACTTGAAACACTTGCAGGATTGGGATAAGCTGTGGCTAAGTGCCATACTCTGCAGCATGGAATAACATTCTTGTCTCCCTGAGGAAGGAATGTGTCCCTGTCTCTGAGTCCAGCCTCGTCTGTGCCCTGAGGGTCCTTCCTGGCCTGTGCCTGGCTCTTCCACGCTTCAGACTGGTGTTGGTCTACTCCCACGAGGTTTCTAGGCTGTGGCAAGGTAACCCAAGTCCTTTATTGAATCTGCATTTTAATTTGATTTCTGAAGACACAGCCTGTGTTGTGTCTACCTGGTAGTAGTGACCTATTTACTATAGTGTGTATAAGCTGAATCATTCATCTTTTGTGAGCCTTGGCCCCTCCTTTGGCTTAAGTTCAGCCAAGCAGATGCTTAAACTCCGTTGAAGTCAGTAGGAGTTACTTCTTGAATTCTTGGTGAATATGTGTATATGTATTAAATTTAAATCATGGGTACAGTATGAGTTCCAGTGTGCACTGCTCAGATCAACCATTGTCAAATCATTTAAGAGATTTGAATGAATGCTCTATACAGTGTCTTTACAGAGAAGTATTAAAAAAGGGTTGTGTAAGTTGTCTTTGGTTGTCTTTTAATGCCTTAAAAGGATTACCAGTGGTCTGAGTAATGCGAATCAAGTATTTGCAGTGACAAAAGTACATTTAACTGCGAGCATCTTGCTGATTATGTGTTTTCTAAAAAAACTATAGCAGAAACTGTTTTCTCTCTCTCTCTGACGAGCCATCTACTTTGAATTCTACCATCTTGAATTAATGAGTAAAGGGGAAGTTGCACTGGCTGTGTTGCTTCATCTGTTTGGTTCCTCCATTTTATTGTTAGCAGAAATGCATGGGCAGGATGCTTGTAGCACTCTGAGAAGTTCTATTTATAAAGCAAACCTGGACTACCCCGTTAGCAAAAGGAGACACAGAATACATACATTATGGATTAGATAATTTTGACTGGGTTATAGTTTAATAAGAATTAAAATGACATTAGTATAATAAACAATTGCACTTTAAAACATTTGAAAAATTAAAAAAGTACACAACAGATACCCCACAATTATACATCTTATAGCTTTTATACATTACTATATGAACATAGAGGTTAATCGTATATAACCTTGTCAGAAGAAATGGTATTTTGTGTGTATAAGTTACAAAAAAATTGAGACAATATACTACATAGTGGTTTGTTCGGTTCTTAAAACATTTTTGCTGTTTTCAACTTGGTAGTAATGTTTTGGTTTTATTTTTACAGATTTCCAACACTTTACCAGAAACGGTTGCAACAAAGCTAAAGCAAAGTAACACTTCACTTCATTGGTCTTTAGTGCAAATTTTTGTAAATTTAACATGAAATGTCACTGTTGAACATGTACACTTTAGAAATGTTTCCACCAAGTACTGTACATAATACAGTTTCCATTATTACACTAGATACCTTTATGGTTGAAAAAAACCTTGCTTTGAAGCTTTAGATTAAGACCATCCTTAATGAAAGCTCTATCCTATGTGCTATAAATGTATTGTATTGGAAAATTGCATCCTTATGTCATGCACAATAGCACCTAATTTTGCTATGCTTTTCAGAATACCGGTATCTTTAATTCTTTAATCCTGATTTACTTCACCTTCTCCATATTTCTGCCTGGCTCCTTTTGCCAAGAAATAATCATAAAGATGGACTTCAGGCAGTTTAGTTCTTGCAATTATAAATGCATACTACAAGCTTATAAACTCAGAAAAAGTGTAAATTTACCTTAAGAAGCACTAATTCATGGTGCTCACAGAGCAAAAATAATTATGGGCCCAATTCTTTCTTCAGCTAAACTTGCAGAGATAGGACTTTGAAGGCGTTAGGTGGGGTTTTGTTTCCCGACTCTGTATAAAACATTTTAAATACTTATATTAAGGGTAAAAAGTTGCTGTAGAGATTCTGGTTTTACATATGAAACTGAGCAAAACTGATGGCTTGAGACCCAAAATGCCCATTCTTGCTGCTGCACATCTACTCCATCTAAGGTGTGCGTTGTGTTTGTGCTATTGTAACCGTGGTGCTGCAGCCTTTGGTTCTGTTTGGTGGGAAATAGTGTATTCAGTAATGACTTTTGCTGACGAGCCCTTTTTGATTCTTGGAACAGGAGGATCTGGCAGGTTTCGTTCTGTTTTCTGCAATAATTTAAAGTGCTGCCTCTCATGCTGCATACAGCAGTTTGGCTGAAGTACTTCCACGAAACATATGTGGTATCATTCTGTAATGATGCAGTTTCTTCTCCTGAAAATCTCTCCCTTTATGATGTTGTGGGCTTAAAGGCTCCTTGGAGCCTTACAGTTATAAGAAGGAGATGTTCAAGTTTGTTAAAGACTTCCCTGTACAACAAAGTCAGGTGTGTTACAGGTTTATTTACTAGGGTGACTTTTTGAAGTGTAGACCTTGCTATTTCTATGGGATGCTGAGCATAGTAAAAATTTTATTACATTACGGACTTTATCCTTTTTTGTGAGAGGGAGGGGGTGACCATTTCTGTTTTAGTGACAAGAAGTAATAAAGTGTTCAATTGCCACAGCAGATACCTGAGATGGGGTAAGTAAACTTCTTTCTGAAGTGCTCTGGCTGTGTTGGTCAAAGTGCAAGTTCATCACCTGAACTACCTGCAGTTGCACATGGAGTAAAATCAGGAAGAATCCAGAGTTAAAACTCCTGAGACTCTTGCTGACTTCATTTTAAGTTCTCTGTTAACTTCAGCTCTGTGACTCTTACTCCTGTGGGAACTCACTGAGACTAATTCTGCAGCTACATGAGCACAGGAATAGTTCTGCTTATCTTCATTCCAGTCGATTGATTCAAAGTAATGATTTGCAATCACTGTCTCTGTGCGTCTTAAATATGGCCAAGCACAAACAGTGATGCACTTAAATGACTAGAAGAAACACTGACTCACTGCCTTCTTTCTGAAAACTTTCTGATTTTTATTTAAATAATGGGGGTTTTTTGCTAGGTATGATGAATTGTTTTCTTCCTAGGAATGAGGGAATACAGACATAGTGTATGAATCCTGTGAGGAAGGAAATTACCTCAGCCTTTGGATGGTGCCATCTCTCTACTCTTCATTTGCAGGTGGAAAGATATCTCCCCAAGTTCTTCATGAGGGAAGGATCTTTCAAATAGCAGATAGAACTGACAGTTCATACAGTTTAACACTTAAAAAATAATTTAGGAATAAGAGAAGGGAACATGCATCTTGCCTTTATTTTCAACAATGGAGTATTGAAAGCAAATTTCTGAGATCTCTACTTAAGCGCAGAGATCTAAAATTCCAGAACCGAATACCCACGGAATCTAAAGAGTTTCTGAACCAAAGCTCTGGCCCTTTTTATGATACTCGCTAAAATTTACATCCAGTATCTGAGCATACTTAAGTTTTTGAGAGAATCTGGCTCTGAAATTTTTGCCGTGACCTCGTTTAGCTATTTGTCAAAGCAATGGACTATATGACTTGAGTAGACTTTACAGTGAGCTAGAGCAAAACGGCAATCAGTTCAGTTTTCAGTCCTTCAATACATGCATTTTCAGGTTTGTTGTGTGTAAAAAGCTGAATAAATAAAAAGAAAGCAATTAATAGTCAGCAACAGAGATGTAATTTTACAGTTTACTTTATGATCTGTGGACAGTCACTCCAGGCTTTTGCTTTCCTCTTGGCTAAGGCCAGCCAGGCTGGTTCTGTGGACACGGGGTTAGCATCAGGTGTGGAGAATCTCTTGGCCACCTCCTTTGCCAGGGGGTTGGATGGAACAGAATCTGAAATTTCCACTGGTTTTGACATGGTGGGGAGGGGAAAGAAAAGAAAAAAACCAGTAACATTAGTTGAGCCCTGTACTTTGTTGCAGGATTCTAGAGATTTCGCTTCTTTTCTGTGCAGGTGTTCTGATCTAACATTTCATATTTATTTCCAACCTTTTTAGTTAAATCTTACTTTTTACTGCATGTGCAAAATAATCAAGTTAGGAGGAGCCGAGTTTCTTTTTTCAGAGGTGACTCCAGGTAATGTAACTCACAAAAATCGGGACAAAATTTTCAACCTCTGTGAGATCCAGAGAAAACTTTTCCAGTTTGCCAGTCATTGTCTTTACATAAACTATTTTAATTACATCTGCAAAGTAGCAAAGAGCGGAAAATAAAGCTTGATTTTTCTTTTCCTCTTTGGTATTGCAGCTGCTGGACATGTGTAACCCAACTGCATTCAGCAGGATTTAGATTACCTCCTCAGATTAGAGCTCTTAAATAAGCAGAGAGAAGAAAGCTGTCCTATAGTTTCTGCCTCAGTTAACCCCTCCCGTGAGACTGTCCTGAAGAAGAAACAAACTGACTTTCTCCAACAGCACATTTTCTTTAAAATAGTGTGTTTAAGACAAAGACCTGTCTCAGCAAGAACACGCGTTGAATAAGCAACTGATTTCTAACAAGCAACTTGACAGAGCAGAACTGTGGAAGTACATGGTAGAAGTGGGGTGGGAAGAGTCTTTAATTCTGAGACAGTGGGTGCCCTTGAAGGCAGCCTGGATGGAAATGAGCCCTGTCTGAAAGCTGGGGAGCAAATCTAAAAATCTTAGTTACAAAAATAACTCCTCACTAATCCCGCCTTTGCACATTTTATTTTTTATGTGCCAAAAAGGCTTTTTTGTTAAATGTTCCTGTTCAGTCCGAATTACTTTTAGCTGCCTTTCAGGTTTTGGAGGTTTTAAAAAGCTTTAAAATTGCATGGATGGCAAAAATTGTTTATTTTTCTTTTTAGTACGTCTTTAATCCTGTATTTGTAGCTGTAACTAAGTGCACAATAGGAGCAGCTATTGCTGTAGACAGACACTTTGAAAAGCTAATTATTTTAAAGGTTATGGCAATTTATGCTATTGTAAAGGTTACACCCTCTTATCAGTTCCTGTTGTACAAGACTGAAGTCCAAGATGTTTATATATCAACTTTTTCAAGTTTGGGTGGTTTTTTTGATGTCCTTAGAGGGCTGCAATGGAGCCCTGTAGGACCTTGACAAGAATGTTGTAAAGCTGTTCCAGCTGCCCACCTCCAAAGCCATTCTGAATGGGGAGTAGGAAAGCTCTGGGGCAGTCTAAGTGGGATCTTAGCATGGTTTGGGTCAGAAAGGACCTTTAAAGATCATCTAGTCCAACCCAAGACATTGCAAGGGAAGTTCTCAGGGACATCTGCGCTGGCGTGGAGCCGCGGTGGGGACATGCAGATGCTGGACCAGCCAAATATATGGGGGTTGTGCAGCTTGGAACAGTCTAAAGCAGGAATAGCACTGTTTTGCCTTTACTGTTACAGATCAGATAAATGATCAGATGAAAAGAAATCAGATTTAAAAAATGGGAGAAAATCAGATAAACCCCACTGCCTTCAACAGCTGCATTCCATAATCCTTGGCTGGGAGTGGTACTGAATAGATTGGGCTGATACGGGGATTTACTTTCAAAGAAACCCACACTATTTACTGTGCAGCTCATGAAAATGTTTGTTTGACACCTATCCTTTTTGCCTAGGAGTAGTGCTGGTACAGAAATATTTGGCAAGTCTCTATTTTAACAATCACCCTACACCGCTCCAAATATTATGCCCTTTGGTGAAGTATTTATTTTAACGGGCCTGCCTGTTGAATATGTAATTATTTCAGCTTAGCTGAAGTGAAAGATAAAGTAGTAGGTTCTGGTTCCAGCCTTCGATACCAAATACTTGACTGGGAGGGGGAAGTCCTACAGTCGAAGTGAGAGGCTGCCTTCGAGGGGATTCCTTAGGTTTTGCCTTTTTGAATGAAATGAGACCACTCATTCCCAATGTTCTTGACAAACTGGGAGCTGTGGGAACACAGCATGGTTCATTTCCTACCCAAATACACTTTGTAGAAGTTAGGTATCGTCCCCCCTCTGTGCTAACCCCCAACTTAAAGGCAGAACAGTCCTGCAGTTACAACTTGCAGTAAATCAAACCCCTCTAATGTGCATTAGTCACGTTCCAAAAATACTGTTGGATACAGCTTGGGGGAGACAGCCTAATTTTTTTCACTTGAACTGAGGCAATTCTGAGTAAAACGCAGTAGTGCACACCCTTAATAACCTGGGGAACCTGGTAAAAACCTGTTAAAATCCTTATCTCTCACTGTACCTGTCACAGAAGTTGGAAGGGTGTTGGACTTCTTCAGCTGCTCCCTCCTCTCTAGTCGTGACACAGCGGTCTCGATTTTCTTCTCCCCTTCTTGCGTCGTAGATTTCTGCAGTGTGTTTGTCTTGCTGCTGCCGCTGCTTTTATTTTCTGACTGATTATTTAGAGCAGCCTGGAACAGAGAAAGAAAAAGTTAAATGAGCAGCAGCCTGTCCTGTAGGGGCTACACGTAAGAGATGTTGCTTTCATTCATCACCTGTCCTTTCCTTAACCTTCCTCTTGGGCAAAGACTCGAAACACTCTGCTACCTCTAAAACTAACAGTTATTAAAGACTGTAAAAAAAACCCTCACAAAGTTAAATTTGTCACGTTGTCATTTCGGTCAAAATATTGGACATTTTGAGCCGGCCCTACCTGTTAAATACAGCCCTGAAACCCAGTGTGCAACTATGCACCCACTGCTGGGCTTTTCCAGCAATTACCTATGTCTGTAATTAGGCATGCCTCCATCAGAAATTTGGGTCTCATAACAAACATCAAAATATACTTAGTTATCCACATAATCTCCCCTTTTCCCATCTGTGGTATCTATGTACAGTGTCACTGCTTGTGTAGCATCACTTCTGTGCCGTAAGCAGAACTGGTTTTGCTACTGATAGAAAACCAGGGATAGTAAATAGCAATTTAGAGAACAGGAAAAAAATGATGCTTGAATTCAGTGCCCACTTTAAGCATTTGGATGTTTCTTATGGCAGTTCATTTCTTCCATTCATCTACATTTTATCCAAACAATACGCTACAATAAAAATAAATTCAAACGTACTAATATTCACCTATAAATATTTCAGCTGTTATTACCCAAGCATTAAGTTCTTATTTACCCAAGCTTTGAAAGAATCATGTTGCATACAATTTTTCTGTTCCATCGCCTGCACAGGGGTTGTGCTCATGACTGCCATTAACCTGATATTAAGGCATCAGAGTTTACACTAAAATTGTCACATTATTGCACAGTATTTTTGCAAAAGACTTTCAGACTATTTTTAACTCACTGTCATTTCAGCTTTTATGAAATCTTTCAGACCAAACATTTTTAAAAAAAATATCCCTTTTGCATCATAAAACGAGCAAAGAGTTATAATTATGGTATCAGCATTTCTAAGGGGCAGGTTTCTAAAGCTTGCTTACATTTTCTCTCGCCAGCTTCTCTGCTTGCTTGGCCTCTCTGGCTTGTCTCCTCTCTTCCCTCGTAGCTTGCTGCTCGCGGAAGCCCTTCTGCTTTTGCAGCGCTAACGTAATCCAAAGGGGCTGTGAAGTTTCAACTTTTTCCATCAATTTAGAGCCATCTAAAGAGTGCCTGCTCTGGAGGACGGGCTTTTCTGGAAGAAAACATGAAAAGAATTGGTTAAGCAATGCACATCTCTTGTCTGAAGCAAAACCGTACAACTTCTCTACCTTGTGAAGACTCCAGAGCTAAGCCCACGCCATCCACAGACCTTCCTGGAGACTCTACATCAAATCCTGAAACAGGTTTTATGCCTCAAGAATAAAACCTAATTCAGCACACGCATACACCTGTCCAAATTTATCCTTTTTGTTTTGTTTTGTGAAAAAAGCCTACCCCAGACACTTGGTTCCAAATGTATCCTTTTTTTTTTTTTTTTGTGAAAAAGGCCTATTCCAGGCACTTAGAGCTGTAGCCTAATTTACTACAGGTACTCCCACAGTTAAGTGGTACATAGGCACTGATTGAAGGGGATGAAATACCACTATGTACTGCAGTCCCCTGGTTTTTGCAGACATATTGTCCAGTTCTGGGCTCCCCAGTTCCAGAAGGACAGGGAACTGCTGGAGAGGGTAGAGCAAAGGGCTACGAAGATGGTGAGGTGACTAGAACATCTCTGTCATGAAGAACGGCTGAGGGACCTGGGTCTTTCTAGTCTGGAGAAGAGGGGGGAATCTTACCAATGCTTATAAGTACTTAAAGGGTGGAGGTCAGGAGGATGGAATCTTACCAATGCTTATAAATACTTAAAGGATGGAGGTCAGGATGATTGGGTCTTTTTTCAGTGGTGCCCAGTGACAGGAGAAGAGGTAATGGGCACAAACTGAAACACAGGGAGTTCCATCTAAACATGAGGAGGAACTTTACTTAGAGGGTGGCAGAGCTGTGAGTGGGAGGGAGCAGCACTGGGGTGCAAAGATGCTGCTGCAGAGCTCAGTGAGCACAGAAATCCCCAGCTAGCTCCGGCCCAGCAGCTCTGCCTCCAACAAGTTTCCAGAAATCCCCATTTAAGAGTGGAAGTGAAAGGAAAAAGTGTAAAAAAATTGTAAAAACTAAGCAGCCATTCCACTGAGATATCATTTTAGAAGTGTCTTGATGCCTGCAAAACTCAAGAATAGAAAACAAAATTGGGATTTCCCAATTAAATGCTGAATTCCTGCCTTGCTCTTTTAAGTGTCCTTATGCTGAAAGAGTAATTTTTCCTCTCGTACAGAATTTCAGGACACAGGGGTTTTCAGTCATCCTCTGAAGAGCCACTATGGCTACTGTAATTGTTTCTATTATTGAAGAGTGCCTCTGAAATGCAGACTCCTGTGCCCAGCTTTTTTTGGGCTAGACAGAGAATTTCCTCAGGATAGGCACTAAAAGCAGACGCAGATCTTAATATTTTTTTAAGCTAGATAATATTCCCCTAAAAGATAGAAGCAATGTAATGTAAACTATAAAAATTACTCCCTCTGCTCTGCTGACACGTGGGACACAGAGTCCATCCTCTGACTAGCCAGGTAACGTCTCTGCCAAGGAAATCACACACACACACTTCAGTCACTGCCTTGAAATTAACTTTCTTAAGCAGGTCACGCTGGTCACACTAATCTGTGTGTTTCCGAATTAAATTGTGGGGATGGGAAGTCCCATTCATTGAGACAACCCTAAGCAAAGTAGTGGTGCTCCACAAATAACACACTGGGTCAAAATTATAGCTTAAGGCTAAATGTCCTCCTCTGGTCTTCCAGTGTCTCGCTGTGGGAATGCAGACAATAGCTAAACGGCTTTTGAAAAATACATACCTTTCTTCACTGGCTCAGGCTTTTTGTCATTTTTTTCTCTCCACGGAATACTTATCGATGGGAAAAACGACTTCTTTTCTCTGATTTCTTCCTCTTCGTTTTTATACTCAGGGGATGGTGCTGGTTGTGCTGCATTTCCTCGGTCCTCTTTTCTCCAGCCGACGTCCGATTCAGCCTTCACCAGCCTCTGCCCCGGCGTGTCCCCCGGGTTGGATCGGTTCAGTTTAGAGAGAGGAGAGGACGGCGGGGTCTGGCTGGTGGGCTTTGGAGCCAGAGCAGGTTTCTGTGACACCAGCAACTTGCACGCTGGTTTCTCATGAGGGTGAGTGGCAGGAGGGACCACTGGTGGACCCGCCGGTTGTGAAATCCCCACCACAGTAACTGAAGAGTCTTTGGAGTCTTTTAAAATACCGTGGTCGTTCGCTCTCCCCACCCTTGGGGATGTGCTCTCTTGTGGAGCGAAAACTGCGGATTCTTTCTCACCTTCTGCCGCAACTAGTGGGTCCGGCATACCCTCAAAACTGTCTCCTGCACTGTATCTTTTCTTTTTCCTTTGCTCTGCCTGTTGATCGTAATGGAAACGTAAAGAGTAGTTTGTCCTTCGCAACTTGATCCCAAAAGGAGAAACGTTCTCTTCTCCGTTGGGTGTTGGTTTGTCTGCTTTTTTTGTGCTGTTGTTCTGCTGGTTTTCCGGGGCACCGGGAAGTTCCGCCTGGGGTAATTCCTTCCCTGGAGAATGAGGAAAACTTGGAACAAGGAAAGACGGAAGATCTTTTGCAAATTTGCAGCCCTCTGTGTTGTCTGTCACTTCACTGCGCGTTTCCATTTTCTCCTTAGCCTTTTCAGCCAAGTTATCCTTGAAAGTGGAAGCCACATCCTCCTTTGAATCGGTGGATGGCCCAGTGATTCTTCCCACAGCCGCCGTTTCGTTGCCTTTCGCCGCGCTTACATTCTCCCCATCCAAACTGGTTTTTGAAGCTTCTGAAAACTTTTGCCACGCTGGTGTTATGGAGAACTTCGCGTTTGCTGAGAGGGTTTTCCTCAAGTTGCCGTGGGGGCCACCCCTCCCTCGGGGTGTCCAGTCATCGCTGTGTCTGCAGGCGTTTACCCGGTCTCTCTCGTTGTATTTGCTGTTTTCGGCGTTCTTTAGGATCCTGGAGCGGATGGAAGCCCACTCAGCAAGCACAGCCTGGTTGTTCAACGCCTCCTGAGCATATTTCATTTTACTGCTGCTGGGCTTGGGCTCCTGGGGTTTTTTCTGGGCCTTCTCTGGTGAAGGAATATCCACGTTTTTTCTCTCTTCCGTTAAGCCAAGTAAGGATTTACAAGCCGTGTCCTTTATCTGGTTCAAGTTGACGGCGGTGCCACACAGCTGTGCTCCCGTAACCAAAATAGCCGTGTGGGGCACACACACAGATGATGGGAGTGTGTGGGAGCCCTTGCTGGAGGTGTGTGTCCTGTAGTCTTTGACGGATGGAGAAGATGCTCCTTTGGCGGGCATGACTGGACTCAGATTTACTTTCTGAAATATGATCTGTTTATCTCCAGAAGACACTTGAAACGTGAAGGGTCTGGACGCAGTCTGCCTTTCGTCTACCTCTTGCCACCTAAGTTCTTCCCCTATTCGCTTCTGCTCCTGAGCTTCAACCTCTCTTTTCAATTTCTGGGCTAGGACTTCTTCTGCTGTTTTATTGCCTTTTTCTGGCTGTTTGAGTTTTTGGGCTCTTGAACCTTCTTGGAGCTTCTCCTCTACTGGATGCCTATCAGCCCCTCCAGAACACAACTGGTCCTTGTCCTGTTGCTGTTTCAAGGACTTTTCTTGTTGGTTTTGCTGAAAATTTTGTCCTGTGCCTACCTCCTGCTCTTTCAGCTTGTTCCATTCATGTTGGTTTTGTTCCCTTTGCTGCTTCAGTTCATCTTGTTGCATAGCATCTGCACTTTCCATGTGCATTTGTTTTGTGAGCTTGTGTTTTCTCTGCTCTTCTTGTTTCTTTTTGTTTTCTGTTACCTGCTGGGGTTGTTTTTTCTCTGTCTTTTCTCCTTTCTCCTTCAAATGCTGCCTTTGTTCCTCCTCTTTCTTCTGTAGGTTGAAGCTCTCAGCTTCTTTCTCCTGCTTCAGTTTTATTTCAGCTTCTTGAAGTTCTTTCTCTTCTAGCTCTTGTCTCTGTTTTTCTTCCTTATTCTTTTTCGTGAGTTCTTTTTGTTCCTCCAGCCAATTTCTTTCTTCTTCTTCATGCTGTTTTTTAATCTCATGTTGCCTTAATTCTTCCAGCTCTAGCTTCTTCTGCTCCTCCAGCTCTCGTCTCTGTTTCTCCTCCAGCTCCTTGCGCCTCTGCTCTTCCCATTCCTGATGCTTCTGCTCCTCCAGCTCCTGCTTCTTCTGCTCCTCCAACTCCTGATGTCTCTGCTCTTCCTCTTCCCGGCGCTTCTGCTCCTCCAGCTCTTGCCTCTTTTGCTCCTCCTGTTCCCGGCGCTTCTGCTGCTCCAACTCCTGATGTCTCTGCTCCTCACGTCTCTGCTCCTCCCGTTCCCGGCGTTTCTGCTCCTCTAGCTCTTGCCTCTTCTGCTGCTCCAACTCCTGACGTCTCTGCTCCTCACGTCTCTGCTCCTCCTGTTCCCGGCGTTTCTGTTCCTCCAGCTCTTGCCTCTTCTGCTCCTCCAGCTCTTGCCTCTTCTGCTGCTCCAACTCCTGACGTCTCTGCTCCTCCCGTTCCTGGCGTTTCTGCTCCTCCAGCTCTTGCCTCTTCTGCTGCTCCAACTCCTGACGTCTCTGCTCCTCCTGTTCCCGGCGCTTCTGCTCCTCCAGTTCTTGTCTCTTTTTCTCCTCTTGTTCCCGGCGTTTCTGCTCCTCCAGCTCTTGTCTCTTTTTCTCCTCCTGTTCCCGGCGCTTTTTCTCCTCAAGTTCTCGTCTCTGTTGCTCCGCTTGTTCCCGGCGCTTCTGCTCCTCAAGCTCTTGTCTCTGTTGCTCCTCTTGTTCCTGGCGCTTCTGCTCCTCAAGCTCTCGTCTCTGTTGCTCCTCTTGTTCCTGGTGCTTCTGCTCCTCCACCTCTAATTCCTGTTGCTCCTCCAACTCATTCTGCCTCTGCAGTCTTCTCCCCTCTTTATGACATGTCTTCTTTTCTGTTTCCAAAGGTGTCTCTCCTTCATGGAGATACTGCCTCCTTTCTTCTTCATAACGCCTTCTCTCCTGCTCTTTGTGCATCTGCTCAAGTTCTTGGCACCTTTGTTCTTCCATTTCTCTTTGTTCTTCCATTTCTACAATCTGCCTTATCCTTTCAGCCTCAAAGATCCCCCAGTGATCTTCAATTCTTTTCTCCTCCACCAGCTGAAGCTGCTTCTGCTCATCTCTGTTCTGGATTAGCTTCTCTGCTATGATGTGTCCATTATAACCAGGGTATCTGTCTCCAAACAGCTCAGGTTCTAGGTCCTCTGGCTCAAATTCTGTTATTGTTAGACTTTGAGATCCCTAAAATTGAGAGACAAGTTTGGAGTTACTGAATATCGCCTATTGGCTTGTTATATTTTACAGAAAACAAATAATCAGTTGCAAATGCAAAACAATCTTTTTTTAAAAAAAAACAACCACAAAACCCTAATGATTTAGATCCAGAGCCAACACACCCCAACCAATTTATGGATCACATCATAGATCCGATGCCTCTCACCTGTTCGGATAATAGCCTTTAAAAGAAAGGAAACATCCCCACAGTGGTAACAGTAGAATGCTACATATTGAATCACCGTTTGGTGTCCATGAGCTAATCCAGATCAAGACCTGCCATTTCACATTTACAGAAGCCCAAGGAATAGAGCACAAGTTTCACATGCCTGTTCTTAGAACTCCATCCTTTAAGCCCGAAATAATTATCATTTGCTTAAGGGCATTGTTTTGCCAGCTCTCTCATGGCAAATCTAGCTGTTACTTGCAGAGACAAGAAGCCCTTGCCTGCAGAAAGGAGCTCTGCCACGCTGGCCAGGAAAGAACTGGCTGCTTGGGGAAACACAATTCGGTTGCTTTTCATAAATCCTGAGCTGGGATATCTTCCTCATTACCTGTGCTGGGGCTCCAGGTCTATTGCAGGAGCCATGGACGGAGAACCTGGAGCCCCCCCAGCAGTATTGTGCCCTACCGAGGCATCTGCCAACTGCTGACACAGGTTCTCTGTGCTGGCCCCACAGCCCTGGCATGTGGGGGCAATACCTGCCATAAACTGAATGCAGATTTTCCTCACAGCTTGCTCTTTGTCCCCGCAGCAGCACTGCCTGAAGATGAGCTGCACCTGAAGAGGGCTTCCCAGTTGCCCTGTCTAGCTATCGTTTCTGGAGCCATCATTCAGCTCCAGTTAAACATTCTGTACAAACAAGAGGTTTAAATTTAATTTCTTTGTTGCGAGGGTGATAACTGCAAGCACAACGGTGCGGAAGAAAGGGCAGTGGCCTCTCCTGAACCCTGTGTAAGCTGAATAGTCTTTTCCCATTTACAAGCACTGGAAAGTTGCAGGATAAAAAGCAAAAGAGCCATGCAGTAAGCGTACAAAGCAAGGATTTGATAACTCACTCTAGCTGTAGCAAGAGCTGTGTTACTTACGTCTTATTCTTCCTTATAAAACAATGCCATTATCACTGTCAGAACCCATGCCAGTTTTAGAGATTCTATTTTTTTCCCCACCCAAATCCGATTGCCAGCACCAGAGTGGCATTAACAGTGGCAGAGATCCTCCAGATCTTTATGACCTACCCTTTTGACTAGAAAAACTATAATCAGAAAGGTCTCCCCATGTAAAATCCTAGCGGAAGCACCTCAGGTGTAAGCAGTATTTGTCTCAACTGGCCATATTAAAACTTCTTGGCCTCTTCTCTCCAGCTAACGTTTCATCTTTGGGCGGCTATCTTGATTTCAAGATAAAATGAAAGAAGCGTGCATTTTGTTTTGCCCTGAAGTCGGAAGATTTGTCAAAGAAGCCTTCAATAGGTATCTCTAGCGGTATTAATTGCATCTTAAGAGAGTCCCCCATCTATAGCTACTCCTGGTGCACTCAGTTACGGTTATTTTGTACCCAGATTCAAAACCAACCCCTCCTCCTCTCACTGTTTGACCAGGGATTCAATACCTTTGTTAATCTCTTGTGCTTTCTTGACATCCTCTGCTTTTTTGGCTTCACTGACAGCTTGTGTTTAGCTGCACTGTTGTCTAGACGAGCAACAGCCTGGGGAACTGCATCCAAATTGATTGTTTCAATTGTGCCAGAATAGGTAAATTGTCTTTTTGGCCGAGATGATTTGACCGGAGTGACCTGTTTGTATCACAAGCAGAAGCAGCTATTATTAAGCTATTTGTTCCATTTAAATAAGTAAATAATAAAGTAACTAAATAAATAATACACGCACGCGCCTTTGCAGTTTTGAATTCAAAGGAGTTATTAGGAGAAACAATTTAAAACCTCGTTTTGCCATTATACAAATCATGAACTTTGGACATGAAAGTTACAGCTGTAATATTTTCCTATTTCCAGTACTACGTGTTTTTATACTTTGCACTTAAAAATTACTTAGATGGTTCTAACTGAAGTTTTTTCACAGTTTAGCTCCGCTCCGAAGCTGCTGGGAACGGGAAGGGCAGAGGCAGAGGTTTAAGCAACATCAAACACTGGGGACATTTTAAAGTTTGCTTACCGTGGAAAAAAAAAAAAAAAAATCTGCATCTTTAAATAATTTAGATTATACACTTTAGGCAAGAGCAAATCAGATTGACTTATCTAAGCATTATATCAGAACAGCTACAGAGCTGTATTATCTGCCTGGGAGATGACTACGGTATTGGATCTCAGGCTGGCACAGAGCCTGCAGAAAACTTTCCCTCCAACTCATGGGGGGTTGTCCAAGCTCGCACCAAAGAACAGCAAAAAAATAAAATAAGACAATTCTGGCTTTGCTTGGTGCTTTTTTTTTTTTTTTTTTTCCCTCGTACCCTTCAAATATTTGGGTTCAGAAAAGTGGAAAACCACAGTGATTTAGTGAGACTCCTCTCATGAATGAACGCAGCGGCACAGTGTACGTCTAGACGTGCAAGAGTGAGCCTGTAATCAGTCTCTCCCCTAAGTCACTGAGCTGTCACCCTCAGACTGGCACTTGGCACAATCCAAGTGGAAAAAGAAGACAGAAAAAAAAAAAAAAAAAAAAAGAAGGGAGAAAACATCTTCTGTAAGGAAAGAAAATCACATACATTGTTTTCAAGACAGCTCTGTAATCTTCCGAGGTTAAACATATGCTAATTAAGGAACCAATTACTTAAAAGCTGATGGAACATTTTGCATACTCTTATTGAATTACATGTAGGCATAACAAAGTGGTAGAAGTACTTATGAAAATTATGGCTCTATGATTAATACATCAAATGCAGGAATGCTGCAAGACTGGCAGGGACCGAGTTCTGCCGTTTTCCTCCAATCAACTCGAAGAGATTTCTCAATCTTAGTTATTGCTTATTTACCAGCCCCCAAACTGCACAACATTCACAAAGTCTGGGATGATCATGAAACAATGAAGTCTGCACTAAAGCAAAAGCTGACTGACAGGCTTCTAATAACTGAAATTAGGAATTAACTCGATGGAAACCGAGTGTAAAAGTTTTGTTACCTTTTCTTCCACGTCACGTCCTGGTCCAGGCAAAGTCATTGCTCTCAACAAATCTGGAGTGTCAGTGGACTAGAAAACAAGAAGATTACCACAGCTAGATATTAAAATGTAAAGGATCTAATAAATACAGTTTGAAAGACTTGTGAAATCGTGCAAGTTAGAGTGGGATTTTTACCCAGTTTCCTGTCACTGCAGGATTGATGGATAAACAACTCTGGTTCCTAAAGGCTAGGATTTTCTCTTTGTTGCTCCCTGAATCACTGCTGTCTGTACAGAAACAGTTGCTGCTACAAGACATTATAAAAGGCAAAACACTCACGCTTCCTTAACAAGATAACCACCTTCCAAAGCAAAAGAAAAAGCACAGCTTTGACGATTTTTCAATCAGCTCCTAATAACTTTATTTTTTCCTGACCTACACCTAAGGAAAAAATATAGGACCCTGACCAGGCATGACACAAAGACTTTCAACTCCAAGTTCTTGGTGACTTCTCTTCCTGCAAAGCAAACTGCCTGCCCCAGAGCAATCAGAGCCCATCAGTCCCCAGGACTCCTTTGGTACCGTCCCCCTCCAAACCATCTCACAGGAAGGGATTTTTAAGGTGCAAGGCTTGAAGCAGCATCCTTCACGCCCAGAAACATTGGGTTTAGTCATTATATCACAGTGTTACTTCATAACCTAATGAATGTTGGGATCTCATTACACCAGGCGCACAGGATTGTTAGTACAAAGCCTAAAAAAAAAAATAATATCAAATTTACAAGTAGAGGTTCAATGAAACCCAGAACTCTTGCCATTGATCCAAGTTACTCACTCGGCAAAATCTACAGTCACAAACAAGACAGGAAACCCGTTTGAAGCAGAGCAGCGCTACGTGGTCCTGGCCATCAACTCCTGGCAGAAGCCACCCTGTTCCCCCAGGATTTATGCAGACAACCACGCAGAGGAGTTACAAGGCCAGCAGCAGAGACAGGAGCAGAAACCAGGCAAGCTGCCGTGCACCAGATACCTCTGATAAAGCAGTAGTGAGTTGCACACAGTAAGAGAAAAACCTGAGTGCTCTGGCTGAGCCCATGCATGTAGCATTGGTTTGTCAGTGGCTGCAGTCTCCTCTGAGCAGGGACGTTTGCTCCTTCAGTATTTGGAAAAAGAGCTCTCCAAAGGGGCATTGATTTTCTTTTCAAAACATAGTATTTACAAGTGCAGAGGCGGTAAGGACTGAATCTCTCCTTCCCTATTAGACAAAATACACTGGTGGTTTTTTTAGTGCTTGATTTATTTTCTCCTTCAAGCAGGAGATCCTTAGGTGACATATAGGTCTCCTGCAGGACCCAACAAGAACACTGTCTGCAGAGAATGTTTGTTGGTATCAAACACAGAGTGTCACCTAGTAGCAGGGTGCACAGTGTCACCTAGAGCACAGTGCTACAGTCCCACTGCACAGGATGGTCTTGATTCACTCTTAACTGATTGCTTCTAAAGGGAGCATTTGTGAAGAAGAAGAAATATACCTTCCTTTGACTGCATTTTTATCCTTCCAGACTGCTGAGGGCAAGGCGTGAGAGTGCAGGTCCTACCCAAACCCCTGGCTCCCTGACAGATCCAACCACAGCCACGAAGGATGTGGTCACACAGGAGCTATGTTGCCCCTTGGAGACTGATGAAGAATTTGGGCCACCTCAGCTGTAAATCTCCCATCTGTGTGTTTGGCTGAACACAGGCATTTCACACAGCTGGCACTAGTGCCAGCAAACATCAGCAGTGTCCCATGCCCTGGTGTCCCTTCAGGATCTCGAGGTCTGCATGCTCATGGTGGGTTCCTGTGAGCGTTCCCCAAGGGTTCCCAGGCACAAAGTCAGCCTCCTCCAAGCAGCAAGGATGTCCCCCTGTCCCCCAGGTTCCCTTGAGCCTTTACAGCAACACACAGAACCAGTCTCACCTTAGAGGACTTAAGAGAGCTTCCATCACTTGCTGTTTCTTCACTGCCTGAACAAGCCCCTTCTGGACACCTGAATGCCTACAGTTCCCAGTATCAGAATCTTCAAGGATAATTTGAATAATTATTTGAATTATACTTGATGTTTGGATTTAGGGAGCAGTCTCAAAATGGTTTTCACCCTTCTTTGACTTGCAAGAAATATTTATCCCAAGACCCAGGATTTTACGGATTTAGGCTCCCTTTATTTTTGGAATGATTTTCCTTTTTGCCATTTGACGCTGCGCACGACTTTCCATGCGGGGCAGTCCGTATTTCATGACATTTTCTCTCTCAGAAAAAGATTTCCTGCCTTCTGGCTACGCCACGAGCGATGTCTGCTTTGCTGGAAGTTCAGAGCAGACGTTCAAACCAGTAATTCCGTGGGACTTGGCTCCGGATGCCAAGAGCACACGCTTCTCGCCGGTCCAAGAAGCCTGAGCTGAGAGATCCCACCCACATAAAACAGCCCGCTGAGCTCCGCTACGCCTCACTGGAGACATCTGCTAAGCCCCAGTGAACTTTACTGCTTTAATACCGCTATAATGCCATGAATATGTCGATTTAAAGTGCTTACTTTATTACCGCTGCCTGAGATCACCGCGTCCTGCTGAGTCTCCATCTCCATGGGGCTGCCGAGCAGCACATCCTCTTCTGTACTAGCGTTTGCCTCCCCCATTGTCCTCACAGAAACTGTCATTTGTGGAGGCTGCCCAAATTTTATATTCTTGGCCAACTGTTGCTGAAAAGCAAGGAAAGAAAGAAAAAGGTATTTACATTATGAGCAAAACAAGCCGAGTCTAACACACGCCCCTTCTCCATGTGAAAGCTGAAGAGGAACACTCAGGGCTGCTTCTATTGAGAAGAGGCCAAACTCCCTGAAAAGGAGCACCTGCTTTAAATTTCTCAAAAGTTGCACTTAGACATAAATTATTGAACACAGAACTATAAATCCTCTGTTCTTGGGAATCCCCTGTGCTGACAGCACATGGGAGATGGCTGCCTGAGGAGGAGCATTTGCAGCTCTGGCCATTAGAAGTTGCAGGTGTGACAGTTTGCTCTTCTGCCTTTGCACAGCCACGCAGAGGGAGTTTAAATACCCTTTTGGAAATCTCCGTAGATGCATGTTGGCCTCAGTTAAAAGAGCCTGGTCTCTTTTGGTTTTGTACAAGAAGGATTATAATTTAGCAGCCAGAAATCACTGTCCTGCTCCGAAATTTAGCTGTTGACTAGAAGGAGAAAGACACAGATGAATTTTTCCTGCCTGCAGCTTCTACTTCCAGCCTTGTCAATTCCAATGGGCTTTCCCAGTCCCTCGGTTTGCAGCCAACAGACAGGTATTTCCCACAGGATTTACAAACCATCCTCAGCACCAAACCAGCGTGGCTACCACATATGTCAATTACACCATGGAACAGCAGCTGGAGGGACCACAGACACAGGAGATGTTCAGAACAGGGTCACCAGGCTGTGCAAAGACCAGGTTTACCTCATCCCTGAATTTTTCCCTCTGAAATTCAAGTGGTACATGAGAATTTTCCTATTGCTATCCAACTTGGGTGGCCTCTGGTGCCATTCAATGTGAGGTGAGGGGCAGGGCTGTGCATCTAATAAAGGCAAAGAAATACTGGGAATTTAGAGGGGAAAAAAAAAAGAATTAAAATTTTGCACTTATCCAGTTTTAAAAATCTTCCAAAGTAACTGGACCAGGCCCACTTCATGCAAAATAATTTGCTAAAATGTGATACTGTTTAACTGACAACTTTACACCAGTTGGCCATTAATAACACCAGAAATAAAACTCCCAAGTCAAATTGCTCTGCGTTGGTTGGCACCTGCGGCAAATTAAGAAGCCTCGGCTTTCAAAGCGCCCTTTGTGTTTGCGTAGGAAACGCCGCAGAACAAACTTTCCATATTAAGAGGCAGAGAGCCCGGGTCGGGCTGTACATCTCCTCTTTCACTCCAGCTTGGCTCCTCTTCTGCGTACATGCCTGCTCGCATGCCGGTTGGATTCAGCCCCCTGGAAACACATCGTTCTTATGGCTCCCTGCCTGGAGCGGATCCAAAACCGGATCCGCTGAGCTGCTTCCTCTCTTCAGTTAAAAATCATTAAAACGGAGTGTCCTATTTCAGCTGGTTCCATTCAAGCAAGTCTCACAAGAAATGCTGGTCATATTTTGCCTTCGACATAAATATCTATTTTTCATGTCTGTTTGCAATGCCCAGACATGTAAATAAATGAAATTATGTTTTCTAGTTATATATAATTGTGAACTAATGACTTAATCAATAATACTTGTCCTAAGAAGAGCCACACTTTGAAATTCTACTTGGTCCTGTACAGTCTGTCACAGTGACCCACAACCCAAACGCCTTGGGAGTACATCAGAACAGGGCAAGCCTGTACTGAGATTTTCCTTGTAAATGCTCCAATGATTTGTGGCATCTGAGGACTTCAGGAGTCAACAGCCAGTTGGGAAGTTTTCTTTTACGAATTTGTTTCATTGCTCTGAACTTTTACAAATATTTCACAAAGAACAGTGCTGTATCACGATGAGTTCTACAGTCCAACTATGCATAAAGAAATAGCTATTTTGATTTCAAAGTGTTACTAGTTTCAACTGATGCTCATGTGTTCTTATGCTGTGAAAGACTGAATAATTGTCCTCTATGTGTTTTCTCAATTCCACTCATGTTTTCATGCAAATTTATCCCATTCTCTCTCTTATCACTTCTTTTCTAGGCTGAAAGGAGAGTTTCCTTAATTTTTCTTTCTTAGAAGTGACTCCACTTCTTTATCCAAACAAGCAAAACACCCCGCATAAGCAATTATGGTTTTTTTAATCAGAGAGAAAATAAACTGGGAGGGTTTTAGAAAGTAAGCTAAAAGTTAAATTAACATGTAAACCTACTGAAAATGAGGAAAATAACTACCATCCCAGATGTTTTGGGTATAAGATGCAGGGAGGTAACTATTCCACTCTCCATTGCTGGAATAGCACATAGTTTGGGGCATTACAGCACGAGAGATTTTGGGAGAGTCCAAAATAGAAGATCGGTGAAGCAGCAAACCGTATATGGATCTCTAGTGATAGGTATTTTCAGAAAATCCAGATGAAAATGAAGTTTTCAGTATATTGTGGCAACGGGCCACTTACAGACACTCATGTGTTAAAAGCAAGACTTACTGGAGAAGCCTGAAGATATTTACTTAATATGATCATAGGAAAAAAAGGGGCTGCCCCAGAACTGCTAGAATGATTAAGAAAAAATGAAAAATTTTGTTTATAAAGTGAAAACAATTATTAAATGTGAAAAAAACAATTAGGCTGCAGTGGCACTAAAAAATATTGGCAACAAAGAAATGGATTGTAAGAAATAAAAAGCTGGGCAATCCCAGAGTGAAAATTCACTGCCAATTCTGTAAAAGATAACAGCTTTGACATTTAGCAAACGACTTTGCAGCCTTGTTGAGATATGGGCAATATCAGACAGAAACAACAATGGGAATGGCTGGTAGAATACAGATGTGTGATGCGTAGTAGGGGAAGCACCAGCTTGATCATTAGCTAAGATATGCTAATGACTAAAAGAAAAGAGATCCAAAACTAAACAGTCATTAGGACTGACAGGAAGAAAATGATGGGGGACATTCATCATCACAAAACTAGGGAAATGTGAATTTAAAAAGTGGATCTTTAAAATCTGACCAAGAAGTTTGGATTCCCCAAACATGTTTTATCATAATATCTCTGTGATAAATGACTGTTTTACAAATTTACAGAGCAGAGGGTTTGTTTTAAACCATGTGGCCACATGAAACAAATGATGTAGCCCAGTAGTGCCTAAATGCATTAAGCCATATGCCACAGTCAACCTTTAATACTTCTTGCAGCTGACTGCCACAGCCCACGGATGCCAGATGACCTTCAGCGAGGGCAAGAGCTCACAAGTTGTCCTCCTGCCTCCAGAGGTAGTAGCAGTGCCACAACAGGGATTTGTCACAGCAAAAGGGTGATAATGGCTTAGATGCATCAAGCTACTAAGGCTCAAAACAACTTTCTATTTTACCTCCTACAGTTTTTGTGGGTCTTCTGTTCATTTGCTGACCACTCCTGGCAAATATTGGGAGAAGGAAGAAGAGCCACAGTTGTAAAAACGAGCAAGTGGATGTAGCACACTGATGTGAGAAAAAATACCCACAACCCTAACTTATGAAAGGGAAAGATGGAAAAACAATCTCCCAGAGTTTGTTTTAGGTTTGCTCTGACACACTGCTAGGTTTAGATTTTAACCACTCCTTAGGTCTCATTCACAGTCCTTCCTGAGAAGCAAAGCACCAGATCCCAAGAAGCTGCATTAAGAGCACCTGTGTACCTGAGTAAGAGTGCCTGAGTACCATCTCTGAGTGGGAACAGGTTCAGGCTGGTTTTTTATACCGGGTCTTAAAAACTAGGTAATGATAAATCTCAGCAGATCCAAAGGACAAGGAAAAGGCTCCTTTTACAACAGCCGATGGCCTGAGCCAACACAAACCAACTTCAGGATACGCAGAGGCTACAGGAGGTTAACAAGAAGTCAGGCTTTTCTCAGCCTGACTACCAGCACACGCTGAAACCTTTGAACGTGACCAAATCCATTTATAGAAAGCCTGATAAGATGAATGCTCCCAATCTGAAAATCAATAAAAAGAAATGAGAGCTATTCCAGAAAGAACTAATTTACCTCACGCTCATCGTCGGGGAGAGATAATTCCTACAGCAAGAAGCTGAACAGGTCCACACACTGGCCAGTTGCCCAGACTGCCACAGAATTTTGCACCACGACACAACAGTTTCTTGTGGCTTCATCTAGACTCCAAAGTTGGCAGAAATGCAAGGCGGGAAGAGGGAAACACTTCAGTGGTCAGCAGAACCACCAGAACTAGGGAAATGGGGACAGTTATATGCTGGGCAGCAGGTTTTGCAGATACAAGAGGTGCCTGGGCCTGTTATAAGGCACCTGGGCTTGTTATAAGAAGCCTTTTCATGGAGCTATGAAAAAAATCCATGGACATTTGGATGAATGTATAATTTATGTGTAAATACCTAAAGAGTTGGAAGTGTCATTTACATTCTATAATGCATTTGCTTTCTGATTGAATGGGTTCTTTGGATATCTCCATTATCACCAGAGAGGGAAAACAACATTGGAGGTGTTACAGACTGAGTTGCAGCTATATGTTAAGAAACAAGCTGCCGTTCTTCAGTTTTAAATTAAAATTTAAGCATACTTTTGACATCAAGCCACTGAAACAACATTGCCCCTTAAAGTACATGCAAGTAACCACCCCCTAAAAAAAAATGCTCATGCAAAGTTCATATGAGCAAGATCGTATCATTGGCTATTTGTTGTGATTTTCAAGAGTGACTATTCTTGCTTTAGTTTTCTTGAGTTACCATTTGCTTAGTGGCAATGGTTCCTAGCAGCTACAGTAACTGTACTTTTTGTCATGCCTCTGAGTTTAGTGAAGGCAATAATTTCCATTGGGAATTTTAAGGTGAGTTTGGAAATGTGAGAAGTCACTCCTACAAAGTGAAAAGGTATGGAGAGAACAGCTAATGCACTGAAGCCAAGACAACAGATCCAACAGAAGCCAGTGGCCTTTGTGTCCAGAGGACACTCAAGCATTCTGCAAGACAAGTCCAACTAACCTCATGTCTTTGCCCAGAGTCAGCAGTCATTTGAAATGCAATGGTTTCTCGCCTGGAAAGTAGCATGCATTGAATCTACCTGACCCAGGGAAATTTAAGCTGAAAAAACAGCACAGAGAAATTGGAACTGTCTTAGTGTCATTTCGACTCCAAAGTTCATCCACAGTCAGCAGAGACAACGTTGTCCAGGTGCTCTGTCTGCTGACAGCACCCGGCCAGGGAGAAGGAAGAATTTAATCCTGAAGGTCAGATCTGTTTACCGTGCGTGATCTCTCACTCACCAGAAAGGAAGGACCCCGGGTAGATGTTGGAGGTAAAAGAAATGGACGATGTTTTACTAGTCAGCTACAGGGTAACAGCTCATACACAGCATTAAAAATTTATCAGCATTTCGACAGGACATGTCAGCATCCTGAGCAATAAACTGGAACGTGCTTCTGAAGGACAGCTCTTTCAGAGCCTAGAGAGTCATAGAGCTGGGAATCTTACAGATGTTCAGGAAGTAAAGCAAAAAGTTAGTTAGAGCCTTAATGGGACAGAGTTCTGGAAGGGAAAAGAGGTCACATAAAGCTCTTTGGAAGCAAATACCCAAATATGTTGTTTATGCAGTTACTTATGTGCTGTTTGCATTGGAGAGATAAACACATTCACCTTTCATGAGAACCCTTGAAAGCACAGGGAGAAAAAGGAGGAGAAAAAAAATGTAGTATGTATAAAAGGATAATTAAACCATCTTTGCAAAGAAGTCTCACTCTGCATGCCATTCCCTGCCACCAGCACCACCCTCATTTTTTCACTCAGCACCACATCTGTAGGTCTCAGGCATAAAGATCAGGACATGCCAAAACCATGAGTTCAATTCAAATGAGTTCTAGTCATTTCTGCAGATTTGCTTGCAGCATCACTGCCCTACCTTTCAAGACCAAAACCTAGACCTTCTGCAGATTATTTGAATTATTTACATGGGTTTTTGGCCAGAAAACTTAACGTGGCTGAGAAACTGCCCCGAGGCTACTGAAAAAGCAACCCACCTTTAACACATTCTGGAGATAATTTTCTACTGCATTTTAGATATTTTTTTTCCTGCTGACAATTTCTTACCTGAAGAGTTTTGACTTTTCCTAAAACGTTCTCCTGTGACATTTCTTGGACGGCCTGTTCGCTCTCTGTTCTCCCATCAGGTATAAAAATACTGTCATGGGAAAAAGCTCGACTGCCCATAGAATAATGGGAAGACCTGGGGAAAAAAAGAACAGTTAAGAAGTAAATAAGCACAGCAATTTATTTATAAGAGTGACCTTTCAAATTGTAGTTGCTCTGCTGTATAGATTTTCCTTCCCCCTTGCCTTCTACATGCTTTGAGCATTCTCAGAAGAGGGGTATCCAAACATTCTCTTTTATCAAAAGATTAACACGTTATTTCTTCACAGTTTTCTTCCTCAGAAGAACATAGGGTGGGGTGTTTCTAAGAGGCAAGTTGAGAAGTTCAATCGATTTTCCTTAGAAGACTCAAATCTAAATGTTACTTTTAGGATACAGGGCAGATGATGATGATGATGATGCAGCATACGTTAACAGACTGCATATTGAAGAAAGCCTGCAATCGTGTTTAGTCAGGCCAAGGCCCCAAAGAAAGGCAGCAGGTCCTGAGCAAAGGTACCACAATAACACACACAAAAAAAGAGGTGATACACTCTAGTCACCTACTTCTAAAGTACTACCTCATTTAGCCAATAGCTTAGCTGTTCCTATCACCACAAGTGCGATCACACCAACAATAAAATGTTATCTTCAACCCCCTGAACTGATACAAAGCTTATTACACCATCCCGTGTGGGTTTGATTAGCAGCAAATGGCAGGAGTTGCCTGTGTGTTGCTGTTAAACCAAGGACCAATGCCAAGGACACGAAGGACCTAGTTGTATGGCTTCTCTGTAATCCACGGGCAAAGGGACTAAACAAAAAAGTGATTTCTTTACAACCGATTTTAAAGGCTCATCAAAAAAAAAGAGAATTAAAAAGAAAAGTTTGTGTTTTGGTACTTTAGGGTTTGGGGGGCATTCTGGGGGAAAACGTGTGAGTTTGAAAATGATGTTTTGTCTCGCCTAGAATATTTTATGGGGAGTGGAAAGCCAGAAAAATACAAACATGACAAAAGCCGCAGCAGAAGCAAATTGAACTAAGAGGTCTCCTTTTAATAACATATTGGCAACTCTATAGAACCCATTTACAGCTTCAGTAAACAAACGATCTGGAGGAAAAAAAAAACAGATACTTTTTATACCAATCTAACACACACAACTTTCTATGTGTGATAAAAACATCGTAAACAAATACTTCAGCAAAACCAACTTCCAGAGAGAGGGATAAGAAAAATAACAAGAAAAATTTAAGCCTCACGTATTTAAGAAAATCAATATATAATATTGTTCTCCCTCCTAAAAGGTGCTGTTTAGTAAGTGCTCAAAATATTTCTATTCATACTTTGAAAAAAGCAATGTCTGGAATGTATTTATTACATTTTTATCTCATTTTTTTCCTGGGGTATGGAAATAATCTATTTAATTAAAAATCATAATCTTTTATCACCAAGAAAGCACGTTATATAGGGTTACATTAACCTTTTATAACTGATTAAATGGTAGGCTATTATTGACTTTTGTAACAAAATTTCTTACAGGTAACCTGAAAAATATTAGAAAAAAACCCTGCCCAGAATGTCTTACTCTCTCCAGTTTGTATTTAAAATACATTTGCACTCATGAAATAAATCATCCAAGCTTCTGGGGAGAACACAGGGAGCTCCCTATATCATTTAATCCTCCATGCAAGCACAGACTAACTGAAAAATTATTTTTTACCCAAAATTAGTATTCGAAAAACATGCTTCATTTGAAACAAACCAACACACAATTAAGCAAAGACCCGGTCAATATTTCATAGCACTTTCAGCCATCAAGAGGGGAAACATTTAACCAATGCGATATTCTATTTTAGGTTTGTTTTTTTTTAAAGTAAAAAGCACAACTTCATTGCCTTTGGCTGCTAAAGGTAACACATCTTCTTTTAGAAACCTTTTATTAGAGAAACCATGAAAGTTTATTTTTAAACCCTCTTCTAAAAGGGTTTCTATACAGAATCATCATGACTCAGCCTCTACACCAACCTGTGGTAAACCTGGGATGTACCTACCTTCCTTGGCCATCCAGAAATCAGCCCATGAACAGCAGTTTGAGAAATGTCCCTTAAATGGAGACAAATTCCCAGCAGGACTGGCTTGTAAAACGAGTGGTGTGATGCGAAGCTGAGTGAGAGTTGGCTTTTCCACACAACCATGCAGGTCTGTTTGAGCCGAAAGCTCCAGCATGGCATTCCACAAGGTGGGAAAAAAAGTCTGCATTCACAATCAAAACTGAGGGGAACATGTAAAATGTGACTATTGAGCCCATGCCGACCCCTTCTTCAATATATGAAGAAGCTGCTGCAGGTGCAGGAGGCAAGTCCAGTGGGAATTTATAGTTTACTATTTACCTTTGGGCCGAGAGATCTGCTGAGGATATATAATCCAGGTCATATTGTGCTCCAGAGAGAATCCCCTCTCAAAGATTTTTTGGGCAATACTGTGGCTCGGGTACTTGTGGCTTCATCTCACAGCTGTTCACCATCTGTGTGACACCTTCCTCCCCTTCCACTGCCCAGTGGGTTGGCGTTCCCATACTTAAAATTAGACAGCTCATGTTTACCCCCACTCTTTGTTACAACTAATTAGTAGGCACCAGAGAGTTCAGTGACTTGTTTGCAAGTCGTTCTTGACCTTACTAATGAGTCTGTTAATATTTAAGTCAGGAACATGCAACCTGCAGCTTTTGAACTGAAGAGGGTTTGCTAGCAGTTTAGACCCCAAAACTTCATCTGACCAGCAGCAGGGGGGCTCTGGCCTGATGATGAAGATCTTTCCCATCCTGCTACAGAGCTGAACACACCTTTAGTGATCTAGTGTCATCTCCTGCCTATGAACTACCCCAATGAAGCTCCTGACTGTTTGAGATACACAGCCCACCAGTTTTTGGCTACCTGCAGGTTTGGGTTCATGGCTAGTGGGATCAGAGTTCTTAAAAGGTAATTGAAAGTTTCCTTTGGGAAACTGGGCCATGTGAAACAGCTTGGGAGCTTCATGGGACCTGCAATCAGAAGCACATCACCACTGAAAGTCCAGCCCTGTCTTTGACAAATGCCCACAATGGTTCTGATGGCAGGTTAGGACCAAGCTAAGCATCTCTCACTGACATTCTCCCATACACCAGCTGCTTTCAGTTTAGGCATCTCCTCATTACATGGCATCACACATTTTTGTTTCATAGAGCTGAGGCCAAACATATTTGAAAGCTTTTGTCCATTTCTTGGTTTCATATTAACCAGCTACCAAAACAAACATGGTCCAAATTGTCAGAAAACATGAAAGATTCACAAGAAACCCTGCAGCGAATTAACCCAAGACCTTTCTCTGCTGTATCCTCTCAAAATGCTTTGCAGATACACTGAATATTTCAGAACTGGGTGACTGAGTACTTTTTCTAGGCACACATCCAATAACTAGTAAAAATGTTTTAAGAAGTTTGCTTAAATGTCTACGTAGGCTAAAGTACACTGGAAAAAACATTCACACATAGTAGTAAGCTAGTTTCTTTTACAGGCAAGTTTAAATAGCATTTAAGGTGGTTTCCAGCCTACTTGAACTTTCTGAAAGGTCTCTTATTTTTCTCACTTGGAGCCTACAATCCTTTCAAATCCTCCCAGCTGTGAGTTTGACAGATCATATCACGGAGATCCTTTTTCCACCCTTTTTTTTTTAACAATTCCCTCCATGTTCTACTTTCAGAAAGACTGAATTTCTTTTAAGTCATAATACAGCATGAATAATTGAGTTTCCCTCGCTGCTGCCACCATTCCCATCTCTGAAGATTTTCTCAGCAGCCTTTGTACAATAACATCCTCACAATACACATCTACAGTCGACCGTGCTTCAGAAAGCCCACCGCTGAACTAAAAGGCATGGTGACACCAGGAATGGCTTTTGATAGATTCATGGTGTGTCAGAGACCTGGGCTACAGTTGTAGCCACAGTTGAAGGCATTAGAGTTTCAAACCTCCATATCACTTCCAAGAGATGTGGGAAATCAGTGGCATCAGTTTATGAACACTTCTGTTGATAATACCGACGATGACACTTCAGAGGCTGTTTGTGCTGAAAATAATTGAATCATCATCTGACTCACTTCCCAGAAACCTGACTGAATTAAATGAATTATGGATGTGCTATACCAAAATACAAAGCACTCTTAGCAAGTCCTTAAAGATGTTCTCTCTGAAGATGTGTTGCAACCCAAGCATCATGTTCCAGTTTCAGTTCCAATACACAAATTTTCAAAATGAATTTTCTCATAGTGGAAGCAAAGTTAAATTCCATACGTTCTCAGAGGGTTTTCTGGCACACCTGTGGCCCTCTTCAAATTCCTGAAGATAGCTAGGGATACCCTGTTTCTCAGCAAAACTAAGAACATACTTTTCACCTTTTGTTATTAGGATGAAATTCTCAAGAACTGCATTTTTTGAGACACGTAGGCTTTGGCACAAAAAGGGTGCACCGGGATATGTCTTTCTTTATCTCAAGGGTACCCTGAGAGCATAAAAGTACAGCAAAGCCAACCATCCCACAGGATTTTTACAAATAATGAAGCCAGCAGTGTCAGATGGGTGGGGAATAGAGCAAGACATGGAATACAAAGACCACACCACATCTTCTTCATGGACTCCTAACCACAGTTTAACTGTATTTAGCTGTAAAAAGGGTTGCAGTAAATACATCTCTTCCCTAAATAGCTTTCCTCTGTGCAAAATGATTGTTTCTCAGACTCTTTGTTTAACTAAATGCTTGTAAATTCTTTCCCCTGGAAAGGGAGAGCACCTTCTGCTGTATTTTAGACTGCAGGAAGAATCCCAGAAAACCAGAGATAAAACAGATTACATAGATATTGGAAGTATCATAGATGTAATGTTTTCATGCATGAATTTGGCTTGCAAAACCCTCTGTGCATTAAACACTCTTCCCATTACTCACTCTCGCTGAGTTGTCTATGTGTGTGCTAAGAAACTAGGAAATGTGAAACAAATCCCTCACAGCAGAATGGGATCACCCTCAGCCTACAAGAGAAGTCTTAATCCTCTCCCATGAAGGCCAGCCAACTGAGAGAGATTCCACTTTGGATCCTCACCAGCCACCCATTGCTATGCAGCTGTACCTGCTTGGGATGCAAACTTCTAGCTACTCCAAGTCAGGGCTGGGTGACGTATCACCTTTTCTCCCTTTATGCTCCTCCCCACGTGTTCCCATCACCTCTTTTGAGCCTTCTTGGTGCTCATGGTTCACATGCAAAACCCTCTGTGCATTAAACACTCTTCCCATTACTCACTCTCGCTGAGTTGTCTATGTGTGTGCTAAGAAACTAGGAAATGTGAAACAAATCCCTCACAGCAGAATGGGATCACCCTCAGCCTACAAGAGAAGTCTTAATCCTCTCCCATGAAGGCCGGCCAACTGAGAGAGATTCCACTTTGGATCCTCACCAGCCACCCATTGCTATACCTGTATAGCAGGTACATCCCACTTTGGATCCTCACCAGCCACCCATTGCTATGCAGCTGTACCTGCTTGGGATGCAAACTTCTAGCTACTCCAAGTCAGGGCTGGGTGACGTATCACCTTTTCTCCCTTTATGCTCCTCCCCACGTGTTCCCATCACCTCTTTTGAGCCTTCTTGGTGCTCATGGTTCACATGAGAGAATTCAGAGAGCTATTCTGGCTGAATAACTAACTCCAAAAAAACCCACAAACGCACCCCAAACCAACCCCCAAAGCCCACACAACTTCCCAGTTTGGCTGAGCAAACACTGGAACAAGCATTCATGCCAGGTGCATGGCCAGAGAGCTACTGGAAGGGGTGAGACAACTGCAGTCTGGACTTCAATCAGATCATTCTGCTGTGGGACTGCACCCTTGAGTAGATCCGAGTATATCAGGGGTAACCCTGCACAGAATACAAGGCTAAGTTTACCTCGGCCCTGGTGGCTATTATGTTTCAGACCCCATTTTCACCCAGAGCTACTTTTCCTCTCAAAGATGAACGTGGGGTCCTTAAAAAGTGGAATTTTTGTCAGCAGGGAACGTTGAGCTCCCAGCTCTTGCATAACCCCCTATCAGTGCATTTACTGTAGCACAGAAAGCTCACACCACCAATTGCCTCTTCGGTGTGTCATAAATGTTCCTCCCACTCCGATATTAAAGAGTTAGAAATAGAAACTGGAAAATAAAGGGAAAGAATGAGTTGTTCTGTTCTTTGATGTTTGTAGAGAGCAACTCCAAAAAAACCCCAGTCTCATGACTTTCACTCTTCTAGATTTCCACTAAAAACAATTCTGTAATTATTAGAGAACAGAGCCAACTCTTTAACATACAGCCATTTTTAATACTAAAATAATTCACACAGCATGCAAAACAAGAACTAATTTGTTGTAGCCACGTATCGACCTGTAGTATAATCCCTTCAAAGACATCTGAGAGCCACCTCCCAGAATACTGCCCCAGGGAAATGACAAGTGCAGTGATAGGATGCCTTTACCTAATGTGTTGTTTTAAAAAAGAAATCTGATTCCAGCCCTTTGCATCTCCCATGAATGTCCCCAGGGTAGCTGGAGATGAAAAACATAAATTGCATTTTCTAGTCATTCCAGAGATGCATTAATACTGTAATAGAGGAAAATGGATTGTAATTCTCAGCTGTATTTTTAGCGTCCCCCTTTCATCAGTCATGCTGGAATGTGAGTTTTGGTTCTAACTCAAGCCTGGATGGGGAATATCGTCCATGTTGCAACATAACTCTGAGTTATAACTGTGCTCAGACAGCACGTTGCTTCACTGCATTAACAAACCCGTAAACACGGTCCTTACAAGCTGAGCAGGCAAAAGGGAGGTTTTTTTAGCAGGGAAGCTGAAGGATTCTTTTTCATAAAGTAAACTTAGGAATCATTTCTGTGCTCAATCTGAAGATATATCCATATGGACCTTCAGGAAGTACCAAACCTGAGGGCACTGGCTCTGGGGAAGCTACACAGACCCACAGTTATGACCTACCAGAGTCCCACAGATGCCAATGACCTGTTCTGCAGCCTCTGTGTTAGTAGCCCTGTTCATTTCAAAACACATCATGCATCATTATCTTATACAAAGCTAATAATCAAACTAAAATAACTATCACTAAGGGCAGAAAAACTAATCATGGGAGGTGCCAGGGCTCTGAGAGCACTAATAAGCTTTAATGTCCCTGACCAGCCTCCCCTGGGATCACCCCCCACCACACACACATGGGGCCAGGACCTCCATTTAAGATAACAGTTGAGGCTTTAGTTCCTACCTGAACATTGCTGGAAGAGTGCTGGTCTCCAGTTCAGCCACAACTGTGTCTGGCCGTGAAGCCCCTTGATCCATACCTCAATTTGAAGACTGATTTCCCATCATGCCCTTCGCAAGGGCAAGGGCCTTCTCACTGTGGACCTGCGGCGTGATCAATGGATCTGGCCTACAAACTTGCTTCATGGCTCAGCTTCAGACCTGTCTTATCATCCAGATATTGCCTTATCTGTGCCCCCGGGTGGACCTGGCCACCGTCCCAGCATCTGTCCTGCTTGCCTCTCTTAGATACTGTGGGACTGGGCCTCAGGTGATGAGACCTCTACCTTGCTGTGGGATCGCCCTTGATGCCTCACTCGTCTTCGCTGATGGAGCAGCCCTGCCCTTGCTGCTTTCTCACAAAAAGGTAGTGGGGTGGGACTAGATAGCTCTTGACACATGAAGTATGTGTAATTATTCACCAACTCCTCCAACCTCAGAAAGTCTCATTATGCAGAGCAAAGGCAGGCTTCATTCTGGTGATGTAATTCTGTAAGTTCTCCAGTAATTCTGCAAGTGAATCCCTAACACAGCTTGAGGGTTGTGGACAAGTCACCAGTTGTCATAGAAATATGCAGACTAGTGGAAGGAACAGGGCTCTAAGTGATCCAACTTTCACATGTGACCTGGCACTCCACTGCGTGTGACACTATTCTATCAAACAGCAGCATATGTTTATGCAAAATTTGCTCTAAAATATGGCAAAATGTAGAGAAAAGGAAGGGAAAAGTCTAAGTCAGCTTTGGCAGGAATAAGTGCTATATAGTGACTGCATTCAGCTCATAAGCAAGGAAAGGAAGAGGCAACAAGACAGCACATTATACTACAGGTGACAACTCTGCTCGGTTCAGGAGCCCAGCCCTAGACCTTACCAGCTGTGGAAACGGCAGTTGCCATGCAGAATCTGTGAGGAAATAAAGTATATGATGAATAGGAGGGAGAATGCAATGAAAGCATCTGAAAGGGAGGCAAAGGAGAGGAGGACAAGTAAGCTTCAGTAAGACAGCTTAACCTTTCTGGGAGACTACAACAAGACAACATTTGTGATGGAAGCAGTGAAGGTCAGAGTTAAAAAAAATTCTGGGATTACTAAGGTGAAAATGAAGCTAGTCGTGGCCAAGGTTGAGGATAAAAGATATGAAAAAAAAGGAGACAGACAGAGTGGAACCTAGTATAAAATGTTGATGGCTGCTGCAGGGAGAAAGAGATGAGTTCTCAGATTCATATACAAACTACAGAGTACATAATGAGGCATCTTTGCACTCAAGTAGCAGCAATATGATGTCATTTAGTGCAAATTTTTAGTAAGTGATAAAACAGCAGCAACCAGTGAAAAGTCCTAGCTCACATATTCCAGAACATAGCTTCTGGAGCGTGAAGACTTAAGCCAGTTGGTGACAGGAGGGAGGAAGACAAGAGCTGAGTTGTCAAGAAAGGTCAAGGTCAACAAAATATGCTGAGCGTGACGTTAGTCTTATGTTCTGGCAAGACCCGCATGACCATTTCAGGAAGGATTTCCCCACTCCTCTGCTCTGACCACATGCCACCCAGTACATGTCAGAAATGGCCACTTATACGGTGGTTGTGGCTCCTATCCTGTGCTGCTCAGCTGCAACATAAATTAAAGAAAAGGTGAAAAGTCTCTAATTTCGACAACACTTGTAATTAATCCTACAAAAGGATCCATGCAAATACAGAACTGGAGAGAGAAAATCTGCTTTTACCACAACCTTCTCTGACCTGGAACATCAATTGCCAATTGCAGAAATCAGGCTGATAAGCAAAAGAAAAAATGTTCCCAGTATATGAATATCGGATTTGGCAGAGGAAAGTTATCTTGCAATAGTGGCGGAAATTGTCCAAGAAGGAATCAGGACATTCCCCTGGAACCAAAACACAAAAGCCCGTGATTCTCTAGGTCTGTTTATTTTCATGCTTAGCCAGCATCTTCTATTCATGGGGATTTATGAATGTATAGGTATACTACTGGCTAACAAACCAATACATCAAATAAAGTTTTCTTATTCTTCCTATTTTAACAAAGCAGATTCTTGCGAGTTATCATTTATAGGTTGTTGGGTTTCCTTCCTCCTCACTCTCAAATTTAGAAACTGAACAGCTGAACTGCCGGTGAATCATTTTCATGAGATGAGCTCTAATAGTCATGCAGAAAAAACAATACACAGACATTAAAAGCTTATCCATTAGGCTTACAAGTTTGAGTCGGAGGCAAAAGCAAGATTTCACTTTATGAGGATTTGAAAATATCATGAGCTGCTTTTGGAAATTTTGGGACAGATTGTATGCCAACAACTACTTTGATATGTCTGCTTCATTGGAGTCCATCTAAATGAGATACCAAAACCAGACTGTACCTGGGGATCAAGCCTTTAGTGAAATGCCTGAGGTGGCCTGGAGAAGGAATGTGAATCTTCGTGTCCTACTGCTGACTGTCATCTGCACCAAATTTGATATTTACAGGTGGTACAAGACCACTAAGAAAAGGTGACATAACATCTGTCCTGCTCTTTACACTATCCCCCACCCGAGTTACATGGGAGGCACTCATCATGTGAAGCTCATTACCCATTGAGACGACGTGGAAGTCTGAGCTGTAAGGTGAACGTGCCATCAGAGCAGGGGCTGGGATTGCTAAAGAGGCCACACAAAGCCCAGAAAGAAAGAGACTGAGCAGTTTCTCCTGATCGCTATTTTTTTTCACCTTACTTAATCAATCACCATATATTCTTTCAAGGTACATGTCAGGTAATTACCTGAGCAATAATAAAAGAGTCACTTGAGAGATGAGGAAAATATAATTACATTCATTTTTCAGGCCAGTCTCTATGACGACGAGAGTGAATGCCATTGATCAGCAGTTAGTAACCAAGGCCACATTTGACGCAGATGAGTTGTTCTCATTCACATGAAATGCAAAATGAAAATTAAATATTCAGAAACTAAAATGGAGATACAAGAGATGAGTAATAGAGAATAAACTGTATCACCTCCTAGACCCGACTTATATAATATTCTGTTATTGGAGAAGTAGAAGACCACAAATACCTGCAGAAATTCCCAAGCTGAGTGTACTGTTTAGCAAAATCAGATGAATAATTTTGCTTTCTGAGGTAAATGTTCAGCTGGGAACAATCACAGAAAGGGTGGCTGAGCACTGAACAAGCCTCTCCTATCTCTAACTCCTGTGAAAACAACCACAAGAATACAGGTCCCAATCTGCACCTTCCAGAAGAATCTGCATTTTATTTGTTGTATATATTCTCCCAAAGCTGCCATGCACAAACTCCAATATAAACTGCATTCACAGTAACAAAGTACACACAAGCTAAAAACAGACGTAATGTTGAAAGTACACCTAGCTCTTTTTCTTTCTTTCTTTCCCCTTTTTTGTATGAAGATGAAAGTTAAAAGGGGACTGAAACACTGGCTTTCTTGGCATTACTTGTTGCCATCATTCCCTCCTTGCTTCCAGAGGATCAACTCTTCACTTAGTCTTCCTCCTGTCAATAAAGAATTCATAAAACTTCTATAGGCTTTTTTTCCCAAATTTCAATCCATTAAAGAGATTGGGATTTAGCCATGTTGATAGCTATGCTTCCTATCCTTCTTCTGCCTGAAAACATGTGCTTGTGCCCTTTGTGGCCACTCAGGCACAGAATTCAAAATTAATGTAAAATTAAAATTTATACTTCACAGCTCAGCTACTTCTTAGATAAACAACAACAGTTCTCTGGAATTTATTGTCAATATCACAACTTAACTGACTGATCAATCTTGATCATATCATTTCTGCTCTAAGAAATACTTTGACAAAGGCCACTAGTGGCCAAGTATCTACCAAGAAATACGCCTTGCAATTCCATGCAATCCCATGGAATACCCATCCGTTCATCACTGACATTCTTTCCACCACTGCCTTTGGCCTCTCTTTAGCAGAGAGAATCCAAATTTGCACTATAAAAGCTGGTGGCTGGTATGAAACCACCGTCTCCTTTCCACCTTCAGACCGTCTGTGGCATTTGGACTCAGGTGCAAACCACCAGTGAAACAGCCCAACCCACCCAGCCTCTGACAAAAATTACCTTCAGCGAATTATTAAATAAAGGTCTCTTCAGATGACAGTGCAATGCATTCTTTTTCCTCTCCCCAGTCCTTCTTCTGCTCTTTTCAAATGGAAAGATTCATTCTCGGCGTTGGCAGGTAGACTGCCAGGAGAAGTTCAGGAGGCTTCTGGTCTTAGCAGGAGACTGCCACTCACACAACCTGCAGCTCCACACAGATGCGTGACCTGACTTGTGCTGCATCTTTGGCACCGTGTCCCTGTTTGCCACCCTGGGGCCTCCCCCCTGGGGAACTTCCCGTCACAAGCAATAAAACTCCTGACAGATCTTGGGAACGCACCATGCTCCTTGCCCCAGCTTGGCTCCATAAACAGTTTATTGCTTATTTTGCTTATCTGTATAGCCCGGTGATGAGAACTGTGCAAAATGCTTGCCTTAAATCCACGTGAAGCCTGTCTTTGAGTGCAGGCGCTGAGCAAATATTACAAAAAAAGGTTTTCCTTCAGCTCTGTGTGTGCCCAGTTTACATTTCTAGAATTGAAGTCTCTTGGCAAGATGTCAGGACAATTGTCAAGGAGGGATAATTTTGAAGTTCAGCTGGTAAACTTGTCAGGAACCAGCCTTCATATTTGCAAGGGAACGCTTTTGGCTTCTACAATGGTGGAAGTGACACAATGCAATTATACCGTCTCTCTGAATTATCTGATCAAGTGCAACAAGGGTACAGCTTGAATAGCAAATACCAACTTTGCTTGCCAAAATGAGGCGCTTTCAAAGAATTAACACATTTGGAGAAGTCACACTGCTCATGCACATGGTGCCCACAAGCAGAAAAGAAGCTGCATTCGTTAGCTGTGTAGCAACAAGTTTAGCACAGCTCCACTAGGCAAAGAGCTGGGTGACCCATGGTCCAGTCCCAATAGCAATTCATGCTGGTGAAGGTTCAGCAAATACTGGGCAAAGTTGGTGATGAGACAGGAAATCTCTCACTTTTCTTCTTCACATGCAGTTTTCCTCAGTATATAGGGAGAGCTAAGATCTCCAGGTCATTTCTTCCTAATGAGGGTGGCATTAAGTAGGTGACCTGAGATCATTTTAATGAGGATTATGCAGAACTTGACGGGGATTTACAACTAAAGGGGTCCCATTTCCCAGACAGAGACTGAATTTTGCTGAGAGACTTTTCCCTGGAAGAATAAGAGTGTTGTCACACTCGAGTCTTAAAGGCCTGACAGGTCTACTTCCAGGTCCTTTGAAACATTACATTTAGCCCAAGTAAAAGCACCTACTGTAACTTCTATAAGAAAAATGTAATTCCTTGCTGCCTCTGCACATCAACCCAGAATGACAAACTTTTTGTAGGACACCACACAGGTGCCCTTTCAGGTAAGTCCTCACAAGGCTTGCTTAGTGTTAACTGTGACAAATAAGACAAACACAAAATCTTATAAAAATATAAAGCTTATAAAAATATATTATTATATTATTAAAAATAATATATATAACAATATATTATTAAAAAAAATTATAAGCTTATAAAAGAAGCTTTAGTGAAGCTCCACGAATGCAATTTAACTTGTAATAATCACTTCTATCTCTCAGCTCGTACGATTAGGACAGAAAGTTAACGAATACAGTTTTAACTTTGTAAACTCGAGAAGGGCAATATGAAAATGGGAAAAGGAGTTCCAGCCTTTCACAAGGCAGGGCAAGACAAATTGCAGAAGCAAACCTCCCAGCTGGGAACTGCAAAACAACATGGATGAATAAATAGGTTGCAGCGTGCATACATCAGGATACCAAGCAAGTTATTTGCATCTGAGGAGTCCAGGAAGTATCTGTAAGAAAGGATGGACAGGCAGATGTCTGAGGCTGCTCCCGACTCAGCCAGTCAATCTACACCGTATGCAGATTATCTAAATAGCTCCTGGTACATCTCCATCACTCCGTCGGCGTAGGCTCCATTAGAGATTCAGGCGTTAGCTCTGAGCAGGCTCGTAAGCCAATACAGCACTCGGTGAAACACTAGCTTAGGTCTTGGAAGCAGCACAGATCTCTTATTTAGCTTATGCTCGTTTGTTTTCCTGTCTCTGCCTTCCTGAAGCGGCTTTCTTCCTTAATATCTTTTCAAAATAATAAGTTCTCCCTCCTCAAAACAAAACCAAAAGTCCACGTCCATCGGCAGATGATAAATTAGTGTATGTTACAGGTTGCTGAAGAAATATAGCTCTATTAAGGGAATGGGAGCATCCCCAGACTTTTGTTGCAAAATCAGAACTTTTATTAAGCTCCTGTGTGTATATACAAGGTTGTTGTTGTTGCATATTCTTAAAGAGTTTGAAGCAGATGGTCTTGCAAAACTACTCAGGATTTTGGTTATATAAATACACTACTAGTTATTTATATTTGTCCTAGTCTATTTCTATAGGAATAATGGAAGTATGGTGATGTATTTACTGTTAGGCAAGCTGTAAACAACCCTTTAAATTATTTTACTTGGATAGCTTGTGTCTGCATTCAATTCATAAACATTTGAAATGTTTATGTTGAAATGTTTTAAAGGCAAAAATACATAAAGGATGGAAGCCACGCTGCTGAAAACAGAAAGGGGTGGTAAAACTGGGCTCTCTAAAGCCATCTAATGCACTTGCCTGAACATCTCTGCTCATTGTAGGATGAGTAACTAGGCAAAGGCTACCTGAAAACTGAAAATTATCATCACATGCCACCCACATTTGCACCATGAAGCCTGACAGGGAAAACAAAGTTCTGACTGAGTGTTTCTAGCAGGCCAAGCCAGAAGCACCTCTCATGAATCACAGGCGCAGAAGGAAACAACATTCCACTTGAGAGCAGTCGTGGGATCCTTCACCGTTGCTAATCCCCTGTAATTTAAATTGTGCAGTCTGGTTTATTCCACTAGAGACTTAACATTTAATGCCTTCATTAATTAAAAGAATCATTGCGTTAAAAAATGCAAGCATTTAACAGTCTCACAAGGGTCTGCCACACCTTCACTTCACTCTTGAGGAACTGGACAAGTTCCCAAATCACTGTTTGCTTCTGGGCGCAGCATTGACTTTTCAGTTACGCTGAATGGGAAATCTCTGATAGCGAGATGATGCCCTTTGTTTTGCTCTTGTTCACTGGTCTACTCTTGAGGCAAAAGGTACCGTAATTCCCTACAGTCACTGGGTATCATGCACACAGGCAATGCAGTGCAACAGCAGTCAGGCACCTCTCCTTCTACAGCGTGGCTATGCTCAGTCTTGATTTTCTGAGAAGTTGGGAGAGGCAAAAGAGGTGTACAAGATGATTGTGTTGCAGAAAACAAAGAGGAAACCTAGAACTTACAGAATTTCCCAGAGTGGAACAAAAAAATGCAGAAGCTACAAAAAAAATTTTTTTAAAATAAGTCACATTTTCACAGCTATGATTTTGCACCATTGAAAATACTGCGCAGGGTGGTGTTTCTGATACACATCTCTTCCATCTTTTTTATCCTCTCAGATTTTTTGTTACTTTCAGATGCTCACACTCCCCAGTGCAAACAGTTCCCTTTTTTCCAAAGAAGCAGGCTTTGACAGGGAGTCAACTAACCTGAGCCTTTCAGTTGGGAAGTGAAATAAGTATTACTGACCCAATTAGTTTGTACATCTGGTCTTGGTTTTTTGTTGTTGTTGGGGGTGTGTGTGTGTGTGGAGAGGGGGTGTTGTTCTTGTTTTTTGGTTGTTTTGATTTGTTTTTTCTGTTCTTTTCCTAGTTAGAGATTGCTGACTAATTAACTCTGTACAGTTTCTTTCTCCCATCATTTCTGCAGCAAATTCTCACCCTGTCCTCCTGTCATCCTCTCTTGGCTCTGGAGTATGATCTGATTTCCAGGTCCCCCTCTCCCCTCTCTTCCTTCCTCTACGCTACGTTCAAATCAGATCGGAATAAAGGCAGCCTGTTTGTTGGCCCCAATTACAATGCAAAACCTGTGCGGGATAGAATGAAATAGGATGTGTCTGTCCTGCCCCAGAGATACCACCTTGCAGAGAAAAGTATGCAACAAGAGATGTGGAGCAGCCAGTTCAGGTTTCCCTTTCCCCAGTTCTAAAAACAGGGATGCCATTAATACCTCCACTGGGGTGTTCACCACGGACTTCTGTTAAATCACGGAGCCGGATTCAAATCCATTTCTGCCTCACCCTGCCATTTCTCTTTCACACACCAGCACTTCTACCCAGCGAGTTCATTAATTCATTCATTAATGCAAGAAGTGAGACCTCGGGGTCTACAGCAGCTGGTGTCACGTTCCGAGGAGGGACAGGGATGCAGAAGCTCCGTGAAAAAAAAACAAAACAGCCTACAACTCGCTACCACTTGGCCAGAGGCAGAATAATACAAATTTAATTCCACTAAAAGCAGGTAGAAACAAGCCTTGGGCTGTCAGGGGATCCTCCAGACCCGTGTGACCTTACCTCAGACCACCGTTGGGCTCTTCATCGGAGGAGAAGGTGCCGTTGCAGACGTTGCCGAAGGAGTGGCTGGGCTTCAGTTTGGCTTCCTCGCCCTCCGACGCCGGCTCTCTTTTCTTCCTCTTGCCGAAGAGCTTCTTGAAAGGCTGGAACTTGCCTGCTTTTTTCTTGTCTGCGGATCACAAGAGGGAGAGGCGAAGGGCTGAGGGAGGGAGGGAGGGAAGGAGGTGGTGGCCCGGCGGGGGCAGGCACCGCGGCACCGGGTTCAAAGGAAGAATGAGGTCAAAGAGCAAGTCACCAGCCCCAAGCGGCGCTCGCAATGCAAATGCGGGGCTGCAGCTCACCCTGGATGCCTCCTTGTTGAGAAAGCCAAGGTAAGAGCAGCAAAACACCTGCTCTTGGGCTTAAGGACCTGCTGGGAGGTGTCAGTGCAGCCCAACGTTGGGATGAAGAGCAAGGATAATTTAGTAGAGCCGGAATTTATTTATCATTTGTTATTTGGGGCTCAGTTTTAGGCTTCACACCGCACTTTTGATTCAACCTTTTCACCAAAAGGCAGGCACTGCTTTGATCACCACTCTTAGGCAGGTGTTGAATCCTCTGCCTTGAATTAAAAGCAATTAAAAAATAACCTGCTCTATTTTACTCACGTGGCCTCGTAACCAGACAAGTCAATTTGCAAATGAACAAAGAGAACAGGATAAAGTTCTGTTGGTTTGCTGGTGGGTAACTTCAAGAAACATCCAGCTTTATATCAACAAAGTCAATATATTTTTCTGACTTTCTTTTTTTCCCCAAGTAACCGAGGGCAGGATTTGACCAAGCATTTCTTCCTTGAGACACTTAAATTTTAAAAGCTGCACCAAAAACAAGCACGGCAAAAAGACAAAACAGACAGGAAGACAGGAACAAGAAATTAAAAATTTAGCCAGAAAAAAAAAAGAAGTAACTTTTGTTTTCACCAAAGACTGAAGAAAATAAATGCAGCTTCAAATTGCTTTCCCCACATCTATTAAAAAGAAGTACCAACAGTTTCTTGTTAATCATTTCCGAGAAGAGGTTAATTTCTATGGGCTGGGATACACCAAAGAATTTCTAAAACTTCATAACTGGCAAAGAGCTTCATTTCCTTTTCTGCCACTACTTAATTTTGCATTGAACTTACTTAAAACAAACTAGTTTAAAAAATCAAAACCAAACCATCATTTTAGCCTCCTATCATAATCCGGTCTGAGAAGCATCACGTTGTGCTGGTGACAAATATTTTCATAAGCTATTTAAATCCCTGGATGTGCTTTTCTCCTGGGCTGTGTGCATACACACTGCCTCAGCTCGCTCTGCTCTTCCCTGTGAGCTGCTGCTCTGCAGAAAGCAGTACTTTAGTTGCAAAGTAGACAGAAGGCCCCTGTAGGAACATTTGACCAGGAAATATGAAAAAATCTTCTGTGGTGCAACAGTGCTCTTCAATACCGTGTCAGGTTTTGCACGCCGATCTGCTATACCTGTGTATGGCAAAGCCACAGCTGGGTATCACCCCTGGGTAGTTGCTGATGGCATAATTACAAGGTATTTAAAGAGAGAAAATGTATCCAAGCACATTGCCACCTGGCTTTCAATACCGTGTCAGGTTTTGCACGCCGATCTACTATACTTGTGTATGGAAAAGCCACAGCTGGGTATCACCCCTGGGTGGTTGCTGGAGGCATAATTACAAGGTATTTAAAGAGAGAAAATGTGTCCAAGCACATTGCCACCTGGCTACTTCCAGTGACAAGTGGTTTCCAAATTAGCATGGTGCCAGCAAACATGTGTTGAACCCAGGGACAGGATCAAACTTCCACAAAGAGTAAGAAAGTAACTCCTTGTGAATCTGATTATATCCGTACCTGATGAAGCAGGAAATCTAGATTGAAATTATAAAGTCAAAGATGCAACAGAGAGTAATTCTGCGCTTCCTTTACAGATCCCCAAGAAGTTTACAGGTATCATTCTTCTCAATGGACAGTCAAGATATAAGTCATTTGTGCAACTTCATTAAGACAACAAGGCAACCCCATAGCCAGAATAATCATAACAAGCTGAAGTACCAACAGCAATTAGAATTTTTCGATTCAGAATCTCTGACCCACAACGGGCAGATGAGGAAAACAACGACGACTGAAGCACCAGTTTTACCAGTGTAGAAGAAAAAGGGGTACAGAATTTTACCATCCCCGGCCCCTAGCTTTGCTTTCCATCAGCTGACCAACTCACACCTCCAGCCAGACCAATTGCTTCAGAGAAATATTTTCTTATACGAAACCCCTAACAGATAGGCAGGCAGTCATGCAGAGAAAGAGAAAAATAATTGCTGTAGGTCACAGCTGCCCCAACCCTTCACATACTTCAGGGACTGCCTGCAAAAACTCATAAATCAAATGGTGGAGCATGCAGGAGAAAAAGCATCAGTAGGAGACAGATGACTGGATGAAAGAGATGTTTCTCCACATCTGAAAGGGAAGGCTGTGTAATGCCACTTCTGCATAAAACCATTCAGCCACAGCACTTTAAAACAGGTTCTCACTGTGTCATTCATCTGCATTGCCCTTGTCTCCTCCTCTTTTGGAAGTCTTCAGATATAACTGTGAATTACCTCATCAACTCCAAATCTACTGTACTGATTCACCAACTACAAGCCTGGGTGTTGAACAAGTAAGACAGGTCAACACAGCTTTCATTTCATCAAAAAGGGTGAAAGCCAACATGGTTATCTCCAGCCAAGATCTGCTTTCCTCCTTGTGATTTAACATGTCCCTTAGCTTTTTCCCTGCTCTGCACCCCATCATCACAGTTGTCGCATTACTAAGCGTGAATTCTTTCAGCGAGTCTTCGTGACTCATTGCAAACCCCATGAACACCCTTCCCCGCGCACGCTATTCCCCATCCTGCTGGTGTGCAGATCAGGAGCAGCCAACCCTTCCAGGTTTCTAAGGAGGCGATGCCTGACCGCCAAGGCAAGGTCTATTTATGTAAGCTTTTCACAAGTTCTTAGGGAGGAAGATGTGGGATGGCATCACCTACAGGGTAAAATGCTTCCCATAACAGGCTTCCTAACACAAGTACAAAAAGGAATCCAAACACCGGCACCGCAGCAGACAGCGCCCTGCGCAAAAGCCTTTCGAGTCGGAGCCCAAACATGACTCATCTCTCCAGTCTACACTGCAGAAAGGAAAAAAATGGGGTAGGAAAGGCTGAAGGATGGAACATCCAATGGTGTCGACTCATGTCAAGGGCAACTGCTGAGATAGTCAGGGAACAAGTCTGCCTACACGGGCCGTTTGCTTCTCTCCTCAATCCCTCTAATGGGAATCCTACAGATGCAGCCCCAGGAGAACCTGGGAAATCAGCAATTAAACCTGTTTAGACAGGAACAAGAAATTAAAAATTTAGCCAGAAAAAAAAAAAAAGTAACTTTTGTTTTCACCAAAGACTGAAGAAAATAAATGCAGCTTCAAACTGCTTTCCCCACATCTATTAAAAAGAAGTACCAACAGTTTCTTGTTAATCATTTCCGAGAAGAGGTTAATTTCTATGGGCTGGGATACACCAAAGAATTTCTAAAACTTCATAACTGGCAAAGAGCTTCATTTCCTTTTCTGCCACTACTTAATTTTGCATTGAACTTACTTAAAACAAACTAGTTTAAAAAATCAAAACCAAACCATCATTTTAGCCTCCTATCATAATCCGGTCTGAGAAGCATCACGTTGTGCTGGTGACAAATATTTTCATAAGCTATTTAAATCCCTGGATGTGCTTTTCTCCTGGGCTGTGTGCATACACACTGCCTCAGCTCGCTCTGCTCTTCCCTGTGAGCTGCTGCTCTGCAGAAAGCAGTACTTTAGTTGCAAAGTAGACAGAAGGCCCCTGTAGGAACATTTGACCAGGAAATATGAAAAAATCTTCTGTGGTGCAACAGTGCTCTTCAATACCGTGTCAGGTTTTGCACGCCGATCTACTATACTTGTGTATGGAAAAGCCACAGCTGGGTATCACCCCTGGGTGGTTGCTGGAGGCATAATTACAAGGTATTTAAAGAGAGAAAATGTATCCAAGCACATTGCCACCTGGCTACTTCCAGTGACAAGTGGTTTCCAAATTAACATGGTGCCAGAGAACATGTGTTGAACCCAGGGACGGGATCAAACTTCCACAAAGCGTAAGAAAGTAACTCCTTGTGAATCTGATTATATCTGTACCTGATGAAGCAGGAAATCTAGATTGAAATTATAAAGTCAAAGATGCAACAGAGAGTAATTCTGCATTTCCTTTACAGATCCCTAAGAAGTTTACAGGTATCATTCTTCTCATTGGACAGTCAAGATATAAGTCATTTGTGCAACTTCATTAAGACAACAAGGCATCCCCGTAGCCAGAATAAACATAACAAGCTGAAGTACCAACAGCAATTAGAATTTTTCAATTCAGAATCTCTGACCCACAATGGGCAGATGAGGAAAACAACGACGACTGAAGCACCAGTTTTACCAGTGTAGAAGAAAAAGGGGTACAGAATTTTACCATCCCCGGCCCCTAGCTCTGCTTTCCATCAGCTGACCAACTCACACCTCCAGCCAGACCAATTGCTTCAGAGAAATATTTTCTTATACGAAACCCCTAACAGATAGGCAGGCAGTCATGCAGAGAAAGAGAAAAATAATTGCTGTAGGTCACAGCTGCCCCAACCCTTCACATACTTCAGGGACTGCCTGCAAAAACTCATAAATCAAATGGTGGAGCATGCAGGAGAAAAAGCATCAGTAGGAGACAGATGACTGGATGAAAGAGATGTTTCTCCACATCTGAAAGGGAAGGCTGTGTAATGCCACTTCTGCATAAAACCATTCAGCCACAGCACTTTAAAACAGGTTCTCACTGTGTCATTCATCTGCATTGCCCTTGTCTCCTCCTCTTTTGGAAGTCTTCAGATATAACTGTGAATTACCTCATCAACTCCAAATCTACTGTACTGATTCACCAACTACAAGCCTGGGTGTTGAACAAGTAAGACAGGTCAACACAGCTTTCATTTCATCAAAAAGGGTGAAAGCCAACATGGTTATCTCCAGCCAAGATCTGCTTTCCTCCTTGTGATTTAACATGTCCCTTAGCTTTTTCCCTGCTCTGCACCCCATCATCACAGTTGTCGCATTACTAAGCGTGAATTCTTTCAGCGAGTCTTCGTGACTCATTGCAAACCCCATGAACACCCTTCCCCGCGCACGCTATTCCCCATCCTGCTGGTGTGCAGATCAGGAGCAGCCAACCCTTCCAGGTTTCTAAGGAGGCGATGCCTGACCGCCAAGGCAAGGTCTATTTATGTAAGCTTTTCACAAGTTCTTAGGGAGGAAGATGTGGGATGGCATCACCTACAGGGTAAAATGCTTCCCATAACAGGCTTCCTAACACAAGTACAAAAAGGAATCCAAACACCGGCACCGCAGCAGACAGCGCCCTGCGCAAAAGCCTTTCGAGTCGGAGCCCAAACATGACTCATCTCTCCAGTCTACACTGCAGAAAGGAAAAAAATGGGGTAGGAAAGGCTGAAGGATGGAACATCCAATGGTGTCGACTCATGTCAAGGGCAACTGCTGAGATAGTCAGGGAACAAGTCTGCCTACACGGGCCGTTTGCTTCTCTCCTCAATCCCTCTAATGGGAATCCTACAGATGCAGCCCCAGGAGAACCTGGGAAATCAGCAATTAAACCTGTTTCCTGTCTGTTTCACAAGCCTCTCCTGTTCCAATCACTGTAAACAGTTAACAGCAAATCAGTTTTGAAACACAGAAAAACATGAGGTGTGAAGGCGACAGATTAACAAGGTTGGCTACGCGAGCTAGAATAACACAGCACATATGGTAAACGCTCCCTTCTCAGCTTATTCCAAAAGAGTAGCAGAGCAGATTAGAATCTTTAACCTGTCATATAATTTGTCAGCTGCCTAAAGACAGGCAGTGCCGAACACAGAGCCAGTTAAAGCCGAGAGCACCTGCATCATGAAGGCAGCACATGGTCCCTCCATCCCTAATGACAGGGGAGACCGATAGGAGCAGCTACTCCTCTCGCACTCTCTCTTTCACTTCTGAGGTGCTCTCCAGGAAAGATGAAGGCTGGTGCAATGGGTTTTATTGCCGGTAAATCAGGCACAGCCTTTGGACTCCAGCTGGCAAAGCCTTAGCAACGCACCAGCTGACAAATCCCCGTAAGATCGCTCGTAGCTAAAGCGCTCAAATGTCACCCAAAATCCATTGGGGTTCCTGGGATGTGATACCTTTCAAAAACTGCACAGAGCTGTCAAGGCAAGCATAGGTCAAATGAAGATTTAACTACGACTCTTACAGAGGGAAGCGATTTAAATGCTTGGAAAGAGCATGAGCAGTATATCCCAAATAACAGCCACAAGGCAGGGGTGAGGCTTTGCCGCTGGATGGGACGGACAGAGGGGATGTCAACACCACTGGAAACATGTAAAAAATAATTTTCAAGCAAAGCAGGCTTCACATGAGAAACAGAGTCTCACACAATCATAGAAAAGAGACCTAGATACGTAACAAGGTGTTGGTTCCTTGCAGCCTTTCCTCCTTGCTGCAGTGCTGGGGGCACTCACAATAACATGGGTGAGAAAACCTGCGGGGAGAGACCTCTCCGAGCAGGGCTGACCAAGGAAATGCATCGGTTGGTGAGTAGAGAGATGATCATTGAGGAGACAAAAAAAACCAAAAAAACAAAACAAACCAGGATTTATAGTGATTTTTTAAAGCTGAAATTATTGCAGCCAAGACTTTTCAAAGCTCAGTTTTGCGATGGGAGTTGCAGAGATTTCACAGACATTTGTTCACTGCATGAAATGCAGCCCCTGCCTGGAATACCTATCTGTAGTAGGAGATATTGTACAGGAGCTGTCTCCAAAGTCATGTGTTCCTTGTCAGTGAATTTCATGGCTATAAAATACAGTGTAATTGGCTAGATTGTTGAGGACATGAATTAATAAATTGAATAGAATTTCTGCAGAGAATTTACAGAATGGAAACGCACACGCATGCAGCATTAAGAACTGCACGGCAGGGAGAGGGCAGGAGGTTATGGGGCTGCAGGCACAATGCACCAGCTGGGGAGGAAAAGGGAACTAAAAATCGTAGTTAAGAGGGTAGGCTGACTGACATCTCTACAGCAGAAAAAGGCTGTTACGATGTACATTGCCTGTATCAGTATTAAAAAAAAGCCTACCTTGATTTTAAGCGAATGGTATGCTTATTCATGCTTTGTTAAAAATAACCCACTTATTTTATAAAAATAATCCACTAGCATAAGCAGTGCTCTGTTCAGCCCTGGGTTGGCCGTGCATCTGCGCAAACTTCTTTGCTTTTCAGGTCCCTATTGAAAAAGCCACCCTGCCTCCCCCCGGCCCAGTCTGTTCTCGTAGGGCACAGAGATTCCCCGTGCAAACTGGGATTGGCACTTGCCTCCAGGCTTTCCCACCCACTCCATGGCTTGGTACATCCATTTCTGTGAGTCCCCAGAGCTGCTCGTTTTTGCCAATACATTTGCGTTCAGAGTTGGGAGCAGCACTCCCCGGAGAGGTGTTTCCACTCCTCCAGGAAAGGGAAACAAATCTTTTGGGAGCGAGGAGGAGGAGGAAGAGGGCAGGCTCTGCTCTGCTTAACCATGTTCCCGTGTTGTAAAATAGAAGCAAGCTCCTGTACCTATTGTAATTCATCAGATTTTGCAGGGAAAGTTGGTTTCTGGACATTTTCTGCCCCTGTGACCTGGCCTCAGTCCATCGCCCTCTCTTCCATGGGTAGTTAAAAAGAAAGCTGGGGCTGATAGATGGACAGATCCCAGGTGTACAATGCAGATACAAACACCAAAGAGCCCGAGGAGAATGTTTAAGATAACACAAAAAGGGAATAAAGATCAGTGTAAAAATAAGAGCGATGTTCAGATTCGATAAGTAACTTCCCAGCAATGAGTTCAATGGCATGAGACAACTAGCGATAACAGGGCACGCTCGTAAAGCAGACAGTACGCAGCAGCCCTGTGCTGACAGAGATAAGATAATATAACCAGAGATTAAATCAATACCTGAGGAACATTAAATGAAAACAAGATTTAGAGGGATCAAAGGTGACAAATTGGTGCAGCCACAATAGCCTCTTGAAAGACCTAGGCAAAGCGAAGGAAAACCAGCGTGCCAGTGCTTGCCTGCTTCTCCAAGAGTATCAAGTGATCTTACAAGAGATACTGTTTCTTGCAAGCCTTGTCGCACAGAGAAGATGAGGTATTCTTGGATTACCTGATTTAAACTAGTAATACTACCTAAAGTATCCATAACACAGCAAGAACCAATCTTACTTTCCAGAAACGTCTATTTTCCCTCGCCACCTGCAGGAGCAAAAGCATTTCCATAAACAACAGCCCGTTTTAAACCATATGTAGCTGAGATAGTCAGCTGTGGGGAAATGTCTATGAATCAGCATAATACAGTCTATTAATGTTCAAACACCATATCATACACTTTATCATCCAGAGCAAGGAAGGAGTTATTTCAACACCTCGTTTGACACAAGGAAGTAACGGGGAGAGTAAAGTCTTATTTTACACACTTCGAGGCAAAAGGACTTAACCTCTGCTGCGTGAGGACTGGCACAGTGGAGAAGAGGAGCAAAAAGTAGTTTTAAAGGGTTTACATTTTGTTTAACAGAAGAACCAGAACCAGGTAAATACTGCTCCTTTCTACTTCTTCACCCCCATTTACTCTGGCAGGAGTCTCACCTCCCTTCCTTTTTGAGCTCCTGCTTTCCCCATCTATAAATTAGAGCCTTTTCAGTCAGTCTTTGTATTTCTGTGCCTGTTATTTTTATTAAGTATCACATCAGGTGGTCCTAGAGGTCAGAAAGCCTCATGTGCTTCACCCAACCCTTTGTTTCGACACCGATGTCCTGCCTCCCTAATCCACCCCACTGCCAACCTTGGGCAGCACCTTTGGGATGGAAAAGACGCTGCTCTCTGAAAAACACAGCCAGTTAGCCCTAGAGCAGGCTGGTCACTCTGGGGACATGTGGGATAGGCTGGGGACAGCTGGGACTCCCAGCAGGGACACCAGTGCAATGATATCTGTACAAACTCCAGCAGCAAACCTTACTGGGACCAGGGAGTTTCCTTCTTTCCCTGCTCCCAGGGGGTGAAAGCCCCAGGTACGGGTTACACAGTGAGCAGTCAGGGGCTTTAAAACACCTTGGGATACACATCCCGAGCACAGTGACAGCAGCTGGGGGAGTTCTTACACACAAGGACATTTGTGAAAGGGTTAAGTAGACGCGGTAGATGTTACTGAGGTGCTGGGCTGCATTGCAGAACATATGGGATAAGATAAAACCTGCTTATAATAGCTCTGGGCTCAGTGATGCATGTGAGACTCTTAGAAAAGAAGAGACCGCAATAGCTTCTGATTCACCAACAAAACATTCATCCATTATGTAACAGGAGGGAGAAAGTTTTATTTTACTAGGGCACGACTTATTAACTAAAGTTATTCACGGAAGATCCTTTCGGTATGCTGGGGTTTTATCTGAGGTTTCCAGATCTGCATTAAACGCTTGAGGTAAACACAGTAAAATGGTGTTGGCTCGTTGTTTTCTTCTCAGTGAAAAAAATAAATAAATCTGTAAAACATGGGATTCCCTCAGCAGATTCATTTCTTATGAAATTTCTGTTAAAACCTGGACTACTGGCCAAGCTGCAGATGGAAGGATAAACCTCCCAAGGGCGAAGTGAGCTGCCTGAGGCCCCGCTGCAGAGCGGTCCAAAGTCCAAGGAATACAACCCTCATGGGCCAAACACCTCCCCACGGCCCCTCCCCAGCTGCTGGCGGTCACTTGTGCCTCCCCAGGGCTGGCACAGGCTGCTGACACCATCCTACGCTCAAATCACTGTTACTGAGATCACTCTTGCAGGGGATTGCGTGACCCAAACTGCTTTTTCTGCCCCTAGAACAAGGCCTGTATTGCACCGGTCAACTTTTAGATCATATCACTTCCATGGGTTTGTTTTTTTTCCACCGGTGAGAAAAGGAGCATTTCAACCTCAACAGAGACTACTGGATTGCTGTAAAATAATGTGAATTTTCACAAATGAAGCATGAAACTTGTAGACCAAACCTCTTGAGTGATAAGGCAGGAGCGCTAACAGCATGATGCTGACATCTATTGATCAGACAAAGATGAGAGAGATCCTGAACTCAAAGGAGGGTCAGAGTTCCATGCCAGAAAGGCTGGATGGCTGGAGTACTGGGATAACGGGAACGAGAGGCAATGTTGAAGCATCATATGCAAACTCATTCATTTAGGGTATACTGATGAGCTGTTCTTCTAATAGTTTGGCCCTGATCAGCTAGAAACAGGAGAGAAGACAGATCTGGGCACACCAGCTGATCACAGGATTATTAAAAGGCAGCACTGTGGCGTAACTACAAAAAAAGTAAATGTCACCCTATGGAAAGGGCTCTTGGAAATGACAGGGGTTGCTACTTGACAAGGGGGTGGAGAGGCAACCGGATAATAAATCATTAGGTGCTAATAAATCAAGGCTGAAAGCAAACAGGTACATCCAAAATATTTTGGATTGGGATTTGGAGTATTTTCCTTCTTTTATAAGGGAAAGAACAAACTAATACATTGCTGAGGCGATCTGACACAGAACAAATTCTTCCTCAATGTCACATAAGGGCAATCTTATTGGATAAAAATTTGTCATGGTGCAAAATACAGTATTTCTGCTTTTTCTGCCCAACACAAACTGAAACCGGTAAAGACATACTGTGACATACTGTGACATACAGCACCTGCGAGCACTGACACTAAAAAATTATGGAGCCTTTTCAAAGCAGCGTCACCACTCAGATCAACAATAACCAAATAATGAAGAAAAACAGATTAAAAAAGGGTTTTTGATTCATTGTGACTCGCAGGTGTAAAACAATGGCTTTGAGTGATTTTTTTCACTTTTGCACAGTTTCGGTTTAATATATTTTTACAATGACAAACATCTATATGAATTTTACCCTTGCAATTCTGATGAACAGATAAAATATTTTAAGTAGGTCAGATGAAAATAAGAGAGTCACATTTTCATTTTATGAACTGACTTAGTCCCCAGTCATAAGCAATATCTGATAATTGGGTGGGTTTTTTTTGGAAACTATCAATATTTCTTTTGAGTTAGAGCAGCTCCATGAATCACAAGGAAAATTAGCATGTATATTCTGTGAAGTCAAAATACATTTTAAAAAGTTCAGGCCTACTTCTACATGCAACTCTAACCAAGGGGAAAAAAAAAAAAAAAGGAAAGAAAAAAATGATTACTTCAAGCCCGTGCGTTCTCTTTCAAAGTTCTGAGACTTATAAAGTGATACAGAAAAGCCAAGACTAAAAGGGAACTTATTCCAAGCCAATTACCAACCACTGCAGTGGAAACATTATTTTAATAATTTCCTCATTAAATTTTATAAAGGTAAAGCTGAACAGGAGGCAGTAAATCCATCTCTCCTCCTCAAATTTAGGGGATTGAAATCTCAGAACCATCTCTAAATTTCTCAATGAGTCAAAACCCCTCATATTTGTGTGACCCGAAAGCCAAATCAAATCTAAACTCAGCCTTAATGTGTCTAAAATAACTAAAACAATGGTGATTATCTCCGATTTCACAGAATTAAAATCATGCCGTCATGGCTTACAGCTGGTAGCAAAGTAAAGAAAATCAACTATTTCTTAAGAAAAGAGCTGCATGAACTATGGCATTCAGAAATGCCCAAAATAAGGGTTTGGGAAGGGTTTTGTTTTGTTGAGGGCTTTTTCCCTGAAGAAAGCCAAACCTCAACCAACTTATTCTGTTGGGCAAGGTGGTCAGAAGAAATTGTGGCACTCATTCCCCAGACTGGCATAGCACTAAAACACCATGGAAAATCACATCAGTCAGCAGCACAGGGGGTGAAGAACCCGCTCTGTGTTCCCCTCCAGAGCCTGCAAATGCCGTGCTCCTGCAAGAAGCCCCTTCTGCTGGAGCTCTGCAGAGCCAGGGCAGGAGGATACCACGCATGCCTTCCCCAACCACTCCTCCAGGCTCACTTACTGCTTCTGATAAACAAATCTTCTTTGCACAAATTGACATTAATTGTGGCCAGATTAAGACTCGGGACAGCTGGCCTGAGTCTGTGAGTTTGCCTATTTATCCAACATCTGTTTTTTCCATCCACTCTCTGAGCAGCTTTCACTATGTATGTAGAACACAAGCCCAGATTAACCCCCTCCTCAGAATCAGCAGACACTAAACTGGGACATTCTTCTGTTCAGGGACAAGATTCCCCTCCTGGACACACAAGCAAGAGACTCAGCCAAGGATCCTCATAAAAATGAAATATGCCAGACCTGGGTAGATCTTCAATGCAAGCTTACAACTTACTTCACGCCCAGCTTACAACTCCTCCTGCTCCTCCGCATCTAGAGAGTTATTTTGAAAGCTGGAGAGGGATTTTTTACAAGGCCATATAGTGATAGGATGAGGGGTGATGGGTTCAAAAGAGAAGAGTGGTGATTTAGATTAAATATTAGGAAGAAATTTTTCACTATGAAGGTGGTGAGGCTCTGGAACAGGTTGCCCAGGGAAGTTGTAGCTGCCCCATCCCTGGACGTGTTCAACGCCAGGTTGGATGGGACTTAAAGCAACCTAGTCTAGTGGGAGGTGTCCCTACCCAGGGCAGGGGGGTTGGAAATAGGTGATCTTTAAGCTCCTTTCCAATCTAAACCATTCTATGATCTTCAGTGTCACCTCCGTGCTCCACAAAGTACAGTACTCCACTTTTACCTCCCCTGCTGACACACTGGTTTTCCAGACTGCGGCGGATTTTCTGAGGGCCAAGGATAGATGGTCATTTCCACCTATTTCTGAAATTGCTGATTTTTGTAACATAGACTACTATGGGATTCAGGATGAAATGGTATCTCAGTATTGACTCGACTGTTGAGAAAAACAGAAAAACTGACAAGGAAAACTCAAGCTGAGCTGCTGTAGCCAGCAATTTCAGTAGCAAGATTTTGAGCAGTTAAACAGACCATGGAGACAAAAATGCAAAATTGGTCATTCTAATTATCTTCTCCACCCAGGCCAAGCACTGACACAAGACGTGCGTAAGACATTTTTGTTGCAGGAAGAAGAATGTAAGGGTTAGGGCTGAAGTTCTGACAACTTTCTTAAACACTAGATCTGCTTTGGAAGAGGAGCTTAAAATTAACACAATTCCTCATCTTGTCATCAATGTAATAAAATACACAGAATAAGAAGATATTTCCCTGCTACTATTTATTAAGAGAGAAAGAAAAGGTGAGAACACACACCAAAACTAATACAATTAATGTATTTTCAGTGGAGCATTTGCTATTTGGAGGCAACTGAAGAATTGAGGTGATCATGGTTTGCCTTTGTTTTCCGAAATTAAAACAGAGAAACAGGACATCACCAGAAACACTTATTAACTAGTAACCTCAGAAAAATCTGATGAAATTTTTCAGACTGCCCTATAGATATCTAAGAAATAAAAATCTCTTGAATATTTTTCTTCTGATCTTTGCAAAACTAACAATGTTCACTTCAGAAAATACTCAAAAATATGTATGTTGTCATTGAATTTATTTGGCTGACATTGGGTATATTTATTAATATAAAACACTAATAAGTAGAAGGAGTGTTATTTTAAATGTCAACCAAGTAAGGTATCTGTACGAACACCACAAATAGAAATATCAAGAAAAGGTTCATTATAAAATCTGTACCATCAAAATGGGAAAAAATCTTAGCTACTACTGTGATGCTAAGTGAAATCTCCCCCTATTTGTTCTATTTTATGATGATAGAAGAAAATTAATTACTCATGAAGAGGCAAATTTAAAGAAGAGAAGCAGCCATAGGGAGATAATACTCAAGTATTTAGAAACCTAAACATTTTTAAAACATCTAAATGCTATCCCTGAACTAGGACAACCAGGCATTTCCTTTTAAAACATATCTAGAAAAGAGAAAAAGAGAAAAAACTATTTCCTATTGTCATGCTGGTTGAGTTCCAGGCGAGGATTTGCCAGACCAGGATGTGACTGGTTGCACTAATCACACACCGTCCCACTGTGCTGAGATGATGAAGTACTACCACCACTAAACTGCTGAAATACATGAAATTTAGCCACATGAGTTGGACATGATTAAACATCACTGAGAAGGGAGATAGCACTTTCTCTCCAACATCGCCTGCCACCATGGGTATTTATTCACCATTTATGATGTTCCAGAATGAAACGGAATGGGGGGGACTCAGGTGGCCAGGCAAAGCACAAGATTTCCTGTGCTGGTGAGAATGTTTAAGAGTAACTACCGCCAAGGGAAATTAAGGCATTGTAGATTCTAGGATATGACATCAACACGGATCCAAAAATGAAAAATATTCAAGCAGGCTGTTTATAAGCCTTGGAAGGACGCTCCGTAGATTGTGTCTGTTGTTCTCTGAGGGGCTACAGCAGCTGTAAAAGCCCAGGGGACCAGCCAAGTGCAGCGTCCCCTGATGCAGCATCATTCCAGAAGATGTCACTTGTCCAGGGTGCCCTCTGGCAGATGAGGTACCCTCCAGCTCTTCCAGAATAGCGATAAGAGCAAGAAGCAGAAATTCTGCTGCTAGTACTAACTAATGCCAGGGTCTGACCCTTTCAGCAGCTCTGAGAACTTGTTTCCCAGGTGCTGAAGCACATTTTGGATCCCTGCAAGCAACTTGGTAGAGGAGTGGGTACCCTGCCTGTCCAGTTAAGGGAAGTTCAAAGTGAGATTCAGGGGGAGTATGTGCTGACCATACTGTATTTAGCCCTCTTCCCTAAGGATTTCTCTGGCACATAGGCTTCCTGCTGGCCTGCATAAAACACTCCTTCTCCTGATACCTCTTCTCTACTTGTATAACTCAAGGCTCAAGAGCAATCACTGTCAAAGAAATCCCAGAGAGTAAACATGGGAAAGGGGTGGGGGCAGAGGAAAGAGGTGAGTGCTCATCAAGTTTTAACCTTTTTTTCTTGCCTTATATCTATTCTTAATTTATCTAGACTATGTTCTAGAGAAAATGTTCAGTGGCTGAAGCTGTTCTTCCATCTCTGAAAAGCACCTCCCAGCGCTACAGCAGCACATGCAAGTTTGAAAGAATTGTAACTGTACAAAAATAATAAACAAGCCAAAAGAAAAGTTTATAAAAATAATCAGTTTCCAATATGTGACCAGCTAGCCTCAAGAGATACACACATCTCTCTCCTTGATGCGTTTTGAAGCTGAGATACTGCAAAGCATCTCGAAGCAGGTCCAAGTTGCACTTCTTCAAACCTTCCTCACACTATCATTTCTGAAAGATTTGTCAAGTGGAAACAACAGTAGTTGTTGCTTTGCACTGTGGGCAGTCTTTTTAATCATGGCATACAGAAGGGGAAAATTAACATGTATAGCCAAACGTCCTAGGTGTTGAGAATAGTCATTCCAATGCTCTGTGTTTGCCCTCCCTCAGATCCCTAGATCCTCATACCAGGTTTTCTACTGCATTCTTGGAAAAATCCTGATGCTCTAAATGACTGTGCTAATCTCGATACTTCTTCAAACAGCAGAGCTAAAGCCCAAAAGCCATATGCACAGTAACACCCACCCAGGACAGCCAGAGGAAAGAACCATTTAATTTAGGTATATGAAATGACAGCACTGTCAGTTATATGAAGGTAACTTTGCACAGTGTACAAGTTAAGCTCAGGTTTCTCCCACCCTTTCGTCCCTTCTTCACTTTTAAAGACTAGGTCTTGCATATGGAAGAAAGAAAAGTCGCCAGTCATGGGGCAGGAACACATTGTAATGCCAATGCAGAACAACATTTTCTCCAGGATTTTTCACCAGAGGGTATGTCTAAATCGCAGGAGGAACACCAGTTCCTCCTTTTCCTGCTTTTCTGCTGTAAATTATTTGGTGCCAAACCATAAAATCCCCAACCACACTGCACCAGAACAAAATAGGAGACAGAGATGTGTCCAAAGACCAAATCATCTGGTTTTCAGTCTGGCTTGATTTATCAGTGTTTTTAAACCTGATGGTAGAGACAAGACATATATGCCAGGATATGGATTGTTCACAATTTCTTTGCAGAAAACACTACTCTGGGCAAATGCAACTCTAGCTGCTTTCTTTACTCATGGTTAGTACTATGTGTATCTGCTCTCTGGCTGACTGACTCACACAAACAGGTTTGAGTTTAAGTATTTCAGACTATAAACTGAAAATTAACTAGTGACAAATAATCTGCTATACTGCCTGAGAATTCACTGTTTTATTAACATTCCAACAAATGCTAAATGAAGATGAGCACAGACCCTTACGTTTCTGTACATGAAAATTATTGTGTACTTACATATTGCAGATCACTGGTGAATCTGGAAAAAAAAAAGCAACCTGGAAAAAATACACATAGCTACCTGGCATTATATATCCATAGTCATTAATAGGAGGGCAGCTGCTACTTGCTTCAAGGGTGTTAGTTCAGAAATCACAGAATTTAGTCACAAATATGTAACTGAAAGGTGTTCAAGCAGGTTTTGGCAAACACACTCCTAAAAGAGCATCACCCAATTTGTATTCTAAAGCTCCAGGAATGGCAAGGCAATGCAGATAGTATCTGGATAACCACTTAACCAAAAAGTAGAAAATAAGAGAGAAATGGTGATCTGAAATGTCCCTTCCAACCTAGACAATTCTATGATTCTATGAGATTTCACTACTTTGTAACAAAAAAATATTTGAACTACTCTTAAAAATACAGTAATATTTTTACTAAGTATTTTCAAAAGCACAACGAAGTGTTTTCCCCTATATTATTTAAATAAAATGTTCAGGGCAAAGTGGGAAGGGGCACTGGACAGACACTGAAGCAAGTTATCTACCTGTTACTCTTCCTCTCCGAGGTGCCTCGGCCATGTGTACATCCATGGAACTGGTTCAGCTGCCAGCCTTGTTGGATGGTGAGTGCTCCATCCTGGCAGCACCTGGGGCAGCACATTCATGCATGGCCACCACAGGTGCTGTGCATCACTGTAAAAGAGGCCAAAAGCCTCTCAACCAAAGGATCTGAAATTTAACTGGGACCAAGGAAGAGGGCTGAAAGGATGGCTGCAAAAACTCATGCAAGACCTTACATCTCAGAGAAGGACACAAGGAAGATTCATCAAATGTTTGTTTACCTATAGCATCTGCCACAAGAACTGCCCATAGAAAAGCCCTCAGAACCCCCAATGAAACCAACCCTCCCAAAGACAGCAGTGATGGAAACAGAGTGCTTCCTCACAGAATACCAGGAACCCAGGCAGCAGCTCCAGAGACATCAGTCCTGGGTAATCTACATAGAGTCATCACTTGGATTCCTCCAGCAGAATGAGCCCAAATTGCAGGGGGAAGGAAGTTTATTTTGCTTTGTTGGTGGTTTTTTGGGGTTTTTTTTTATTTTCTTTTCTGAAAACATCTTGGTTTCTGTTTCAAGTTCTACAGAGGGGAAAAAGCTGTAAGCCCCTAGAGGTGTTGATGGGCAAGCAGCCTTGCAGGACTCCACTCTTTTCTGCAGGAACAGGCTCCATGCCAGAGCTAGTTAGTTCTGTGGACCTGACCTCGCTGTGAACAGCTGTGCTTCTCCACCCTGCCCTCCTGGACCATGCCACCAGAAGGGTAGGGGTTGTTTGTACCAGTTCTTCAGGTTAACCAGAGAACCCTCTGCAGGGTCAGCCTCTTATTACCCTCCAGCACCTGAGGAGTCAGCTGGGACAAACCCAACCAGGCAGCAGCTGGTCATCCCCGCTGCAGGCTGTATTGTGAAATGGGACGAGGCTAAAGAGGACACGCCATTTAGGGAACAGCATTCCAGAATAAGAATTAAATGTAGTCTGCCATGGGAGCAGAAGAACATGAAGAGATTGCATCTTTGGAACGAGGAGACAAGATTTTAATCTCCCTATTTAATAAGATACCAGTAAACTAGAGGACAGAAGTCTCCCAGCTACGCTGGGTTGAGATCTCTAATTAGTTCATGAAGCATTTTACTGTGAGTATAATTTTATACGTGTAGCAAAGCAAAAGGCACTGATTAATTGCAACTCATTAAGTGTAAGTTGTTTTGTAATTAGGAAAAATGAATGCAGGCATGGCAAGGTTGGTGCAAATGAGAATTCCACCTCGCTGAGTGTTGTTTCCTAGAGCAGCCAGTCTGCTCAAGGAGCAGAAGAGTCACTTGAAATTCAGTCCTGACCCATGAGGACAGGCCGTCAGACCACGCATTCCAACTTTTCTGAAAGGCAACTAGGAAGAAATCTTAAAAAACAAAGATAATGAGTGCCTTTGCTACAAATGACTGGGTTAGCCAATTAGTGTCTGTCTCCACCCATAAGCTATTAAAAATTCATGTTCCATGTGTAGAAAGCCTTGCTATCCTATCTAGAGTACCTGTGGACATGTACATCACCTGTGTTCACGTTATCGTTGTTTAGAGTTCTGCTAGCATTTATGCAGAAGGTAAGTCATACTTATCTCTTACATAAATTGTACACTTCTAAAGGAATCAAACAAATATCCAAAGTAAGATATTACCAACAAGATTTAAATACGATAATATTTTCTAAATTTTCTCTTTACCCACTTTGGGAGAGAAAGTTCAGAAACCATCACACATATTAATACAGAAGAGGGACTGAAAACAAAGGCAAAATGAAGCTCTAGCGCAGAAGCATGTTCTTCAAACAAGACTACCAGGGTTTCCAAAAATACCATCACTCACCTCAGCTAGAAGGTTGGCAAACTGTAGATACTTCCTACCTTTCTGCTTTTAATCCTATCCATTAAACACAAATATTCTCTGAAAAACTAAATATAGTTTAGCCAATCCTTTTTCTATTAAAGGAGGCAGCAACCATGGACGTGGGTTTCCCCAAACAATAGCTTTGGGAGAAGACTCATGTGACATTGCATCATACTCATCCCCCACAGCTGGCTGACAGGGATTTTTAGGTCTTTACAGTAGTACCATACAGCGATTGACCACAAAACCCAGTATAAGACAAGACAGTTATGCACCATTTTATTTGGTGATAATTTGTTTTCTACAAAAGCAAGCACCAAATTCTGGGAAAGTCTGGGTCTGGAATTTGCAGCTCAGTTACGACTTAACTAATAATAACTAACACAAGTGTAAAAGCCACATAAGAAACAGAGTTTCCTTCCCACAATACCGCTGGTGAAGTTGCCCACAAAAAGAAAACAAAAAAAGCCTGAAAACTTCACACAAGAAAATTCTTTTCTTTCTGAATGGACACGCTGTACTCCCACTCCCTCACAAAGGAAATTAAGAGCTTCTTTATATTTCAAGCCTACTCTGTTTTTCTCAACAAAATACAGATGAAAGGGCCATGTGAATTATTAACAGATGACAAGAGAGAGCTAGCCAGGTATTTCAAACTCTTATGTCTCTTCTTCCTACATGAATTCTTCAATAGTGCATGCAAGTGAGTCTTCTTACTTCTTCCATCCTTTCAGTCTGTAATTAGAGCCCATTAAGTAACTTGTTGAGAAATAAATGCTTTTGTACGTTCCTTCCTCTCTACTCTCTTTCCCTGGTGGAGCATTTGCCCTGACCATCGGTGACAGAGAACTTCCCACCTTGTTCTGAAGGGCAGTCAGTGAATCAAGTGAGAGTCTTTTCCCTTCGTAATACCTTTTCAGTAGCTCAAGCTCATGTGGAACATCATTAAATGCAGTGGAAATAGAGATACCATTTACTGCTGAACCGGAATAGACAAATAATCAGAAAACCTGAAAACAGACTAAAGTTCTTGTCATGTTAAAATGTTAACCATCGTCTCATGTTGAAAGTAAATCCCGCTTGTAATAAACATTTTGGCCAAACCCTCCTCCCCCATTCCCCTTCCCCAAGCCCCATCGACAGAGAGGTGAACAGAAGGACACCACATTAATCCAGCACAACTGCTTGGTAGCATGCTTGGTGTTTACACGAAGCTACAAACTTCATACTGCTTCAGTCCATTTGCATCATTTAACTCAAAAAAAAATATCTGAATTTGTCAAATAATCTCTACAAATCCAATGCAAGAAATAAAAATGAAATAATGTAGGTTAGTATCAGTGCAATTGAAAGATAGTATTTGACAACTAATGTAGGAAAGCCTATTGAAATTAGAACTACAGCAGTAAGCTTTAAAAACAGCAAACTTTTTGACAACTTTGAAAAATAATCCAGATGATCTTAAACGAGAATATGCTTTTCTATTTACGCCAAAATTTAAATCCACAGATTCTAAGCTTCCATCAATTAAAAGGACCATTTCAAAAGGTACAGTAAGGCACAGCATCTGACATAGCAAAAACTGGGGGAGCAGAGTTTCCCACAGTGGTGCAGGTAGCTCCCAGTGATGCCACAGGGAATTACCTGCCAAAAACATCAACCAGAATAACCTCTTTGGTTTGGACTGACTCCGCTTCACACACAGGCTGTGTATGACGACTGCCATAAAAATGGACAAAAGCAGCACATACATTAGCAGCAGCTCCTGCTTCAAAACAATAAGCACAGCACATTTGCCCCTCAGCCAGCTCCCCGCTGAAAGTACTCCAGAATAAGCCACGAAAACTTAACAGTGAGCTTTCGAACAACAGGACATCGTGTGCTCCAGAATCTACAGAATCAGTCAAGTACTTACAAGGTTTCTTAAACAAATTGATCATGCCTACAATTTCAGACGAAGTCAGAGAAACTCCAGACTTGATCTTCTCTGAGGAAGAAACAAAAGCCGTGAAATCACCAAAGAGAAAGGTTTGTTTAGCTTTTTTTTTTTTTTTTCTGTTTTTAAGAGAATGCTGAAGGACATACAGTAACATGATAGGAAGCTTGTAGTAACAGCATTACAAATCAAGCTGAGCACGTATTTCAGCACTCTCTTTCTATTTAGTGATCTCCCTGTGGAAAAGGCTAAGGGAGGTTTTAACTAGCAAGAGCCAAGGTGATTTCAGACTGATAGCTAAGACCTCCCGACTGATCTTTCATGCGATAATCTTTTGGTACATTAGTTTATATAACTGCTTTTTGCTCAGTCTTGCCCAGCTACAAAGCCAAAAATAGCTTACCTTTTCCACAAGGGCAATAAGGTATATACCTGGAATATTAGGCAACTATTTAAAGGTGCTATGAATAACAGCAGCAGATTTTATAAAGTCATAAAAAAACCCCGTCATTATATTATCATCCATGACTTTAATTTTACAAGAACAGTTTAATGTCAATAACTGCCATGAAACCTGGAGGCTGTGTTTTCAGAGGAAAAATTGTGCCAGACACTAGTGTTTTCTGAAGCATCCTATGGTACCACGAAACGGAGACAGACATTAAGCAGCCTATATTATCGTCATAAAAGAAGTAACAATGATGCAAATCCCCCTGAGAAAGCCATAAACTTTTGAATATAAAACCTAAAAAAGACTTCATTATGCAGTTCTCAGTCAACACAGGCTGAGCCAAAGCCTGCTACAGTACTTCTCTGTGCTCTCGATAAAACTTCCCATGGCTCCCGTAGCTCCTTTCGCAGAGGTGCCAGTCTTCCACGAATAGATCTTTGCAACCAGGATTTAAGGGAAAATAGACCCTGTAAAGTGAGGCTCCCAGGTCTGCAGTTTGGCATACAAATGGGTGGTCTCATTTGCAAATCTCCCAGGAACCAAGCAGCTTATAGTGCAGTAAAATCCTCAACAGGAAATAACATGTTTCAATGCTGTCTTTTCCATTCTTGCATGGTGTTGGTTCAAAACAACATCATACAAGTTTTACCCAAAGACCAGCAACAAGTGGCTAAGCCTAGGCCTTTACATCCCAAACATGTTTTGACCAAAAAAAAGTGCTTCTCACGAAGCTCAGGATCTAGAGTAAGATTTTACTTTTTTAGTGTGGAACTAAAGAAGTTTATGATTATCTTCTGGTATAAACAGAGATTGTTAGCACTTGTATATCCATCACAGAGGCTTTTGAAGTCACTGAGGTAAAGCTTTTAACAGAGGAAAATTTTAATTAATCTTTTGTACATACTGATTCTTTAAATCTTACTTTACAAAGTCGATTAAACACACATTATTAGTTTGTTTGGAGAAACATTTAAGAATCCCAAGCTGCTTAGCAGCTGCATTTTGCTAAGAACTGGAAGTACAGATGAACAGAATCATTTCCCCAAAGCACAGGCAAATGGGACCAAACTGAGAATGAGAAAAAATAAAATAAAAAAGTTGAGTTGTATCTTCCTGTCTCCCTCTCCTCTGAGGTATCTCACACCAATTTTTTTTTTTGGCAGATACATCAAGACTTAAGTATAATAATGACTTTAGCAACCTCTTTCTTTAGGGATACGTTTTATTTCATTAATGAAACATTGTCGGGAGCCAAGAGAATAGCTTTCACCCAATTTCCCTTTTCATTAAAAAGAGCTAAAAAAAAAAAAAAAAAAAAAAAAAAAAAAAAAAAAAAAAAAAAAAAAAAAAAAAAAAAAAAAAAAAAAAAAAAAAAAAAAAAAAAGAAAAAGACGAATAGAAAGATAACACTACTCTGGTCTGACAAAATGCATGGCTTTTTCACCCATCTCAAAGGTCTGTTTTCTCCATTCCAGCAGCTGACAGGACCAAGATCCCCTGTAGCAAATAAATCACTTTACTGAGCCCCCTTAGGTCTTCCCCCTGTGGCCCTACACTAAATCTTAATAGCCTCCCTCCTGATAGCCAGCAAGCCAGGACTGATTCAGACCTCCAGAGCTTACAGTAGGGCTCAGGACCATCAGAAAAGCTGCATGGCTACCTGAGCAAACACTCTGTGGATCACAGCTGTGGTCACTCCCCTGGGCACATTCTGCAGCTATTCAAGTCCTTTGCAGTTTGATCACTTCAAACCCCATGACTCTGATCCAACTTGAAGACCAACAGATGAACACTATGATATTGAAAAGCATAGGTGTCAAGAGGTACCTCTGAGAGGGACTGCCTAATCTAGCATCAAGGTTGGAGATGCATGAATGACCATCAGACAATCTGCTATCTGAGGATGATTAGCAGTGTTTAATCATCACACAAGGTTATCAAAGGACTTTTTTGTAACAGCAGCTGAGGACCAGCTTTAGTCAGACAACATGCATGAAGACAAGTGGTGGACAGTCCTACAATGAAGAGGTAGAAACCACTCTCCCTATAACTTCCTAATATCAGCATTATCTCAGTCACACCCAAACTGCCTGCCACCACTGCCACAGCCTTTCCCTGTTCAAGCAGGGATGGAAATTGAAACACAAGCTTTATTTACACATTGTAACGTTAAATGAAAGAGGATTAAAAAGTGAAGTGGCAAAACGTAATTCTGTGCAGTCAAAGTTTACAGGGAAAAATAAAGCTTCTTTCCACTGACTTACATGAAAATAGGTTTTAATAACTGAAGAGTGTAATGCAGTAGAAATTTAAAAGGTCCTAGCTAATCCCCAAACAACTCCAATTCATGGCAATTACAAAAAAAAAAAAATATTAAGGCACATGTGGTGTTTTGTTTTTACATTTTGTTCTGCGGAGAATAATTAAATAATTCACATCACTGAACTGGCAGCGCTGCCGCCCACTGATGCCAAACTGAAATGTTTGTCCCTTCTCCCCAGCTTAGCTGACTTCATGTTCCATCTTGACCTATTTTGGATGCGACAGGAAACGGAGACACTGAGCTTGCTAAAACCTTGTTATACGTCATTGTAGATATTGGAAGTTATTAATGAAACCATAGATTTGGCATGGGCACTAGACCTTTAACTCAGGAAACATGCTTGGTCAGAAAACTTACCTGCTGGTTAAAAACCCCCCAGATTACCACTCCAATTAAGTGCTCCAAGCTATATGCAGTCAGTGGAGAATATTGATGCTTGTAAGAGAAATCGAGTGAATGAGGGAGGCAGACAATAAGCCAGGCAAAACCAACTTCACTGGAAGCCAGGGAGTTTCTGAAGGGTGGTTAATGGTACAAAAGATGGGATATATTATTTAGACAAAACACATCCCACAGGAACCACTCTGAGGCTATAAAGAGAGCTCTCAAGTAACATAGTTGGCCTCTTGTCTCTCATTTGTCCTTTAAATGCTGGTTTTCCAATGGAAAAAATCTCAAGTTAGCTTAAGAAATTTAACAACACATGGCATTTGCGATGGTTCTAATTGGCTTCTTCAAGTAAACTCTATGTGGTAATGACCAGCAAGGCTGCCTGGTTCCCACTGAGAGAACTTTGAGAAATAATTTTTCAGTTTCCTCACTAGTTTACAGGGGCCCCATTTCCAGACAAACAGCCCCAAAAGCAAGGTCCTCAGCAGCAGCAAACACACAAAAGGTTGAAGGGAGCAGAGTCTCCCCAGGGACGTGCACCTCTGCCCCGGAGCGATCACTGATTGCAGAGTGCCCACCACTGCTCCCCACGACATGTTCTTCTGAAACTAGAGTTTTCAACACAACACCTCTCTGAAACCCTGATTTTATGCAACCAAAGACAAAAATGGGGATTTTTGAATGTCTTTACCAGAACTCTCTGTTGGAAAGATGCATCTCTTGTATTAATCAACATCCTTGCAGCACAGTAAAACCTGGGAAGTGTTGCTGCTTATCTTATTAAGCCACAAACCCTGTTTAATCTTGATCCATTATTGTCTTATCTATGAGCAGCTAAATTTCCACCAGGTTGGCTCAACTAACCAACTTATGTTGCCGTGATTTTGACATTTCAAAATAATTCTGTTACACAACCAGAGCAGAAATAAAAACACTCGAGCAGCTGAAAGAGTAGAGCTGAATAAGAAATGCTACAAAACAGGAACAGATTTAGGAATAATGAGGTCACCTCACACCTCAACACGCATGAAGTTATTCTGTTCACTCCAATAACTTCACGTTTAGTAGTAGTCACAGCACAAAATACCACACCATTTTAAAGAGACAGAAGCATTTTCAATATTTTGGCCAATTTGAAAAAATAAACAACACCAATCATGGGTTACCCTTCCAGCTTTCTCCTGGCTTTCTAGACGAAGAGAGAAATAGGGAGGGAGAAAAATGTTCTCTCCCTCCTTATCCCCTCCAAGTGAGAGACACCTAACCTGAGTGTGTGGTTGTAGCTCCAGACCACAGAGCAAATGTGGTGTTTATGGGGCTTCAGAAGCATCTTGTGCCCGCTCGAGCACTCAGGTACTGCTATGGTGACAGCAGGATAGGTCTCCTCCTCACCAGATGATGTGGCTTTTCAGCCTGTCTTATTGCAGATACCTACAGTCTCTTCCTTATTTAACAAGGTAGAGATACGGTACTAACTTCCCACCAAACTATCAAGTCACATGAAAGCAAACTTCAGTGCCATGAGGTCTGGCAGAGCCGGTGGTAGGAGATCCCTGGGAACGTGGAGGAGGAGAAGGCTGGTAGGAGGTGAGGAGATACATATCCAGGTGACCAAAGACGAATGAACAACTGACAAGTGGACAAGAGAGGAAACTAAGGGATCAATACAAGATTAAACCAGGTTGAATCTTCCTTGGTCTGGTAATATCTGTGCAGTCAAGAGCTGGGGTTGTTTTATATGTTTTTAAAAAGACCCCGGAGAACGTGCTTTTCTGAAACAGAGAGAAGAATGCAGCAGTCAGTATCTTATAAAAGAAAGTTCTAGATGTCAAAATCACTCAAAAAGCATGACTGCCTACTGAGCTAAAGCATGATATTGTCGTCCCTAAAAGGGAATTGGTATCTAAGCAGATCAGATTGGAATCACTGACTCATCCACCCTGGGCCTTTAAGGCAAACTGATGAGAATGAAGAGCTGACAGAAAGAAACGAAAGGGGAGAAAAATAAGGAGGCAGAGGGGATTTAAACAAGATTAGCTACAAGTGAATCCTAAGTAAAGATTAAAATCACTGCCTTGTGGATTTGGGGATTTCTGAAGTCAAGGTCATGAAATTAGCAGAGAAATGGCAGTTCGTGAGTTTATATGATGACTTCTCTGGGGGCAACTTGCAGCAGAATTTTAACTCCTAAGAGCTACCATTGCACAGTTCTTCCAAGCTTCTTAAAACCCTAAGGAGAAATTGCATCTAAAGGGAAAGGCATCTAAAAATACCCACACCTATTCCAAAATTAAGTCGACCATCTAATACAAACAACAAAGTCTTTCCCCCCCCCAAAATCTTTCTACTATTTATATACCCTGCTGTCACCAACAGAGGCAAGCTCTCATAAAAAAGGTCAATATCCTGACTCTGTTCCATTGCGCTAATTTGATAAACACAATTGGTGGAATGATCTTGGGTGATGTTGCTCCCCCAGATTTTACTCAAATGATATAGATTATAAATCCTTTAAAGCCAGAGAAAGCATTGTTTGCTTCTGTAACTAATGTTTGATGTAGAACAGATTTCTCTGCAGAGTAAGAGCCATTTCAGTCTTCTTAGGAAATGTTTTATGCTTTTTAGAATTAAGGTTTCAATATGAATGTTCAATATCTCTTCATTTATACATATTGATACTCTCTTTCAACTGACTGAATTGTAGGCTTGTCCATTTACAGCTTTGCCTAGATTTCACAAAGGCTATATCAATTTCCTTTATGTACTTAGTATGAATTACAAGTTATTAAACTATAGGTGATGATGAGTGTATTTCATTTCCGTGTAACAATCTTTTGAATTCTATTATCTGCTCTGTTAATTCTGAAATTGCTGGACCAGTTTCCTTGGAAAGGTGCTAGTTTCCATGAGGGCAGCTGGGAACACAACTAGGGAAAAGAAGTAAGATGTCTTCAGCCTATTTAATAGCACTTCAACAGAAGTAAAATATACAGATGGTATTGTTTTCACTAATGATGTATGCAACTAAGACACCAAAACCCCAACTGAGGAATTCAGTTTAGTTTATCCTCCAGCAACTTCTTGAACTGGAACCTAAAAGAATTGTTTTCTTTATGATCTAGTTTTCCATTGTTTCTTTCCATCACTGGAGATTTCCTTATGGAGGCCTTCTTTTTATAGCTTAGAAGAGGCAATCCCACAAGTTTGGGAACAGAAATTATTATATTTTGCATGCTTAAAGATGTGTTTGCCTTTTAGTAATAAACTTTGTTAATTTTTGCTGTGAGACTATAGAAGAATGAAAGGAGTAGGGTCGTTTAGGGGGCTCTCAGTGTTTTCTAGGACAAAATGTTGCCAGAGAAAGTTTAGGTTCAGTATCAGGAAAACTCTCTCAATAAAGTATATTAAACAACTATACACAGACATGAAGTGCAAGAACATTCACCTCAACAAGGCGCTAAGAAATATAATGAACTGAATAGTCCTACACTTAAAAGAGGAAAGACAAAATCAATTGAATATGGTATTGCTTCTTAGAGCCAGTTTCTAGGACCCTTCTTTGCACAGAAGACTAGAATTAAGCTGAACACTGTGGGAAAAAGAAAAAAGAGAGAGAAGTAGGAGAAAAAACACAAAATCAAATCCTGTAAGTTAGCCTTCCTAGACAAGTACTTGGACTAGCCCAGGTGACCAAGGATGCTCCAGACATTGGGAGACCCATCTGTGCTAAGAAGGAACTGCAAGACTAGCCTGATCAACTCTGCAATTTTCAGACACAAGCATAAGCAGTTTCTTTGTGTTAATTTTTGAGGAAGGGAGAGGTTTCCTCTGTAAATAAAATGAAAATGTGTTCTGTCTCTTTAATTTCCAACCAAAAAAATAATTTATTTTTACAGTACCTGAATCATCAGTACACAATACCTCAGAGGGAATATTTTGGTTAGTATCCCTTTCAGCTGCAGCCATGTTTTTTGGTGGATTTTTTTTTGTTTGGGATTTTTTCAAATGTTACTGAAACAAGAAGTACAGCACAACACATTTATATAGCCACCGAGATTTTGAAACCAAACACAAGTTTAAGATTCCCTTATTTTTAAATAACTGCTCTTGCAGGGAAGTGTCTTATATTTTAGGCTTCTTTGGAATTCAGCAGGAGCAGTATTGTGAGGGTGAAAGAGTCATTACATTATGAAATCTTTAATATATGAAAATTACAGCTGTGCTTCATAACAAAATACAGCAGCACCAGTAAGTCATACCTCCACAAAATCGCAGAGCCCTGTAATAAGAAAGTCACATTGTGCAGAACATGTTTTCATCTTATTGGCTGTAATCCTTCCTCTGATTAGTAATGGAAGCAACTAATAGTATTATATATTTACATAATAAATATTTTAAATAATATTTGCAATACTTCTATTTAACACAATAAACAAATGGTGCCATACATGAACACTATATAAAACATTATAATAAACAGTATTATGGTATAAAGCACTGTATTGGTTATCTGGATTCTGCAGAAGTACAAAGAAACCTTTTTACAGAAAACAATTTTGTTCAAATTACATTCTCTAGTTGCATATTTTCCATACTTTAAGTTTCTCCGAGGAATAAACAACTTCGTTAATGGGCTCAATAAAAGATACCCCTATGTAACATAAGCAATAAAAGTATTATAATGGCACATGATATCTTCCAGATCTAACAAGATAGCCATTAAAAATTACGGCATTTGTCCTTCTGTAAAACATATAGGCAGATTGAAATAACAGCTTAAAGGTCTTGAAGAAGGTTTTTTTTTCAGTGAAACTCGCCTACAAGTTAAATGTTTTTCATACTCTTCTTCATCCCCAGAACCATTCTTTTTCTGGGGAAGAAGTTTTACTTTTAGATACAAACATAAGAAATATGGAAAAGGAGTAAGATACAAACCAGCATTGTATGACATTTTTTTATCCTGAGTTATCTAAAAAAAAAAAAAAAAAAAAAAAAAAAAAGCAACAAAAGCAACCTCAGCAGGACCCTGCAGTGGAAAACAACATCCAACCATGACAGGAGAGTTCAGCTCCCCTTTCTACTTAAGGATAAAGATGATGGAGCTGAAGAAGGACCTTGACTTGAAGACATCTCTGCAAACTACCTGCTCAGGACATCACAGATCTCCAAGAAGTTCAGGGAGTGCAGCAAAACACAAACTAAAAATAGCAAAGTATGCACCGGCAGCTTTTTAAAAGCTGTGTAAGTCTTTGAGCTGCATTTCAGCTGAGAGATTCATTCAGATGGAGGGGAGGAAGGCCAATGGGAATTTTAAATCTTTGAACACAGAGCAGATAGTCAGTCCATTTCCAGTACTGAATTTAACATGCCCTACCATAATTAGCTCTGATATCTACATGAGTGTCTTTTCCTTCTAGAATTTCCTGAAGAGCTTTGCCTCGCCCCATCCTAGTCAGCCACTAAAGCCCAGGGCTACAGTGAGCTTCCAGCCCAAGGAAGCAATAAATCATATTAAAGTTAAGCATGTGATTCTCTTTTCCTGAATTAGGGTTTCTAAGATTATTCAGCCCTTGCTGGCCCCTGAGGGCAGGACATCACAAACACCAACACCACTTTAGCAAAGTCTCCTGCTTAATCCTGCTTAGCAGGGGAGTTGGACTAGATGATGTGACAGCTTTTGCCTGCCCCAAACCTACAAACCTGAACTCCTCAGTACTCTTAAGATCCAAATTTGAATTTTAAAACTCTAATGTAGGGGCAGCAGTACAAAAAATAACTATAGAGAATCCTTTTATTGGCCCAGTTTAAAAGTACCAGAGGAAGCAAAAATCACCTCTTGCCCTCAGATAATTTCACCCACAGTACTCTTTACTGGTGCTCTCTCAGAATTCAGTATAGAGGAAACAAAAATAATGTCATCTACAGATTAAACTAAACCTGGATTAATTGTATAAACTCCTGTCATCAGGAGGATCACAAAAATGAAAATCCAAACAGAAACAGATGTAAATTTTGCAAACATGACTCCTGGCCTTGAGAAAAAAATTAGCTTGACATAAGAAATTTTGAACACATTCTAAAAACTCTACAGCCATTCAAGCTTTTTGGGCCCAATTTTGAGGTATAAGCTGCTCCACAGTACTTCTGGTGAGCATAGAAATCTTGCTTGGAAGTATTGAATCTAACTAGGAAGAAAAACCTCAATTCCAATTATAACTTGGTAATTAAAATGAAGAAACATATTTAATTAGAACCAAGCAATATTGCTGCAATCAAATAATTTCACAAAAATTTGCTCTGCCTTAGAAGCTATTATATTCATTTTTCTAAATCTCTTACTCTATATTAAGTACTAAGACTCAAAAACATATAAGCATCTAGAGACTGAACAAGAAATACTGCTGTGATTGTTACACAGATATACCATCCAGTTTACCCTAGGGAAGTAAAAGCAGAAAAAAAAAGCCCTATTGCAGAATTATCAAAACAAGTTTTTGCAGTCTGGGTACCTTCCTGGGGAAACAGAGCAGATGTGACAGTTAATTACTGAAGCTATATATTGAGAGGCTTAAGGAACATGAAAAATGTGACATGGCAACTTGTTTTGTTCATTGTTGTTTTCTTTAGAGTTGTCTTACCATTATTTCAAAGCAAAGTGATCAAGAATAACTCTATTCTTCACCATGACATCACCTTTCAGAGGAAATTTCTGTACAGGAGGAGCTTGTGCCATTCGCTTCACTCTCTCCTGGCTCTCTTGGAGATCCCAAAATTGTCAGATGTAGCTTTCTATGATGGATCTGCCTACTGACCTCCCGCTTCCCTGCCAGTAATAATAAAAATAGCCCAGTCCTGTCAACTTCCACAAGCTTACAGGTGGCCAACCTGGTTAACATTAGGCATGATTCTCGCAACTCTTAGAAAGAGGAGGACTAAATACCTAGAGCCACAAGCTGGTAGCCTCCAATTCCCTGTATGTTGGCTATGGAGACAAATATACACAAGCAATTGATTCTCCAAATGATATGTGAAAGAAGCTATTTGATATTTACAGCTTAGGTTTCAGATCATCAAAATCTTTAGAATTTTTACTGTGCAAGTTCTTTAATTCTTGCTCTACCACGATCAGCAGATGGATTTAACCACTCAAGTTTTCAACTCCTGCTGCAAAGTTCTGTGCAGTTCTGGAGACAGTGTGATATTCTGAACTAATTAGTTAATTGCGTATCAGAAAATACTTTCCATGGAACTGCGAACATAATTTCAGATTGCTGCGACTCTCAGGTCATCTTCTTGGTTGTTTTCCCTCAGATATGGAGGAGATAAAGAAGTTGGTGCTTCCTGAGTAGGACACACGTTGGGGAAGGCCACACAATGGGCAGAGATGGCCTCAGTAAGCATAAGCACAGATGAGTTTTCTAGGTGTTTCTCCCACATGGTGTGGGGATGGAACTACCCAGTGGAGCTCTAGAACCCACTGTCTGAGGTCCCATCCCTGCATGGATGGGAATGGGGTGAGCAAATGACAGATTAAATGATCAGCTTTCTCTGGTGTGTAGGGTCACTTCTGCACTGGACTAGAAGGGGGACATGACATTGTTCTGCAAGAAAGCAAGCTAAGGCTGAGTTGCAGAAGGGCATGAAATCAGAGTTCATCTACAGTGAAAGACTTCCTGGGTGTTATTGAGATACCAAATATGGGGAGACAACTAATTAATTCACATTACGTGGAGGGTTCACAAATCAAGGGACTTTTCACATTAAGGCTTATTCTAATCATCACTCAAGTTCATTGCAAGTATAACACAAAAAGAAAGTCTAGAGATCTGGAAAATGAATCATGAACAAATGCTACAACAGAATGTTGATTAAACCATGGTCTCTGTCTTCTTGGCAGGACCTCTTCTTCATTAAAATAAGAAAATAGATTCTTTGCAAAGCTGGTTATTGCACAGTGACTAATTTAATAAAATCCTTGCAGTTTGTACTTCCACTAAAGCAACTAACAGAACACAATCAAATGTATCCATAGTCATCAGTTTTTGTAACAAAGAAACCTAAAGTAGGTAAACATGAACAATATGAGAGGCAAAAGAAGGAAACCCAAGAAATTAATAGAATAAAATGGGGAAAAGGCTTTGGATGATACAAATGAAGTCAGAAACTTTAACAGAACATAAAAGAACAAAGCTTTTCCTATTCCTCCACTTTTTTTGAAGAATGTAAATAAAAAAGTGTGCCTTACAGGAGAACTAAAGCCTCTTGAGAAGCAGGATAGAGTCACCCATAAGTATGAGTCTGAAGTTGTAAGCATTTTAACCCAGAAAATAATGTATGGCTTAGAAAAAATAAAATATTAGACTTTGGTAAACTTGTTCAAAAATTGACTAACACAATAATTACACATGATTTACAACAAGAAGAATCTTATGGATAAACAAAATGTCTACTCATAGCACAAATTATTTCCTATCAAAGTTTTGGTCCTATTTTCTGCAGCAAAAAGCAGAATGTTCTTACAACAGGGTATGGGGGCAGGTTATGAAAGAACATTGGGTATATGTAGGAAAAAATAGATTTAATTCTCTTGTAAAAAAATTATATACAAATTCTATACAGAAGCATATGTCTTACATACTTTATTTATGAAATTCATATTAGTTTATCAGGAGATGGTATTGTAACTGAACACTCTCATAGACAGCTTTTTGAATATTTGTATTTTAAGCTAATGAGTATGGTGTTTTACCTGACAAAATAAAAAATGTGCTATTAGAAAACTGCCTGATTGCATGCAAAAATGAAGTCTATTAAAAGGGAACAGAAGACAGCTCAGAACCTGTAATCCTTCCACAGAAGTGTCATGGAAATATGAAGTTAGAGAGAGCAGGTAGACAGCATCCTGCATTGACAGAGCACTTTTCATTGGTGATGGCACTTTTCATACCTTCCAGTTTTGAAAGAATAAGGACGTATCCTTCCCATAACACATTAACAGATGACACCTCACAAATTGGTATTTCAAAAGCACCTGTGTACCTTCAGCTGAAGTATAGTAGGTTTTTATGGCAGAAAAACGTCCTCATGAATATGACCGTCTCAAGAAAACAGAACCTTTTTTTCTTAACAGCAAGCCCGTGTATTCCAGCTGATCAGTTCCAAAGAGCTGTCAGTATCTGCCTGCAATTCATTCTTTTGCCACATAACACCAGTCAAATGTACATTTTGGCAAGACAGTCACAAGTAAAGCAGGACTTTTAGCTCATTCATAGTCTTTGTTAATTTACAGGGTGATATCAGTTAGGATGGATTCTCTAAACCACATAAATTACTTTGAATAACAGAAGCATATTGTTTTGTGCAGAAAGCAAAGAAAACTTTTCTGCACTAAATAAACACTGAACCCCATTTTATAGTCATGCAGTGTAGAGTAGGGCATTTGCAGATTATGTCATTGATGAACACGTTTGCCCTGGGATCACGTTATTACCTATCATTTGCAATGCCAGTGTTCTTCCCAGGACACAAAAAAAGTGAAAAGGAAGAAAGAAAATCTGAATGGAAAAATTCCTCTGCTGCTGTCATTCCACTTTCAGAGGAAACATGCACATTACAGTATGTTTTCAGTGTTTTCAGCTTCTTCCAATACGTTTTAGAACTGAAAGGAAGTCTCAGGAAGTTGAGTTGTAAATATTTTACAAATAAACAATCAATCCAAAACCTGGCAGAAAGGGAAAGAGCACAGATCTCTTCTGATAAAAGCCTAAATGTGAACTATTACTTAGCACTAATTCCCAGCGGCAGCATCCTGCAAACACACTGTATATCTGTCTTGGCAAAAAGAGAGTTGCTTGATAGACCAGAGACTACATAAATCTTGGCATGGCTAAGAATAACTTCAGTGGTTGAAATGAAAGAAAATATTTTCTGTTGTGTGCAGTACTTTTTCTTCTTTTTTTCCAAAATACACACAAAAGCTATGCAGAAAATAGTTCTAAGTACAGTAACACATGCATTACATTCTTCATTTAATAGGAAAAAGCTTTTTTTTCTGCTAGTTAAAATAAGTACATGTTAAAATAAGTATTTAATTATTATCTACCTTTTCAATTCTGCCTTCAACTTGATGAAATCTTAAGTGAAGACATCACTTATAGTGTTAAAGGATCAGCAGAAAAACGTTTCCTTACCTTTTTTTAAGATGGGGTGTGGTATCCTCTACGTTCACACAGTCTTGTTCTCTCTCTGAAATGGGGATTTTTCTTTAATATAAGTGCTCAGAAATCAGGACACACTTCTAAGGACCAGTGGTTAGCATTCTCCCAGACTGCCTAGGCATAAGGGCAGAAGAAAAAGTTTTAGTTCACCTTTTCTAAACGAGCCTACAAGTATTTTTATGTTTTCCCTCTTTTGAGGAGTGGCTCATAAGCTGAGCAGTTCCTGCCTGCCACATCTCTTGTACATGGTTTGAGATGTTTGGAGTCTAAAAAAAAAAGAAACAAAAAAAAAGAAAGATATTGCAACCCGAGAAATTTTCATTAGCTTCAGATTTCCCTCTGAGACTTTCATACAAAATGGTCTTTCTTTACTCTTTCTAACTAGTGAAATAGCAACACTTTCTTATTTTTCCTTCCAAACAGCCACATCCTGCAGTTCTAAATCAATTATATATCAAGAAAAATATGTGACTGTTTTTACTGTAGTTTGGGCTAAGTTAAAAATGCAGTATTTGACTCTAGTTTCTAAAAAGGAAAATCTAGCAACTTCTAAAAATTAAAACGAGAGTTTATCATAACTTTGATTTTCCTTCAACTAGAGTATGTTAAAATGACTTTTAAATATTTTTCTGGCAAAAAGCATTAAACCCCTTTTTTAATAAAAAAACCCTTTCTTATTACAAGAAATTCAAACTACAGTAGTAGGCTGCAAAGTAGGAAAAATTTAAACAGGTGAAAACGACTTGTACAATAGCACAGAGCAACTCAATTGGTTTTTTAACCAATTTTTCTTCTGTTTCCACCAGTTTTCCATTGAAAAATTTGAAAATAATTTTGCGATTTTGAACAAAACCATGATGTAAAAGTATCCTAAAAATTTTTTGGACTCTTACTAGGGATTGTTTGCTTCATTTCACATATAACTAAAAGTAAATATCAGACAGGGATGTTGTAGCGACTATCGTATTCCCACACTCTAACCATTATTAAATAGTATTTGCTATATTCATTCATCCTTACACCCTCAGGCAGCTAGAAATAAGAGTGTTTTGTTGGAACAGTGCAATTAGGGTATTGGCAAAATCACGCTCCATTTGACAAGACAAGGATAAGTGCATTGCTCACCCGTCGGCAATCAAACAGAACAGCCGGCGGGCATTAAATTGTGAGGTTATTAGCCCTAATATTCAACTACTGCTGAATTTCATGGGCTAAGTGTTGGTGGGTGCTTGCAGGACGCCAGGACAGATAATGTAGATCAGCGTTGATCCTAGCAAGCACATCTGGAACAAGGCAAAGTCCGTTTAAGCTGAGAAATGACAAATTAGCACTCAATTGACGCTGCACCACTCGTAACATTCAGGATGTATTCAAGGTGTGAATGAAATATGAAAAAGCAACATGAAAGCATCCAGAGTTTTTCAGGCCAAATTTTTAGAAAAAGAAAGGTATTTCTAATGCCTATGGCAAACTGTGAAGGCCTCAAACTACTGGTACTCGTGTGTACCTGGGAACTCCAGATGTTAAAAATCTCATATATAGGCATCAGCCTCAAATCTAATTTTCACACGTAGACCCACCACTACCCTCTTGCTTATAAGCACAAGATGCAGTACTGAAAAATAGCATGTGCAATAGTTTGAACATGGAAAGTTTGTGGCCTGCAACAGGATATCAGGTCAATGTTTTTCTAGCAAAACAGGCAGGAATGTATTCAATTTTTCACCAGAAAGCACGCCCAGCAATCAATTATCAGTGCAAAGGGTGGTGAGACACTGGAACAGGTTGCCCAGAGAAGCTGTGGATGCCCCATCCCTGGAGGTGTTCAAGGCCAGGCTGGATGGGGCTTTGAGCAACCTGGTCTGGTGGGAAGTGTGCCTGCCCATGGCAGGGGGATTGGAAGGAGATGATATTTAAGGTCCCTTCCAACCCAAACCATCCCATGATTCTATAATTCTATAAAGTTCTCTGTGAGTTCCTATCTGTAAATCCTGTGTGCAACCAAAAGGCAACCAAAGCAAAGTCTCTCTGACAGCCCCTACCCTGCAGACCTTGTGTTGTTAACTGGCAGAGCAGAAAACATCTCTCAGTGGGACAGGTCTGCTAATTTCATGTTTCCCTGCCCTTCCTGCACCTGACTGACTGATATTAATGGTTGTAGTGCAGCAGACACCAGGAGTTCAATGCACCTGCAATAAAAAGCCTGCTGTAACCCAGAGACTTCAGGTCTATTACCATGTGGGCATCCCAAGGGGAGCAGTGACTCGACCGGTGGCTGCTGTTATGGAGAGTCAATTTTCATGCTGCTGGTTAAGGTTTTGAAGCATGTGAGCAGTGGGCCAACCTCTGAATTAGTTCATTGTCCTTGAAAATCAGAATCTAATAGGGAAACATTTCCATTAAAATAAAATTCCTGCAGACAGGCCAGCAAGGAAGATTTAGACCTTGGAAGATTATTTCAGGAAACTATTCTATATTGTCTTTTTTCAACACAGCCATAAAATTAGATGCATTACAAGAAATATATATTTTCAGCATAGAAAGTTAAGCAAACACAAATTCTGCATGCAAGTAAGAAAAATTACTGTGTCCCACAGTAATAAGTAACAGACAGAAACAATGATGCCAGGCCCAGAGCCCATGAAAAACTGACCAGAATGGAAACCAAGAAATATAAAGTTACTTCAGCTTCTTATGATTTTGTTGGAGGACGGAGAGCTCCACACTCTGCCTTTTACCTTTTTACAATCTACACTTTAGCTCGAGACATAATAATAGTACAAAACCTTAGAACAGAAAAAGGTCATTATAAAAGCAGGTCCCTGAAAATACCTACCTTGATGCTAGAGTTACAAGTGGTAAATTGATCAACTGGTCTATTTTCAGCTTCTCAGACAATAGTTGTTCTTGTACATAGTCTGCATAGCTGTTATTTCACCATGCAACACAAGACTAGTGGGCAATTAAGCATGGCAAACCATCAAATATTTGTCCACTAAAGGACCCTGCTATATCTTTCCCCCTTGCCTATTAAGTACCTGTTTTTCTAAGAGCATTTTTCAGCTTCTCAGAGCAGCTGAGTAACACTCCAAAAGGAAAATATGTTCAGTATCCCACAGGTAAATACAACCAACTTTACTTACAGAATCCTTTCTTTTCATATGCAAAGAAAGCTCCTGATTCAAAGGAAAATAAAAAAAATGTGTTTCTCATCAGACAGAGAAAGCCAATATCAACAACTCCTGAAAAAAGCAATAAAGTGTAGAGATATCTTTCAGTTAAAATACTGAAAGCTGTGATTCTGTGTTTTGTATCATGAGCAAGAACACGATCCTTCTATGAATTGAACAGTTTCTTCAGAACATGATAGATCATTCTGCACTAGAAACTGTGTTAGTACATTTAAAAATTGTGATTCACTAATTTAAGTTAATAAGACCTATAATTTAAAGCATTTGGTAAACACATATAAAAATATACAGAATATCAATAAAAAGACATTTATTTTTTCTTTAGACTACTTGCCTGACAAAAGGCTGCGATGACTTATTAGCCATGAAAAGTTATACAATTCAGAATGGCACTTTTGGCAATTTCAGGTTTGGTAAACAAAGTAGTACTACAACGCAAGATGTTTTACTAACAAGTCATAGTACCTTTTGATACTAGGGTTTAGTTTTTAAATTAAAAATAAACCCAAGAGAACCCTCAGGCATTTCTTTGGTGGCTAATAGTACATTCATTTTTCCATACCAGAGACTGAGACGGTTCTGCACTGCACATCATACAATTTCATTGCTTTGGATTATCCTCTCTGACAATGCATCACATAGTGACCACAACTGCTCAAAGCTAGGAAAAGAAATATTCGGTCATATTAGCATTTTATCATAATTCTGGTTGACTCCTCGGTCATATTAGCATTTTATCATAATTCTGATCTTGGGGTTGACTCTCTAACACCTTCAGGGCTGGGTCCTGCAAGGAGAATAGTCTCCAAACATGCATGAATATGCATATATTTGTGTGCTCCAAACATGCATGAATATGCATATATTTGGGTATATTTGTATGTATATATACACACACACAGAGCACCATGGAATGACAGATTAAGTTTCTCAAATGCTGCTTCCTCCCAAAGTCAGAGGTTTGGGCTGATGAAGAGGAGTGAATCCCCTCTCTCCAATTACCAGGACTCACTAAGAGAAAAGTAATATGGTAGGAGATATGATCTGACCAGCCCCTTCCTAGGTTTCTGCAAGTTACTCAGTTTTTACCGAAATACTTAAGAAAAGTAGCAGAGAGAATTTGATTTCAAAAGGAGCTACCACCATACTAATAAGTACACCTCTCCTGTCCATCCAAATATGGTGAGCAAATATGCATAAAGTATTACCCAAACATGGTGGGCAAAGTGTGTTATCTCTCCTCAGCCAAAAGTAAACTCCTTATATGCTTTCTTGAGAGATAAATAAGCTAAACATGCAGAACTAGTAATTAAAAGCACTACAAATAATAGAAAATGTAAAAATCATGGTTAGTAAATAATGTCTCAAAAAGGAGCGCATGAAACCTGGGATAAAAAAAAGCTAATCTATTTTCATTGACACTTACTGTGTCCTGGAACTCCAGGATATCGCAAAGTATCATTTAGTTCATACAACTGTTACGTGTTTGGGGGAAAAACAAGCAGTAAAAATGTTTAGCTCCCAGTTTTCAAGAGTAAGAGTGGAGACTTCCCCCAGATCTCCTTGCACAGTTATTTTCAGCCATGCCTTGCAAGGCATCCTCTCCTGTAGCGCAAACTCAAGGAAGAAAATTAAGAGATAAAAAAAAAGACCTAAAAACTTGAAAAAGATCTTACGTGCAAGGGCATGTAACAAGCTAGAAATACAAAAAAGGTGTAAAGAAGCCAGAGCCAGGCTTTTCTCAGTGACAAGAAGTGTTTTCAGCCATGCCTTGCAAGGCATCCTCTCCCGTAGCGCAAACTCAAGGAAGAAAAGTAAGAGGGGAAAAAATGACCTAAAAACTTGAAAAAGATCTTACATGCAAGGGCATGTAACAAGCTAGAAAGACAAAAAAGGTGTCAAGAAGCCAGAGCCAGGCTCTTCTCAGTGACAAGAAGTGTCAGGACAAGGGGCAACAGGCACAGGCTGAAACAGAGGAGGTTCCCTCTGAACATCAGGAAATATATTTTTACTGAGAGGGTGACTGAGCACTGGAACAGGTTGCCCAGGGAGGTCGTGGAGTCTCCATCCTTGGAGATATTCAAAACCCATCTGGACAGAGACCTGGGCAACCAGCTCTAAGGCAACCCTTCTTGAGCAGGAGGGTTGGACTAGAGGACTTCCAGAGGTGGCTTCCATGCTGTGATTCTGTGAAAATGAAGAAGCCAGGGAGGTAATTTCCATGTGTAGGAAACAAAAATAGGAAAACTTTCATATTTTTTTTCAAAAGTACTACCCTATTTATCACAAGCCAAACAGCGACATGAGTAAATAGGATAAAATTGGATTAACCTTGACAAACCTGCAGAACAATTGCTCTTGACATTGTAATTTTCCTGGGTCAGGCTGACACCCTTAAAAAGTCATCTCCCCAGTCAAGGTTGTGTAGATAAAATTCAAATGCATGCAAAAGACCGAGTGGGAAAGGGAGCTTTGATCTCCCCCAAATGAAAGGCAGGGATAGCCTTCTCGGAAAACCCTGCCAGGTCTTGATGTGAAAAATGCAGATTTTGCAGGGCACGTGTCCTGCACCCCCTGCAGAGCCCAGCTGCCTGCCCCCCCTCACCTCTGCGCCCCCGCGCTCCACTCCAGCGTGCTCAGGGGCAGCGAAGGTTAATTACATCTGCACAGGAGAGGGGCAAAGCTGCATCTAATGACACTGGGGAGACACACACAGGTGGGTAAATGAGACTCTTCAAGCCTCTGATGAGGTATGGAAAAAGGAAAATTCGCTTGAGTTCAGGGGAGGAAAATGGGTGTATTTTTGCGATGCACGAGCACACCACGGTGCTGTAGCACAGCCCTAGCATGCTGGAGTTTTACCTTCACTGATATCAAACGGCAACTAAATAAAAATAAAACCATAGTTGTCCCTGTGGTTTAGGGTGTTAGAACTTCTCTAACAGCCTGTCCAACCCAGCAGAGCTCTCCAATATTCATACTTGGCTACCCTCAACCTGCCCTAGCCACGGGGAGCTTGCTCAAGTGTGAATCAAAGTACGCTTTATTGCAGTGTTTAGATCTACTTACACTGGCAGAATTTAAGTGTAAGGTGGCAAGGAATAAACGAAAACCCAGCCTCTCCCTGGCCTTAGGCTTCTCTTCCTCACAGTTTATATGTCATACTGCCTTCAGAAGAGGCAGGTGTTTTGTTTTTTTTCCTTTTAAAACAATAAATCATATTATTTCTCAAGAACCGTAAACACCTTCAATTAGAAATGCTTCTAATGGACTCTGAAAGAGAAAAATGTGAAATAGTACCATTTCTTCATTTTGCTGCCAAGATCTTCAGTTTTGGTTCCCTGTTTATTGTGTGAATTATAACCTCTAACGTTCAGAAAAAATATGTTATTGCTTTCATTGTATTACCTTAAATGATAAGGCACGTCATCAACTGTTCCAAGATTGTTTTATGATGGTAAAATTCCTCCAGTTATTTTCTGTCCATTTAAAGTGCTATAACGCTGTTCTATGGCTACAAGCATCATTCCTGCGTATATACCCACACTATTTCCAAACACAGCTAGAAAAATTGTTATTTGCAATACTATGTGACCAGATTCCATTCCCTTTATTTGATCTAAATTGAATTCTGTGCTACAGGCTGGCTTAAATGAGGCTGTAAAGTTGCTTGTGGAGTAGGATTCTGCTCTACCAGGGTAAAAGTCAAAAAAAAAAAAAAAACGCAAAAAACTGTCAAAAGAACTTGAAAGCAAAACTAAAGAGGAAAAAAAAGCCCGAGAAACCCCTTCTTGTGGAATGTCATATCACAAAGTCCACAGACAGCGCAAGCTGCATGGAGTAATGATGCCCAACCCTAGCACACATCCAAGAATAGAGGGGAAAGGGAATTTCTTGTATCTCCTCAGTCTGTACAGAAATCACTAACAATCAATTTCAGGTACTTGGTGGTGCAGAAATAAATTTGCCGGCTGCTTTGGAAGCTGTGTGAAGAAAGGCACTAGATAAACATAAATCATTGATGAACGGAGTGACCCCATCCCTTGGTAACCAGAGAAGCACAAAACCAACATGCTGTAGAGGTAGAAAGCCTTCTAGTCAGCAGTGCCACGCACCAGCAGGCAGCAAACACAAGAGCATCCATCCTGATGCTACAGCAGATTCCTTTTGACAGGCTTTGTGTTTTTATCTCAACCATCACAGGTCATCGGTGGCAAAAGCTGAAGCTTCTGAGGACAAATGAGTGCACAGTTCAATAATTGAGAAGGGGATCCCTGTCTTATCTCTTCATTTCATCCAGGGCTTGCTTGAAGGGAAGCATTTGACAGGAGTAAAATACATTTTGCTCCCTTTAAGAATACAAAAATAGTCATTGCATGTAAGCTGGTAAACGATGCAAAGCTGTTGGCACAGACCAACATGGTCCAACCTGCGGCTTGCAGCAACGCCCTGGAGAAGATGGGGCCCAAATTCACAAACAGAAGCTCTGCTTTAGGAACCAGCCAGCTCCTCCAGCCTCACAGAGTGACAGGAACTAGCCCCACACCCAACATGGTGGGACCAGTCCAGCTATTTGGGGGCTCTGCCCTTGCTTTTCAGCCCTGCTCCCTCACCTTTCAGTGCCTGTGACTGCTGCTGTCCCAGCCCAACTTGATCCCCAGCCCATTCGTGTGGTGGCCAGCAGCACAGAAGATGCAGGAGGCAAAGGCTGCCAGGGAAAGGGCAGCTGCTGGCACAAAGACAAGGAAAAAGCCTCTTGCACAGGGGTAGAGCTGCTGCTACGGGAAATAAGGAGTGATCACAGGTCCAAAGCACCCAGATCCATGTCCTGCGAGTTGAAGGTTGTGGCATTTGATAGAGACTTTTGCAGCCCCCAGTACCAAAAATTCAGTGACACCAAACTGTCCTCGTAATTGCAGGTTTCTTAATGGCGTGATGAGGACAGCAGTTCCTGAAAGGGAATTGAAGTGAAGACGGGATGGTGACTTTGCAAGACCTTCCAATGTGGTTGTTCAATGCACAAGCATCACAATTGAGGGAAAAGCATCGAAGGCAAAGATTTTTGTGAAAAAAGCCAAAAAAAAAAAAAAAAGGTTTGTCTGGCTGGCTCCTCTAGCAGAGCAGAAGAGATGAAGAGATGTTGTTTCTGGTAATGTGAGTCGAATGAGCCAATGCTTCGCTGGGCCATTCTCTTGGGCCACCAGCTCTGTGATTGACATGCTATTTTTTCTGCCCTTCTCTGGAGAGAGAAGTGACAGAGGGAGCACTTCACTGGCAGTCTTTGTCCTGCTAATACGGGGAGGAAACTCAGCCGAGCGTCGTGCCAACTGCATGCCGTGATTTTAGCTGACAAGTGGTCTGAACTGCCTTAGCTGTACGTGTAAGAACTTGTTTCCCCACCAGCAATGCAAGCAACTCAAACATTGTAGTTTTCCAGCTTCTTCCAGGAAGTTTTTCAGCCTGTTCTAATATGACAATTTGACCCTGATGGTCGATGGTTACTGGCAGCCCAGTGTCTTCATCCTGGTGGGTGTTTTTGCTTGCTGTCATGTTGTGATTCACATCTACCTCTCTCATATCTATGTATTGTTGATTAGGTGGTAGCAAATGTGCTACAGCAGGGTTTGTGCTTTCCCCCTCTCCTGTGCTACCTGGAAATTAAAAAGTGGGATTGCACAGCTACTTGGCATTCTCTACCTGGAAAAAATCTATATGCAAAATACTATATTGGCCAGACAAGATTAATATTACTTAGTGATAATCGATAGTTCCAATCCTGAAGATTTTTTAACCTTCTAAATTTTGTCCCTTACATAACGAAAGAGAGAAGGAATAAAATGGAGTAGTGAGGGACCATATTTTCCCTAATTGCTTCTAGTTATCCTACAGATATGAAATATGAGATGTGCAAACCTCAAGAGATAGGAAGGTATGAGGGAAAGAAAGTGTTTGCTGTACAAAGATCTGATAGGCCTCTATCAAATACAAGGATATATTGTTTCTTGCTCAGGACTTTAAGTGTTTATTTTGTTCGCTTAATAAAGCGCCACATGTAGTGACAGGCAGGAATTCTGTTGGTGTTTATGAATCTACTTCCATAAAACTATAATAAAAACAAAAAGCTCAAAGGAAGTAACAGAAGTCACTCAAAAGGACTTGGGAACGTTAATTGTATTAATGCTCTTATTTGTGCGAATTATGACTCTCTAGTTTACCCTCCTCTTGAAACAACCCACACCAAGTATCGCAGAGCCATTTTTCTTTCCATCCCATGACACTTCCATATATAACCTTTCCAGGAAACACATTAATATCTGTCCATTTGACAGGTAGAACTGCCCCTTATCAGCAGCAAAGTTCCCAAGCCTTTTACCAGCTGTGATAAGTAATACCCAAGGTAAAATATATACGTGCGTGAAAATATATATACACACACTCAATCTTCAGGTTTTAACAACACCTTAAAGAAAGCTTCAAAATTTAAAGAACATTTACTTGTTTTTCACGACTTGATCTAACCTGCAAATAAATACATAGTCCTCAGCATTAGTCAGCAGAATTAAGTAAAATAGTTAATAGGGCAAAAGACCCTCTGTATAGCTTAAACTAGTTACTATATATTTAAATATCAAAGGACGACTTAAAAGAAATAACTGTTCTGTTAGAAATTCTGTCTTTTTCCACCTTCATCTAAGTAGGGGATGTATCTTGGAACATACTTGGAAAATGACAATTTGGCATTTGTTGAATTAAACTACAGATTTAAAATAGAATTATTTTTTTCTCCCCCAAGCTATAAGGGCTTTCTGCTAGGTCTTTTGTCATCTCAAGGAAACGCACACTGAATTTTATATAGTTATTCAAAAGGCCATCTTTCGATAATTGCAGTGGACTACAACTCCAGTTCCTAGTAAAGATGAATGTGCACTGCTTATTATTCAGTGACATGCTTTTTCTTCACGTAAATAGCTCTATCTCCCAGCAAAGGGAGGCAATTGATGAATATCTTTATTATGTTTATTTTTCAAACAGGAAAATGCATCTTTGGCAGAAGCTATTCTTACAAAAGAAATACATGTTAGATGTAAAAGCCATTTTAACAAGTAACGAATTGTAAATGAGTTGGGTTTTTTTTCTATTTTAATAGGAATTTATTAGTAGTATCTATATCCTAGCATTTAATAGATTCTTATCAGAACCTTTTTCTAATCACAAATTATCAGAAAAAAAAATCCTCTGGAAGAAGTTTTTTGTGAACACTAGACATTCTATCAAATCAGTGACAATTTAAAGCATTTTAGGTACCTCTTTTCAGGTATGGTTGGTTGTACACCCCATCACCACTGCCAGTGTGACAGACAGAAAATACATGTAGAGTGAAAGTGCCGTAGCTGTGAAAGTACAGCATAGCAACAGTGGTACATGTTGGTCTTTGCCTTTTGGCATTTTGAGACATAGAATAAGTTTTCACCCCAGCAGATATTTTCACTCACCAGAAAACCTTCATGTTTTCTCTCTCTACCTGAAAAGAAGTACAGATTAGGAAGTCTTCCTACGTTATCTTTGAATTTCCTAGGCTGTAATTGCTGTCATTATATGGTTTGCATGTTCTTCTGGATAAGCATTAAGTCTTTTTCATAAGTTTGAGAAGCATCCGACCTGTTTTCCGGAGCTGCTGCTACATCAGCACTAAGTTGTGACAGTCCTATTGATCAGCACTATATTTCTCACACTTTTCCACAACAACCTTAAAAGGGCACCTTCACCAATGAGATAGTAGAAGGTAAATATGTCAACTGTCAGTGGGAAAGACACTTAGATCTGCTCACTTTCTCTCAGTGAGAAAGTGCCTACCAGAAATTTGAAAGAAAACCCATTCAAGTAACATGCCCCAAAGGGAAATGAAAGGAGATGGAAAAAAAGACTGTTGTGATATTTATGGGGACACTTGTGCCCTACCTGGCATTCCCAGCAACACATCAAACCAAGACCAGAGCTTCTCTGGAGGAGCAGGTTCTCCTGGTAGAGCTCAGGGACCTCAGTAAAACCCAGCATCGGCTCCATCACAGGCTCCACCCTTATAGAGCCAGGTCACATCTTGCACAGTGTGACACAAAGCAGGCTGATTTTTGAAGAATCAGGTCCCCATTTAGTCGTTGTATCAGAATGCTTTTTGTGTAATTAAACAGCAAGATAAATTTGTGCCAAACAAGTGAATTCTTCAGAGTTTTGAAATGCTTATTGGATGTCTGTTTGTGTATTGACGGAGCCTGGGAAGAAGCGGGTGGGAGGAAGGTGTTTTGTCTTTCTTTCTCACCATCCAACTCTATTTTCAATTGACAATAAATTAAATTAGTCTTCCCCAAGTCAAGACTATGTTGCTTCTGACAGTAATTCATAAAAGACCTCCCTGACTTTACCTTGACCACAAGCTTTTTTTTTCCTACCAGCTATATCACAAAGGTTCTTCACTGCTAAAGTAGTGTTCCAAGTGCAGATTTGGTTTCAATTGCGTCCTTTTAAACCCAGAGATCCCAACTCTTTCTCATAAGGCTTTCAGGGCACTGATCTAGTCTTGGCTTGTGTTTTTGTTTTCCCCCTTTTCTGAGAGCAATACAGAGATTCTTCAGTGCTACTTTTTCTCTAGGTAAGTAGAGAAAAATTAAAGTGATGTTGAGCACCAAAAACAACCTGATCACAATGCCTTTTTTCCAGATGTCTAGAAACAGTTCAACAGTTTGGTATTTGTGATACTGGTATGTTGTGACATCAAAAAATAAAAATTGTTGCAATAACTTCCTGCATTATTTTTCTTCAGTATTTCAGTATATTGCCCAATGGTAAATAAATAATTTCTCAGTGGTGCTGGAATAACCGAATGCTCACTATGCTACCAGGAATTAAGGAACTGAGCTGATGTAAGCACTTAGATTTAAGAGAACTCTATAGGAAATGAAAAGTTAGAGGTGCTGTTCAAAGACACGAGCAGGAAGGCAAAAACTAAGGAGACCTGAACATGAGCTACAGAGGATACATGTATATACCAACAACAGGAAACATGGGATGTCTGCTATGGAAACAAAAGCAGGTGAGAAAATAGAGTACCAGCACCGACACCCCACTGCAAGCAGATGAATCATTTGGCTAAAATTGGGAATGTTCTTTTCAACACCTATTTTTAAATAAAACGTCTAAGAAGCTTTCACAAGATTTTTATATATTCTATTTCAGTTTCCAAGAAGTACCAAAAATACTACCAGAAAGTTTGGTCCAGAATATTGCTGCCAGGATCTCAGAATAGAATTCCCCAAAATTTTACATGAAAGCAGAGAATGAATTTTTCCAGCTTGTTCCATCTTTGGTTTAGGTTCAATGAGCCTAAATAACCAGTCTAGCAGGCATGCTGAAACCAAATACAACTTTGAATCTTTGAGAAATCCATCTGCCCTTAAAAAATTATTCCTTACATTGAAAAGAATGAATGTTGGAAAATACTCAAAATGTTACTAAAAGACAGCTTGAGAGAGAGAAAAGTTAATTTGTTTGAAATTTAAAAAAAAAATATATATATATATCTGAGACCTCCTAAGTTTCAATAGCAACACAGATAGTTAAAAGAAAATATGTGCTGAAAAATGAAAAAAATTATGGCTTTCCCCAACCATCAGTTTGGCTGGTTTCCACTTGGAAGTAAAAGCCTAAGAATTTGTCCACAGCTTACTGCACACTAAACCAGATAATATTGTTTAACACAATAGGAAAAAAAAAGTAAAATCCTTAGTTTACATAAGAATCTCTGTATATTCCTATTGGCAAATGCTACAGCCTGAAATTAAAGATTATGGAATTGCATCCTGCCTAATCTACTGCGCAAATTTTCTTTGGAGTCAAACTACATTGCATTAGATTTTGTCACATTGTGTAAAATCGCAGTAAGACATCCATGGTTTGATTTAAATGGAGGCAGTGGGTAGCCACAGGCAGGAAAGGCACACGGCACGCTTGGTCTAACCAAAATCATCAGGCTTCCCTCTACCCAATGTGCCAGTACTAATCTTTTACCATTGTTCTCTGGCATATTTTTCCCCCCCATATTATTAGGGACTTACTGTTCAGTCAATGATGTCAATATCTGCGATTAGTGGGCTGAAAGCCCTTTTTTTTCTCAAAAATGGACGTGACACAGGTAGTGGCAGCAGGATCCACCCTGCACTTAAGACATCTGGGACTTTGCTTATTATATCGCTTCGTTTCACAGTTCTTCTGTAACCTTCCTTCCTTCTGTAGCCTCTTGCAAGGAGTGCTGACTCCATGCTGTAAAGCGATGATATGCCAACACTTGTCTTCCAAGATCTGAACAAAACCAACAAATCATGTCACACTGACTGAATATATTAGTGCATCAAAAATATTGAGATGCAAAATTCTGCCGGGTAAGTGCCAGTGTATTCCCCACAGATTTCTTGCAGTTTAATAGGTACTTTCTAGAAAATAAGCAATTCGAGAGGGTGCCAGACTCTCTTAAATTTAACAGATCTTAGGATAACTCATACAGAGGCTTAATACGTTCCTATAGAACTCTGTTTCATACTACTAAAATAACAGATTTTATTTTTTTTCTAGAAAGGAGGTTATTTCACTTAATTGCATTTTGATCAAGAAAACAAGAGGTTTCTCAATTATATCACAAAGGCAAATCCTCTTCCCAGGCATCCACTAAGAAAGAGTGTGCTGATTTTACGAGTGAAGTTACTTCCTCCAGAGATCAAACTTCTCATTTTAGTCAACGCCAATCATCACTGGATGACCATACAGCTCTAAATTCACCTTTAGTGCTTGATTAAGGTGTTAATTTCCTCGCAGAGAACAAGCCTGCCGTGGTTTAAGTTACCGGTGAAAATGGGGGTTTGTTGATAAATACGAAGGTTAAATCCAGCAAATGTATGTTGAACTTAGACCATGTTAAGACTTCTGATTGGAAAAAAAAATGGTGATACAGCGCAAGTTCTAGGGACAGTCACATCCTCAAGTGACAAATCCCAACCTCTGCCCCACAGCACTGAGACCTGGGACACAAGAGGTAGACTTTCAGCCTTGTTTGCTAATTATAATGGGACAAAAAAATACCCTCTCATAAGCACAGGGTCTATACAAGACTTACAAGGCTTTAAGACTTTTCACTAATACCTTGACCTGAATCAAAAGAGAGAAGGAAGAAAGGCAGAGGTACAGGCACCAGTGTTAATGTACTGACAGAGTTCAGGCAGTGGCTGGGTTGAGCCACTCCGTTGCAGTAGTCTGATTTGGAGCTAATATGTGAAAGCATGTGTTTATGCCTTAATAGGATGACTGCTCAGTTTTAGCCTTTTGCTGGTTAAAAAAAAATTTAAAAAAATATCACTCAAATGCTTTCTGACATTGTTAGAGAAAGCATCACAGTGTTCACACCTCCAAGGTACACAGCTGTACCTTTTAACTGAATGAGAAGTTACTCCCTTAGGCATCTTTAATTTCTAAATTTTGCCCTCCTGGTTCTATGGAATACCTTCTCTTGGCATGAAGTTACTAATGGAGATAGAACTTTGAAGAAATGCATTAGGAAACCTCCTTGCCCCTGGAGACTTGTCCCAGGGGATTACACCAATCAAATGCACTAAGGAAGCAGTCAAGTGCTCTCAAAATATAACCTTCATCTTTCTGAAGAATTTAGCTGCAGCCAGATTATTTTAGCTCCAGTTCCTTGTGCCAGAAAAGCTTCGTCTCCTTGTCAGAATTAGCCACCTAATTTTGGAAAGTTCACCACAAAAACAAAGGGAACGTGTGAAACTGCGAAGGAGGTGTTATCACCTCTATTCAACAATAACAGGCTGTGATAAATCCCTTCTTGCCAAATTACTGTAGTTTCGCATAGAATTTTAATTCGGAAGCAGCAATTTGGATCCTACAGGCAAGCAGAATTTAGAACTGTAAATCCATGAAGCTCTGAACAAATCTCAAATGTCAGCAAACTACAAAGAAATTACTTCTCTTTGCTAAGGCTAGTCTTGTTAGACAGTTCTGACTGTTTTATCTTGCTAAAATATGAATTATAGATGCCTTTTAGAGTGCAATAATATAACTCTGAACAAGATCAGTAAATCGTTGAGACTCCTAAACCTAGGTTGTTACAACATAGGGCAATTATTACCTGTTTTGAAAAATGATAATTGTTCAGTCTTCTTTTTTTGCCTCCAGTGGGTCCATTCTCTTCTCCTCACCAGCTGCCCACTTTGACCCTGGCAGACTCCACTGGAGGAGGACCAAACAGGTAGAAAACCTCCAGCAGAGATGGCAACTTGATCTCCATGGGGTAGGATGGAGCCCAGAGAGGAAACCAAGAACATTCAATATTTTAAAACACTTTCCTGCCTTCCTCTCAAACCAGTTGCCATAATCCTTACAAGGCAAATGAAACAGCTCTTATTTAATTGGAGACTGCATCGTTATTTCTTAGCAGGTGAGTGAGGCAAAGAAATGAGCCCTTCCATGGAAACAGTTTAGAGAACATGATAATGATGTGCAGGTGAGGAGGTGGGTTTGATAGTGGAAAAGGGCAGAAAGAAGCCATACATCTGGGCAGTCAAAACCTCTGTGGAGGAACAGCACCATCCAGAACTATATCACACCGTAAATACTCTAGTGATCTAAGGTAGAGCCCTAACATCAAGAGGGCTTGTGTAAAAAGTGTTCATTTTTTCCTCATTATGCAGTGTGGCACTGGTGTATCACTCACTACACAGCATCCACTCTGGTGAGAAATATTTGTTTTTCTAGTTAACATGAGAATAACTTTTCAACTATTTTCATAATTTATGTATTGACTACAGTCTGAAAAAGAGAAGGGGTAAAAAAGTCAATTTTTTCTGAAACGTTTAAAACATTTCAAAATAATCCTCAGGACTGAACAAGTTGGGTGGAAAATGTCAACCAGGCGAAGCAACGTTGTGTGAAACTTTCTTGTCTTGACAGTTTATCCAAAATTAACTGCACACCTGTCACGGCAGAAACAGCCAGAATATCCCAAACTTCCAGGAGGAAAAGAAACCTGTTTGAGACTTGCACATGATGTTCAGACATAGTTTGGCTATATTAACTAAGTTCTGCAGTGATCCCTCTGGATTTTGAACTGAAGGAGATTTTGAAATGAAGAGTTAGGGTAGGCTTTTATTTTGTAGTCAAAAATACTTTTTAAATTTTGTTTGAAAAAAAAAAAAAAAAACCAAGCTTAGGTCTATATTCCATTTTACCTAAACCTTGGAGACTGGTGGGGAGGGAAGGTCAAGGGAGAGGGGAGGGAGAAGACACAAGAGGTAAAAGTTTCTGTATCTGCCCACATTAGATGAACCCTTCTCTGCTTTCCGAGTCAAATCTTTCTTAAAACATTTACTGTTTCTAAAACGCTTACCACTCAACTATTTTCCTCAGTGCTTTAACTTTGACTTCTTTTCAGTTCTAAGTAAGAGTAATTAAATTTTTCATACCAAACACTTCCCAAGAGTTTCCACTGCCTTCGGCTCCAGAGGTTACAAGCTCACCTTGGCAGGCAGGAGATATTATCAACGTTCCTTATTTAGGCCAGTAGCAAGATGCTTCTGTCACCTCATCTTGAATTAATTTTAAATACCGTGACAGCCGTGCCTGGAAATGGCTCTCCAGGCAGAAATCCCCAATTGTACTCACAATGTAAAGGATTTAGCACGGGTGCATTCATCTTCATTACTGGCAACATAATGGGAACTGCGGCACTTAAAGACAATACCTATGTAAGGGTATTTAAACAGGAATAGCTCCCGGGTGTGATAAATACTTCATGCTCACATGAGCTGGGTGCCTACAAATCAGATGCTGCCCACTGAACCATCTGCTTCCCCAGCAGCCTCCAGCCTGCCTTCCTCACTGCGGCGCAGCGTGGGCTGTGCCGCTCCCCGAGAGGGTTTGGATCCAGCTGGATCAGATAAAGCCAGACCTCGGCGGCTGGTGCCTTTAAAACCCTTTCTAAATTGTGTGTCGAATACTTGTCAAATTACCGTGCCCTGTAATTGAAATTACCCAAGTGGAAAAGACACCAGGTAAATGGTTAGGATATTATTTGTAGGTTCCTCTAAAGCTTACTTCTGATGAGAAAGTCAGTCCTTCCCGCAGCTAAAATAAATCATCCTCCTGTCTTCGCTACTGACGTGATCTTGCACAGCTGAGACAAGAACGGGGCTTTTATTCCACCACCTTGGAGATAACGCTGCAGGAAAGGTGACACAGAGACATCTTTGTGCTGAGCCCACTCGTGTGCTGTGTCAGATGCAGGGAGCATCCAGCTGCCTTCAGCTTCCGTGGAGCCTGGCAGAGGGCTAACGGGGCTGCGTGACACTACGAGGCACTGGCATGTTTTTCCTAAGAGGGTCACGGCCAAGAATTCTCCCCAGATCCCTTAGCAACTGCTGCAAGAGGCTGGAGAGATCACCTGGAAAGGTGTGTGTGAGAACAGAGACTGATCCTACAGACCTCTGAGCTCTTCTGCTGGATCAGAGGTTTGGTCCATGGCTCTAGTTTGAGATGCTGGACACTGACGGCAGGGTATCAAGAACCTGGGAGGACCAGGGTGTGTATTGTGACAGAGGCAGGAAGGCAGGACACCAGCACAAAAAGCAAAGCACAGGGATAAAGATCTTTATCGTTCCCAATATTCAGCTATGTATCATGGGAACTTAAGTACTATCCCAAAACTTCCTTGAGGTCAGAAAACCTGGGGAAATTTGTCTCAGGTGAGATTACCTAAACGTCTAAAATATCTAAATCATCACATAACTTCAAACATAAATACTAATTAGATATTATTACAAGCTAGATACTGGCCTGCGCTAGACGCTGAGCTGCCTTGTAGTGAAGTTGCTGGACTTCAGACAGGTATGGACTTCAGTCCGCTATTTCTCCTCTCTTAATACTCCAGACACCCTCTGGTGTCTGAAGGATCTGTTATCAAGACAGAATTAGACTGGCAAACCTTTGACCCTTTAACATTAAATATTAAAACAGCACTAGAATGTCACCTTAGATGCCTTCAGTGCTATAAATAGATTAATAATTATTTCGATCAAGAAAGCCTAGACAGTTCAGCAATAAACCATGTCTAGAGGCATCCTTATTTTCTTCTGCTATATTAACTATCACTAAAGATTCAGCACTTCCTCCCAGGTGAAATCAAATCCCTTTTACGAGTCAGCAAGCAACAATTTTACCACAGCATTATACAAACACAACCAGAACAGCTGCCATTAATGTCTCCATTCCAGTGCATAAAAGAGAAAATAACATTTTTCATTTAGGTGCTGCATTTTGCACTACATCCATGCTACAAAGTTTGCCAGTTCTAAAAAGAATAGCATCTACCTCTCTAGGCTGTAAAACCGTGGAGCTAAAGCCTCGTCTTGCTGCAGTATCGCCATCAATCGTGGAGGGGGAAGGGAGCAAAAAACATATTTCCCAATAGCTCTACCCAGTATTGTCCAACTGCCTATGTATAGTTTGATGTTAGAAAAAGACATGCAAAAGATCTGTTACTCTTAAAGAGGACTCTTAACTACACTGGTAGCTAGTAACCAGAAACAGGCATTGAAGATTAGGAAAATAAAATTTCAAAATAGGAAGGTCTTTTCAAAATACTGAACAAGTTCTTAACTGTTTGCCCAAAAGACATCAGAAGAAACTTTATATTCAGACCTCCACATCTCAGAATGATGACCAGGATTTCTGCTTTTGGGTAAGCCACTAATTTGGTTTACAGGTTAGATCTGAAAAGTAGCACACAAGCCACTTCCAAGGGTAAGAAGAATAACACATTTTTAGATGTCATAACTTTTTTTATACGTTATGCTGCTTCCATACCAACCCCTAGTAAATGTCTGCACTCACGTACATATCTTCATCTTATTGCTATCACCTTTTTGAAGACAGAACAGCGTTCCCAAACAGAGGTCCCCGAGCAATAGTTTTCTGATGGCGCCTGTGGCCAAAGGAAGTTGTCGACAGCAAGTGAAGGAATGTAAAGCATGTTTAGCAGCACTGAGCTGCTTTGCTCACGAGTCAGTGAAGTGCAGAGCGTTTTTATGTCTATGTCAGCGTTTCAGACTTTTCAACAAAACGATTGTTGTTTGACAGTATCACAATTTTTTCCCTGCACAAATGATTTGAAAAGCAAAACGTCCCAAAAAGTCCTGGTGACATCTCCCATCACAGCCTACTGGACACAAAGACACGTTATTTAGCATTCAATAACAGTGCCTTAAAATACTCTACAGCAGCTCTGTCATTTTCTAAAATTCTTTAAAAAAAAATATTTCAATAGTATTTCTTAGTATAACAGCATGTGACTCTGACATGACAGATCTGTGTTTATCTACATAAAGCTATTTAGCGATTGTTGAGAAAAAAAATAAGTCAGCCTTTCCTGGGCTACCCAAGTTCTCGAGGTCTGAGGGCTTGCCACACCACAGTTGGGCAAACAGCAGTAGGGGAACTCTACATTAAAATTCAGAAAAACACCTAAGTAACTTTTCAAGCAGAGAAGTGGTTACGCAGGAGATCTATTTGTTCTTCATCCACCAAATTCCATTCTCCTTTGTCCTTTTGAATAAATAGATTTCGCACATTCCCTGTGATATGTGCAAAGTCTCTGAGCAAATGAAGCTGAACACGTCTGGCACAATGAAGAATTCTTTAAAAGAATAATGCGTTTTCATTTCATATTGGGATTCTAAATAGGATTCTGAAGTATTTCTACTGCCCAAATAAATGAACTCCAGGAAATTTTCGGCTATTCAGCTACACCTATTGCAGACAGAGGCTGAACACCCCAAGCTGCAAAGTCTTGAGAGCCTGGGGTTTGCTCATCAGAAGAATGAAACACTGGGATCCAAAAACTGAGGATGAAGCAACACCTTGGATCAAACGTCATTTCTCTCTTAAGAAGGTGCCCCTAGTTGAGAGAGGTTTATTTGTTAATCAGTGTTGAAACAGCCACTGACGGGGCACTTTCACAAGTGGCAGACACTATATTTTAAAAGAGAAAGAAGTTAAAAAAAAAAACAAGCCCCAGAGGAACAGATTCCTGGCTGAGTGGGCGGCAGCACACAAGCAGCACAAGCCTCTGCCTTGGAAGAGAACAGAGCGATCTTGTGGTAACTAAAGATGTTCTGCTTAAATACATCGCCGTGAGAACACATAGGATCTGATCTGCAAATTGTGGTGCCACTTGCCTATAGGTGAGCTTTAGCTTCTGCATGCTCCCAGCTCCAAACACCACTCAGAGCACCACCCAGGCTAGCGACCGTCCAGAGTCAGTTATAAAACTCCAATCTGGCCACACCACTAATCCTTAAATTGCAGGGAAGGATTACTAACCACCACCTATCTAAGCATTTAAAAGGTGATGCAGCAAGAAAGGAAGCAAACCTAATCCTCCTATTAGCACCCTAATTATTTGCAGGAGAACACATCCTCACGCTGCTGCTGTGTCTTTCCTGCACGGAGACACCGTCTCACGTCCTAAAAGAAGTGGAGTTACATGAGCATGGCCATATGCTTTCAGCAAGGCTTGTCAGCTGAGGCACAGAGCTGCTGCTTTGGGTTCTGGAGCTGGGTAACTCTGTGCCAGCCAAATTCTTTGTGTATGTGTCTGTTCTGCACCACACAGTGGGACAACAGCACTGAAAGCCCAGATTCTGGAGTCTGGTAAAACTAAAGCAAAAAAGAGAAGGGTGGGGAAGTTCTCGAGAAACACATCAGAGAGGTAAATGCCAGAAGAGAAAAGTTAATTTAAAGTAATGGGCAGCTTGGATGAGAACCAGTATGTATCCAATGGCCATGGGGGAAAAAAACAAACCACAAAACTCCCCCCACATGCACACTCTGAGCATACAAAACTGCAAGAATCTGGGGAAAAACACAATATCTGGAAGCAAAAAACTTGCAACCAGTTTTAAAGACAGGATGTGATAAGTTCATGAAAGCAATGCATGGCCTAATTGCTCATCAGGGGAGTGGACTACAACTCAGAGGCTAAGGAATGCAAAATGCCAGATATATTGAAACCTAAATTACTCCTCCATAGTACCATCCAAGTTATGTACTGAAAACTATAAAAACTGAAAAAAAACACCCAACAAACCAACCAGGAAATAAGAGTATAGATATTCTTTAGCAAAGACTGGAATTTGATCAGCCTCCTAAAGGAACCACCCGTAATCCCAGATATATTGAATAAACACATGCCATTTTCTTGGCAAACACTCCAAGACTGGCAAAGTGGTGGCTTAGGATGCCAATCCTATAGTAAGGCAAAAGGCTGAAATTTCTCTGCATGCAGCAGCCGAATGCCTTCCTCAGCAGCAAGAGAAACCCTTTCATAGTTGTCCACTCCGCCTTTATACTTTCATCATTAATTGGCTAACGCTAAAAAAATTCATATTCTGCATGCACATACTCACTGTACTGTAGAATCGTTAAGGCTTAATCTTACTCTGACACTTATTTTGAGCCTCAAAGTAACTTATTCAGACAGTTTTTTTGTTCTTCTGTTACCAAATAGGGAAAGCAACGTGATTCTTAGCACCTCCTGCAGAACCTGCTCAGGCAAAACAAAACTCTTCCCATCTCCTGGGGCTCTCTATCAAGCCAGTATATCATTCCCTATAATGTTCTGTTATTAGCTGTAATAACATGAAAGACAGCAAATGCATGCAGGGGAAAGAATTTCACAGAAGTATAGGCATCATGTTCAAATTCTATATTCTTCTCTTGTTTGTTTGAAGGCTAGAAAGTCAAGCTATTTTAGAGTGATAATTGACTTCTATTTCGGCACCGTAAAGAAAAGAAATGTCATCCACTGTGGGCAATTAATTGCATTACATATTCACATACACCCACATTCGTTAGGAGAAGGAAAATACAACTCTCTGACAGCTATGTGCTCCTAAAAAATAAAAATCCAACAGATATATTTAGAGACTCCAGATCACGCGAAAGAAAACAGATCCTAATTTTATGTTACTGACTAGTACTGGGGGCAATAACCTTTACCTAACAGTTTTCTTTATAAAAATTTGTTGACAGGCACAAACTAGTTTTTGTTTCCTCACTTTGTAGAGTTCAGCCCTTCAATATCATTGAGGTCCCTACGTGTCAGTCAAGAGGAATGTGGCCTCTTCTCTGTTTTGGGGGCTTTCTGTCTCCAGTTCATTTGAAGAAACTGCTCAGGAGCAGAATATAACAGTTTTTCACATGTAAAGCGAAGCAGCTCTTAACATGTCTCATGGTTAGAAAAGAAGGCTGGGAAATAGAAATTTCAGGTAACACGTAAGCAAATAAACAATGTTAATCGTTATTACAAAACTAAACCATCCTCTTCATCTTTATTATGTTTTTGGAAGTGGGTAAAATTTGTTTTGTATGTAAATTTCAAGACAGTAGAGTTATTATGATACCTACACCATACACTTCTTACAAGACTTTCTATATTATTGTGTTCATATAATCATAGAATGGTTAGAGTTGGAAGGGACCTTAATGACCATCCAGTTCCAACCCCCCTGCCCTGGGCAGGGACACCTCCCACCAGACCAGGTTGCTCAAAGCCCCATCCAGCCTGGCCTTGAACACCTCCAGGGATGGGGCATCCACACCTTCTCTGGGCAACCTGTTCCAGTGTCTCATCACCCTCACAGTAAAGAATTTCTTCCTAATATCTCATCTAAATCTCCCCTCTTTCTGTTTAAAACCACTACCCCTCATCCTATTGCTACACTCCCTGATAAAGGGATTTGACTGAGACTCCCAGCAGCAACCTCCATTCTCATTAACACTAATATTAACCACGTATCTCCCACCTCCCTGCCACAGCTACCACAAATGTGAGTTAATTACAGCTGGAAACAAAGAGCAGAGGCCCTGCCTGCTCCCTCTAATAAGCTACAATCTCTCCAGACTCAGCATAACTTCCCGCAGTCCCTGCAGCAGGCTGGACCATCGTGTCTTCATGCCTGGGACAACCCTGTGGTCTGCAGAGCCAACACTCTGAACAGCACCTTCCCTGTTATGGGGCAAGGAGATTTCATACTACTAGTTTATCATTAAAAATAAGGCTAAGCACTATAACTTTTTTTAACAACACAGACAATAAATAATTTTTAAAATTATCAGCCCTGGCCAGTTTCCCACTATTTGCAAAGACACTGGTGCACAAAGACCAACCCTTACTTCTGCTGAGGAGCAGATGTTGCCATTTTCCTTCTCTCTGGGTGATGGGCCAGAGCACTTTCTCCCAGACCCTTAATTCACAAAGTCCAACCATTCCCTTTCAAACCATGACACATTTGGAAAGACACCCTGTCTAAACATTTAAAGGGACAGTAAATTCATCACATCAAAATACAAGTAAAAATCTGTATTCTTTTTTGAGCCCAAGAAAAATACGTTATCCTATACAGGATACCTGTGCTTTTTGCATCCTGCCTTCGCCACATGATGCTATTGAGTAGAACCAGATCCAAAGGAGAGGACTTGGAAAGGCCACAGCCCTGGATGCAGGCACACAAGGCAGTCCCTGTTCTCCTCCTCATTGCTTCCCACTCCCTCCAAGAGCCTCAGGTTCCTAGAAGTGCAAGGAGATGCTAATCTGGCTACTGAATAGCAGAAGAGCAAAAGGGCTTAAAATCCTCAACCTGCTTCCCCCCGCTTGGTGCACAGACCAGGTCCACGTGTCCTTTTCTTCCTGTGGGGTCAGTAACAAAGAGCCACAGGTTCTCCTTGGCCACCACCATAGGCACCTTAAACACCCTGTAAGGATTATATGGACAAGTAGTAGCACTCAAAAATTTCTAATACTACTTCATTAGAATTCTTTCACTCTTTAAATCAAGAGAGACTGGGTTTTTTTTTTATTTGAAGGTAAATAGTAATGCCCAAAATCATGCTAAAATTCCATACAACAAATCAATCTTTCCTTCAAGGAAAGCCACCTAGTCTTTAACCTCGTCACTACTGCAGCCGGACCTCAGAGGGCATCACGGGTCCAGATGGCATTCTTCAGTGTGGCAGAGCCAGGCAACGTTCTGGGCGATACCAACACACACATCACTGTTTGCTGCCCAGCTTCTCTTTCACTGAACCTCTGTGCTGCGTTTCCCAAGGCTGCTACGGCACAGACCGGGCTTTGTTTGCCTGCCTGAAGAAACCTCTCATGCCAGACGACGTATAGAGAGCCCCTTCTCTCATTCCTAGAAGTCCGCAGAGCATGGGATGAGAATGAAGTGGAACATTAAGGATTAAAAAGGCAGCAAATCCCTGTGTCCTGATATGAGGATGAAGCCCACAGAGTTACATTCCCAAATACAACATGCAGATCTGCTCATTTGCTGCTCAGAAACGTCAATTGCTTCGGGGAAAATCATGATACGCTGAAGAGGCTCAGCGTTCGACACAGGGAATGCAGCGTAGTTTGGAACAACTACCTCAACGAGCTGGAAAGGAACCTGTCACCAGGATGGGTGAATTTACAAAATGCATCCCAAGAGGCAGATTTACGCAGATTGAAAGTGTCAGATTTGAATCAAAAGAGTCAGACCCGGAAGCCCAACACCAGAGTTAAAGGGATACTTGTTCCCTCACCTATTTATTATTTAATATTTGTTGCTGCCGAAATGAATTGGAGAGCTTCCTCCAGAGCAGGACTGGGTGAAAGCCCTAAGGCAGCTTAAGTCGTAGTAACTGGGATCAAAGTGTCCCATTTAGAGGGGTGCAATGATTGTCACTTGCCCAAACCCATCTGCAGATGCAGCCTTGAGAGCAAACGAACACTGGCCGGGAGAGCAGAGGGGAAATGTTTAGGATTCATTTAGCTGCTGGCCATGATTGGGTTATGGTGCCTTTTATATAAGCCCAGGAATTTTAAGGATGGAGCTACAGGAAGGCATAATCTCTATTTGTCTATTTCTGTACTTAAGAAAAAGAACCCTACATTTCGTATCTATTTAAATACCCAGTTAATTATTGCTACACAATGTCCCTAGCCAAATGCACCCTTATTTAGATGATTTTTTTTGTTCATAATGTTCCATTTAGGCAGCAGTCATTTCCATTCAGTCTCAGCCTAAACAGTTCCTCTGGAAGACAGCCCAATTAAACAGATTTTCTTATTAAGCATGCCCCAATTAAGTGATGTACATCACTATCAGCTCGGTTTCTAGATGGTTTTTACATACAGAGCAGAGTTCAAGGAACATTTTACACTGGTTTTAAGCTGGTCAGTCCTTGGGCGAAGAAAGTATACTTTTACATTAAATTTAACAAAACAATATCAAAGGTATGAAATCTAACCTAAATAGAAAGACTTCTACTGCAGTTGTCTGTGGAGTTTGGGGAAGAAACTACCAATCTTCATTTTAAGCATTTTATTGAAGCAAGTCTGGAAGAGAAAGGGAATTTTGGCATCTGGCATGCTCAGTAGCGCATCCCTATCGAGGTGGGAAGGGGCTCTGCTTTCCCTGGGCATCTGAAAATCAACTTTATAACTCACTCTGTGCTCCAGTACTACATAAGACTTTTAAATATTAAATTTAATTAATTTTAATTAATTAACTTAATTATTAGCTTATTTTTTTTTTTTACCCATGGGGAAAAGAGGTTCAGTGACAGCCCTGTAGTCACTTCTTAAGGTTAAATTCCTGGCACCTGGCAAAGATTCTGAAACAAGTATTGGACATGTGTCTTGTTTTTACAAGATGATTGCACTTAAAATCAACAACCCTTGTGCATTTTATTAGATTAGCTACTAGTTCATCTGGGGTAATAAAATTAAAAATAAACACTGAAACGCTAAATTAATTAAAAGCTGTCACATGCACTGAAGAGTGTTTAGGTATGCGCCAAGCATTGCTCAAGACTGACCTTAAGCCCTTACGTGTCGCTTCAGTTTCAAACATTACTTTCCATATTCGTTGCAGTGAAGCAACTGGTATCACTTTGTAATCCATGACTTTTTTATTTTTAAGAAAAACCAGATATTAGAAATGCTAAATCACTTACCCTGTAAAACAATCGTCTACCCTGCTTTCTGTGTCAGCTGCAAGGGATGTGGTACTGGGGAGGAAAACCTGACCGACACTGTGAATTTTCATTGTTTTCTGAAGAGGGTAATAGTTTCCAATGTAGCATGACCATGTTGCTATATTAGTCCACTTTTCCCATTTTATTATAATAGTTCAAGCTTTCACTTCAAACGTTATTTCCTAGTTTGAAAAGACACAGGCCTTGAGCCAAAAAGTTAAATGAATTATTTTTGTACCATCAGAGGTTGAAACACAACCATCTGGTCCACCAAAATTACTCCGAATTTTTCAGTATTCTTTGAATGGCACATGCTGAGAAAAATCCTGGTCCAACTGAAGGAAGTGGCACAATTCCCACTAATTTATATGAAGCCAGGATTTCATCCAACATATCCTAGTGAGAACATTTTGCACTTTTGGACCATGCACAGATTTGTACTGGCTATAACTGTGTTGGGTGGGGGAGATGTTTTTATATTGTTTTCTACAGAAACAATAAAAATCAACATTCTGAATGGTGAAGTAACATTCAAGGTGGACAGAAACAAACACTGGCAAGCAGCACGCTTTCTTGCTGGAGTTTGCCTAGCAGGAGATGGGGAATGGTTTCACTGAAGGTACAGCGAAAAGAAAACACAATTCATGTTTCTATGGAGTCCAAAGTATTGCCAAAACACTGAGAAAAGTCCTTTCTTGGTATAATGTAGTATCTCCTTGACTGCCAGCAATACATGGACTTCTGGTTTCCTGAACTGGACAGCTAGTATACCACCCTTCTGGTAATGTATTTCTAAAAATATACACACAGACACCCACACATCACCAAAGGACCACAGTCTATGAAAGCAATTTACATATTTTAGAGTAAAACAGTGAAATTTTCACAAGAAATAACTTTGCTAAAGATTAATGCTCGCAGTTGCTTCAGGTCATTTAACTTGGCCTTATACAGAAAATTCTCTACCTGGGAAAGCAAAAATATTAGGCGAGGGATGGTCTCACACACAGTGCCATCATTTCCAGGGGCTTTATCCTGTGCTTCACAGCAAGGTGACAAAGTCAGGCAGCCAAGCTGGAACAACGTTCTCTTTGTGGTATCGCCATAAACAGATGAAGAGAGAAACCTGTGCTTTCCATGGTCAGTCATGGTTTACTGGCCAAATATTTAGGCTATTTAAAGATTATTTATTTTACTGTTTATGCTAGAAATAAGGTAGCAGCTGCTTAAATGTATATAAGCCTGTGTACATGCATTTAAAGGTATATTTACACGAGTATGATTGCTTTGTAAATAAGGTTACTCTGAATATTTTTAGATGCAAATCGATCTTATTTTCCACTCTGTTGGTAGGATTAAATTTCTGACATTGGTGAAATCCAAAGACGCTAAGTTTAACTTGGTGATTTGAGAATGTTTCATAATGAAACCCTTCTTTTTCATAGCAGTAGGATGCTGCCTATTTTCTTCTGTTTTATTCTGAATATAGACATTAGATTGTACCCATGATGAGTGGTAATAACAGCCACATTTTAGAAAGCCTACCAGATAATGATACTTCAGCTACTCTCTGGGGGAGGTGGAGAGGCTAAAACTTGTGGCCACAGGATTCCACATCTATTGCAGAAGTACAACATGAAAAAGCTTATTTTTACATGTGTACCTTTTTAACATTGCCAGTTTCTAAAGGAACAGCTCAGTGATTTTTTCAGAGAAGACAGAAATAAATACCAGGTCTTTGTGCATCAAGCAATGATTCAATAATAATTCCCCTCAAGGAAAAAAGAATATATATTTATGCCGAATTTTGATGAGTAATCTGACTTTTCCTCACAGTAATTCCTGTTGTAGGTCAAAAATTCCAAACGTATTTAGCATAGTGGCATGGATGTGTGGGCATTGATGGTGTGTCTCTTAGTGACTATCGAAAATAATGAACTGTTGCTTAGTAAGTATAAAAATGTGGAACATCTGTATGTCATCAACAAACACATAAAGCTGTTAGTTATATTAATTTTCTGTTTTCACATTTTAAATATCCTTATTGAGGGGTTTTATGCTCTAGGAGTAGGCATTTATTGTAATTTTTACCTCATTGCTAAACATTAAAGACACATGAATTTTCTTCAACAAGCCAGCTAAAGCCTAAAGCCTAGCTCAATCAATTTGCCTTCAGGGACAAAGCTGAAACCAAGTTAAACAAAAATACTTCCATAAACTTGTTTAGTTAAAATAGCCAAAAGTTATTTTTCCTGATAGTTTTTCATTTTGGCAGCAGGTAACTGTCTTCACATAGCCTAGGTGATGTTTATGGTACTAGAAAATTCAGCTCTAATCATAGAAACAAAGCGTTTCCAGTCTTAGCCCTCCCAGTAATACCTTCATATAAGTAAACTTTACATTAACTTATACCGTATATAAATGTTTATATATATAGTATCATATATATATACACACACCACATTCCTTTTTTAAGATCTGAAGTTCTACAAATTAATGCATACTATATTAGACCAGTTTCCTATGCTTAATCAAGATACACAAGAATATCTTCTCATGTAAAATATATGGCAGTCCTGAATAATTTAAAAAGGCTCAAATGCTCCGCTCTCTTTGATATCTAGATGTTTCCTGTCAGAGGAAAATACAAAGAACACCTCTCTTCCCCTTTCAAATGAAAACCAAAATCTTTTGTGGAACCTGAATTATATTTAGACCACGTACAAGCAATTTGAGGGGGAGAGGAAAGGGGGAGCTGCTCAGACATTTTGTGATTATACCCAAAATAAACATTACACTCCCAGAATTCTGAAATAGCAGAGACCTTAGTATTGATCCAGCCACATTAAGACGAAGATACACGTAACTCTACCCTGAAATGACACAGGAAAATTAAAACGTATTTAAACTAGTGCTTGCAGCCATAGGTTGAGTTTGATTTGCAGGTTGTTCTAAAGTAGTATATATTTTCCTCTTTAAAGTATTGCACAGTATTCTATTAATTTCATGGTTTTCACTTTAAATCTCAATTCTAGATTTCAATTTCTAGTTTTTCTTACATCTACTGCTAAAATTTTTCATAACTGATGAACACTAGTATTTTAAGTAAGTTAATAATTTGAGAAATCATTTATGGTTTATTGAAAGTTAATAACCCATCATCCTCCCACCCAAAAACCTTCAGACCCAAAAGAGATGAGAGCAATTTTAAGGTAGGGATTTAAGCAATTTTTAAATACTGTTACCTCAAACCCTTTTTTCTCTCTTATACTTCATTTTATTTGCAAATTGAAATGGCAAAATAAGATCGAAGCTAATTTGGTTCCAATTAGTTCTGTACCAAGAAGAAGCAAAGGGATTCTAGTCAAGAGTCATTACAAGCCCGTAACAGAGGTGATCAGCGCTGTTGTACCATGAGATACCACACACTGTTTCATCTGAGTTTTTTCATTTAGATGGTGGGCTGTTCGAAGCATTATGTTGACAAGGTCAATTAATTTGTACTCTTTAAAGGTAATGTTTTTTGAGGCACCAGTGTAACAGAATCATCTGTATTATTCATTTTTCTGACTGGGAGATTGTTTTTAATATTTCAGTATTTATATCAGTCGCTTGCCCTGCGTATGCTGATCTAAAGAGAGCTGCAATGTCCATATAGCATTCAGGAACATTAGATAATAAACTGGAATAAGCATGAATATAGGGTTGCTAAGTTAAACATTTCATTGCAACTTTAAAAGGCAGAAGACAGAAATATTTTTACTGGCTTTAAAATAAGTGCCAGATTTTTTTCCTAGGAGTACTGAAACAGAAACTCTAAGAAGAATGAGGACCTGACATCGAAGTAACATTAAAATTCCGTTTAAGGAAGAGAAACTGGGTAAACATTGCTTAGTGACGAGTCCAGACAACCTTCAAACCCAATTACAGCGTTATCTGCATAAGCCTTTACATCACTGGATCATAATATTTCTTGGAGAAAAAAAAGCAACAAAACCTTTCATACACATGTCGACAATCAATGGAGAAACCTTAAGGAAAAGAAAACATTCAGAAACAGTGAAATGCACAGAAAGGAAAAATCACACATATTCCCACTAGGTCTGAATCTTCTACAGTATGTTCTAGTGTTGGTAGGTTGCCCACATCCATTATGTTGTGGCTTTCAGGACTGGAGGGAACCTGAAAACTGGAACCATGTTTCTGCTTCATTATGATAAATCTCTGCCCGGGAGTTTGGTGCTCTGTGAGTTCAGAACTGTACCCAGCATCAGCAGCACCTGCACCTAACGGTAACTTTAATGGTGGAGGGACACACACATCACTTCCATTCTGGTCACAATCAGAGAATTGGAAGAAAAATCCTATTTACAAGCATCAACAAGGGAAAAATTTAACTATTTCCAAGCTAAATATTTCTAAGCATTCCAGTACTAAATATTCCCCAGCAAACCTTGCCTGGATTACCACACTGTTCAAATCTTGTCTCCGAGCAGCAGTTTCACACACCCTGCTGGTCTCAGAGCTCCTTCCCCACCTTCAGCAAGCTGATGGAGCACAGCCAGGCAGCTGGGCTGTCTCACAGAGGTTCCCACCAGCTCCCAGCTCTGCAGGCACTGACCCCATCACCCAGAAGTCAAAATTTGCCAAGAACAGGCTCCTGTGTCACCTGCTGGGATAATCATCCAAGGGGAGGCTTTAAGAGGCAGCAGCTCCCAGGCTAGTCTGCTCCAGCTGGGCTGGATCTCACCAGGTTCCCACAGACTTTTGGAAAATTGCCCTTTAAACTGAAAAATAAGGAGTGTAATAATTCTTAAAAGCCCTATGGGATGCTGTCCCACCTAGTGGGAGCACCACTGGGGTCCCCTCTGCCTCCCAGGCAAAGCTTGCTGTAAAGGCTCGTAACATATTTCTAGTAGAGTTTATGAAACTTTTAAAAACACCCTGAGACACAGACGGGGTAAGGATTCAACAAGTGGTTTAAATTAAAACCTACTGACATCCTAAAAGCTTAGAAAAGCCTTCACTGGAGGGGAAAAATATTAAATAAATGTTTCCTGCATCTTAACTGTTACCGTGTGCAAATACTAACTTGTTATCTATTAAATTATGTTAAGCAGATGTAATTGGAGAGGGAACCTGCAGCATTAAAAGATAAACTTTCTATCTTTAATGTAGCAATTATTTCACATTTATTGGCTAGAAGCCAGATGCATTCTTTTTTGTTTATTACAAATTCCAGTTAAAAAGATCTTACTTAATTATTTGAGATGGTAACACTTGCCTGTTCCAAGCTTTCCTGAATTTCATCAGTCCTGCTGAAAATCCAAAACCAAAACTTTGCCAGTTCTGTGCAAGTAATAAAGAGGTAAATTTGAAATGTATCTGCTCCAGTTTCTCATTTTCACCTCCCAGCTGTATGCAATGCCAAATCCATTACCCATGTGGCTGCGATCTCAGGGAATGGGAACTAGATATTTTCTCCCCACATTTCATCTGCTTCTAACCTTTTCTTTCCAAAAACCATAAAATCTCCACAGCTGTTTGTGTCTGAAAGACAAAATTTGTAGCTGTTTTTAAGTCAAAATCTCACTAATCACTCTGCCTGGCTCCAGTGGAGCTGGAACCTCGTTAACTTCAACTGTTAATATACTTCATGCACAGCCTAAACAGAAATTAATTCCATCTCCAGATCGAGTCTTTTTGGACACTTTCAATTTAGCTGTCATATTCTTCAAAACCTATGCAGCCTTTTATTTAAGATTCAATCTAATGAACACTCCCCAAACTTACAAATGTTTGGATTTTTCAAACCAAGTCCTTAATGGTCTGCTTTGTCTTATACTCCCAGAGTAACAAGGCAGATGGAGAGGGACACTCTCCCCTCAGATACTCAGAGGTATGACAGGTCTTTGATGCATTCCTCCAATATCAGAAATCTTCCCCCACCTCCCCCCAAAAAAAACCCAAGAATCCAGATTTTCAAATCCAGCCTTTCAATTCTACAAATCCCCTAAACAAAAGCTCCATTGAAGATTATTAAGCTTACTTAAGTTTACCTGAACAGTCAAAAATGTTAAATGCGATTTAATCAGCCCCCTGCATCGTCTGACAACTTAACTAAGGTTGTTCAGTTAAAGCCAACACGTTTCAGTAAACGGTGTTATGAAAGGTCAAACATTTATGGCCCTATACTAACAAAAGCAGTAATTACTTGTCCTCAAGACCAGATTGATCACCGCCCAGTGTTTCTGTCACCTCTATGCCCGTCTAGCCCTAGCAAAGTCTTCCCCAGCAGATGGCTAAGGTGGGATACCATGGGTATGATCTCTCCTGGACTTGCCCAGCCGTGGGGGTATACTATGGATGTGACCTCTCCTGGACTTTCCCAACCATGCACGTATGGGGCTGGGGAAGTCCAGGAGAAATCACACCAATGGTGTACCACCCCCTGGTATAGCCTTCCAGCTTTTAATGACCAAGGATTTCCTGAAGCAGAACCAGTACATTTGTATTTAAGAGCTCTTGATAGATTTCTCCTCCACAAATTTGTCTAACCAGCTGTTGAAACTACATAAAATCTTAGCATTTTATCATATTCTGTGTGGCAAATGAACCGTCACGTAGGAAGCAGGTGTTCTTGCAATGGTTTGGTGCCACACGAGCAGCAAGGTGGGTTAGGGGAGTTGACACAGCGTGGTCACCTTGTTCTGAGAGCCAGCATCCCACCCAAAGCCCCCCCTTAGTAATTCTGAGTGTGTAAGACAAAACTGTCATTGGAGCCAGACACAGTATTTCAGGCTTGACACAGTCCACAAGCTTAAAAATGTGCTAGTGCCAAAATAAAGTCCACATATGTAACTTCAACAGTTTTGTGCTGCCTTCTGAAATACAGCTGTTTCCAAGGCAGGTGGGAGTTCGTGTGCCTGGTGAATGATGCCACAAACCTGGACTGCCCTTGTATTGTACCTGGCAATCATGTGTTCCTCTAAAACAATGCTCAGTGTCACACTTTTCAATTTTTGCTCAGCAGATGGGTATCTAAAAACGAAGCGTGAGCATGAATTCTGATGAACTTGTGCATACAGAGGGAAAAAAAAATACAGGCTGCATACCGTTCTCGCTCAAGACAGATTTCAGAACATCTTAAAATCATGGCAACGGGTAAACTGGGAACTCAGGAAAATGTTATTTTGCAGAAATTGACATTTCCAAGGAGCTTTTGGCTACTGAGCTGCCATTATGCCAGTGAAGATTTAAACAAGGTTAAACCCTTCGTTTATCAGTAATGCCTGTTTGCTTCTAATGGTTCCTTCCAACAGCCAAACTCCCTCTTATGTTTGGATTAAATAAAAAATTCTATCAACCGTTAGGGAGCATTTAGATCAAATATATATATTCTTGAATATATTTTTAGTGCAGTGCAGCACAAACCTTGAGTACAGTGCAGTAAGCAGGAAAGAAAAAAGCTGGGTTTTTTTCCCAGTTACCTATCTGAATACACACAGAAACAGGTACTATCAAAATGTTGGCACATTTCCACTCACATCACTGAATCTAGACTCATCTCAAAGACACAACTGTGCTATGGAAGATAAACTAACTCACTGTCTATTTTCTCCTTTTTCTATAACTCCGGCAATTGCATGCTTATATAGTAGTTTCTTATCCAATTTTAAAGAAAAAGCAAATGATACAACACTTTCACAATACTAAATATTTTTTTTTCACTTTAGGAGATTTAGGTTTTGAGGAGTTGTTTTTGCATAGAACTATTCTAATATAAGAGACATTAGAAAGTAAGAAATTGATTTCTTTACAAGTAATAAGCAAAATTACATACAGACTTTGTTGATTAATATTGTTAAATAGATTAAATCCATCACTAGAGAAAATTCATGGAGTCAATGAAAAGCCAGCTGGAAGTTAACACAGAAATATAAATGAGAAATGAGACATTTGTGTTTTAGATATTTAAATTCTTTTTCTTGATACATAGCTATTTAAGCCATCTGTATCTTGTAAAGTTAGTAAAGGTCTTGATAATGAGATTTTCAACTTGTTACTCAGATAGTTGACTGGGTTCATCCAGATATTTCTGCAAGAGACCAGGCACATATTAGTGTGAAGGCAAGGTGATTAGCTGAATGCTTAAGTTGTGATCACAGAAGTAATTCAAGGGGTTTAATCAAATCCCTGTCATTAATCCAACTGAAAGACATGTGGCTGAGTCCACTACCCTGCTTTAAAAACTAATATCACCAGGTTTTATTTTGTCTTTCTTGTTTGTCTAGTACCAATTTTAATTGCAATGCTGTGGGAGAAATGAGTGGTTCATTAATTTGTGCATGAAAATATTTATTTTGTTCGCTGAAAGACACATTCCTAGTGTTGTTTAAATATAGGTTGGGTTACAGTTTCCTTAGCATTGGGAAGAAGAGAAGCAAGTCTTGCATTCCTATTGATCAATTAAACTGAAAAGTTATGGTCACTCTATTTAAAAGTGCAGCACATTTTACACAGAAGCATCTAGCTTCACACACACCACCTTTGGCATCAGCTCCTTTTCTGGAGCTAGAATTAAGAAAGCTTTAGTCCAACAAAAGTAAGTAATACAGAAGTAATGACTATCTCTACAGCTCTGGCTGATAATGACACCCAGAAAGGTGCCGGCAGAGCAAAAGTAGTGACAATTTTCTAACTAGTGTTTAAATAGGACCCCAGGGGATATACAGGAATTGGGTGGAAAAAAAATAAATAAATATCTTAGTCCCTCAGAGCAAACATTCCAGCAGTCACAACACATCTCAGCCACTGAGCTGAGGAGCTGGGTGCCCATTCCTGCCACCTTGGTATTGTGGCCTTCAGCTCCAGAAGGAGACACGGCAGGCATTTTGTGCTGCAGGCGAGGTGCACCTCTTCACACAAAAGTTTGGTGGGGAAAAAACTATGATTTTGCTTTGTGCAAGAGCCGTGAAGGGCTGGGAAGGCACCTGGACATAGAATAGACTCTTGCACTTGGATGGAAAAATCTGCTTCAGTTTCTAGGACAAGCTTGGGTGATCTGAGCCTCATGATTTTTGTGAAGAGCTGAATTCTCAACGTACTGCTCCCATGCTCCCAAAGTGGTGTCCCAGAACATCAGGCAGCGCACCGAGCTGAGAAACCGTGAAGCAGAATAGAGCAGTCTGCCCTGGAAATACAGTGATTTGGAAAGGCAGAACCTGCAGATATTAATGACACATTTTGTAGGCCAACTGTTAACAATGCCCAGCTGCAGGTCAAAATCAACGAGGATGAACATTTGACAGCTCACTCCCTCCCGAGACAAGGGCAAATGCAGGATGGATCCATCCCTTTGGCCTGTATTCCTGAAGCTGAATGGCTGCCAGGAAAGAGGAGGCCTTCACATATTAGATATGACAGAGACCCACCAGCAAAAGAACACTCACATTAAGCCTGACATTACGATCCCAAGGTGTGGGACATTGTCAGCTCTCTCGGTGACAGAACCCCCCACCAGGGACAGCTTTGTCATGGCAGAGAGTGTAAAGACCTTGTGCTGCTTCCAACAGGAAGACGCTTCCTAGAAGTGACAGCCATTCAAACTATAATGAATAAACTATTATATATATGTATTTTTAAAAAAGGCTAGTCTAGTAGATGAGGGGAAGCCATTGATAGAATAATAAAATTTGACCAAAGCGGACTCAACAAGAGCCAGACCAACTCACTGGAGGAGCTATGTAGAATGTCAGAGCTAAAGAAAAATCCAGGGGGGGTTGACTGGCCCCTTACACACAACAAGCAAATGCAACTACACCAGCTCATTCTGCTCGGCAGGATTCCAGCAATGGATTTCCCCTTTACTTGTCAGAGAAATCGCTAAGGCAAGCATTGCATTTTGCCTCTGCATTTTCACGTTACTGAGGTCTTAAGCCTTTTTCCCTTCACGAAGCCTTCCAAACCAACAGACAAGTTTCTGAAACCAGAGCCTGTTCACCCTACTGGCAAAGAGACTGGGAGACCACATAGTACAGAAATCTCAAAACCTGGGAGATCTCACCACCAGAGCACTTATCCCGGGATAACACAGTAGGTGTTAGAACTGCTAACTCCAAATAAAATCCATGGAAGCTCCCCAGTCTCCAAAGCAAACCCTGGAAACTGGTTGGCTATGAGGAGCTCAGTCCTCCAGAGTTGTGTTTGAAGATTTGTGAAGGACCTGGTGGCCTACAAGTGCTATGTTAGCCAAGTCTTCCAGCAGTGGGAGAGGTGACAGGTTTGACCTATCCCTCTCGAGCCGCAATGAGAGCCAGGGGCAGGTGAGGTTTCATACTCCTCTGGGATGGGAAAGGAAAAGAAAGGAACACGGGAAGAATGACACCCTGGGCATGACTTTCCAGGAAAGTTTGTAACTTGGATCCTGCAAGCAGGAATATGAGACCAGTCAAAGCATGTCAGTGAGTAGGAGCTGTAGATAGGCTTTACCAGGGCCTCCAATTAATCTCCCAACAATTTATCATAATTAGATTATAAAAGACACTCAGGTAGCCCAGCTGCACCACTTGCTTGGCTGCATCTCCCTTGTGAGTCATCATTCTTTAATTGAAGGTGGCCATTTGGGGAAAAGAAAAAGCAATGTTAAATGTTTGTGAGCATGTAAACAACCTTCCACTTTGGAATGTGATCCAATAGGTTGTTTTGTTTATATTCTGCATTTTCTGCAAACAATGCATAGTTTCTTTAAACTTGAATAGGTTTCTGGGCAGCTAACTGATCTCCCTGTAAACATTACTGGCTTCAGAAAACAGCGCTGCAACTCTAAAGCATTTCAAAGGGTAAACAGATGGATTCCCCTTGCATCCAGCCTAACAGGACCTATAAATCTCTTAAACTGTGAGCTTCCAGATTTTCTCTGTATCCTACACCGTGTAGACATAAATGATGACTGCTGTTGCAAGTAACTGCAACTAACAGCATGATACCACCAGGTAGCACAACATCCTGGGTGCATTTATTATCTTAGCAAGGACCCATCACTCTAATAAATACATTTCACATTTGGGCAAAAAATCAGATATGACTTTGGACAAGATGATAAAGACTTCATAGATCTTCCAAAGACAAACTTCCCTAGCAAATAGAAAGTAATCTGCTTTTCCTAATCCAAAAAGGCAAAAATACAACACAACACTTGTTTAAATAAAGGATTTCCTACTCGGGACTGTTTGTGTGCTCAAGGATGTACCGTGATAATCAAAGGCAAAGGAGAGGCAGGAAGAATGATGAGCATAGAACAAGACATAAACTACATCCTTCTGCTGCATGTTTGTATACTTTAAAAAGGTTTTAAAGCTTTCATAAATTTTCAGTAGTTTGTCATGCTGGAAGAGCATCATTCTGACACTTCAATTAACAAAATAAAGAAACAAACTACTCCTTTAAGGATCTGTTGGTGTTTTATCATGTGTTCAGAAAGGGTTTCTGTATACACAGATGGTGTTACCTGGAGTTGGTGCATCCAAGCATCCCTCAAGCATAAGAAAAAGCAAGAAGTTGTTCCAAGAACAGTTCCATTTTTGGAACTGGGTATGATCTAAGTACAGGCATTGTTCCTTAATTATTACATTTACCGAGCACCTCATTGAAAACCCTCCCACAGCAGACATGTGAACTCTGATGAAAACAACTCACAGCTTAAGGAAAGGGGGGCACAGCAACATGCAGCTACATTCAGCAAGGTGATCTGAAAGGATACGAAGCCTGTGGTCTGGAAAAGGACTCTCACGTCCTGATGGTACCATTGACTGCCTAATGACACTTGGGCAAGTCTTATTTTTATGCTGTTCCCTCTCATTTTTACTGATGAGCATGTGGAGAAAAGTATTCGTGATGAAATATTCCCACCCACGATAATATACTAAGGATTCATTACTTATCACTTATGTAACACCAGGATTATTTCTTTTTTAAGAGGATTTTGCAATATAAAGGATTAATACTCCTCAAAACAGAAAGTATATGCAGTCCAACAACAGTCAGAGGCAGACTGGTGGACTGATTAAACTCTTCTTCTTCTGGCTAAAGTGCAGTTATAAATCACTTTAACACAGTCAGCCCTGAAAGGCGAGTGCATGAGGCAACCACCATGAAAGACTGAAAATCTACTTGCTCTGCTAAAATAAATGTTTAAATAATAACAATAATAATTATAATAATAAATCAATGAAACCTTTAAACTGGTTTTCCAAACTGCCACTAAAGCCACTAAATGTTCCACTGAGGAAACGGGATTTAGTTAATAAAACATTATAAATTGACTTCTCCCCTCCTGTTGTGTGTGGTTATTTCAACATCCTTCCTCTCTGCCAGGGCAGCTGGCAGCTCTGTGCCCATGTCTTGCTGGAACTTTGGGCATTTCAGCTGGCAGAGTGCCTGACCCTGAACACTGCTTTATAACCTCTCTCAATTCTTCCGCTTTCTAGCAAAAGCTTTGCACTCACCCACCTTCATTTTTGTCACGGTTGCTAGGATGCCTTGGCGACAGACACTAGAAAGATCTATGGTTTGGAAACAAAGCTGGAGGCAAGTGTAATCCACACCAGCCCAAAAGGGCAGGCGAGAGGCTGATGCCACTGATCCCTGCACCGGCACCATCCCTCGCAGCTGCCCAAGGGCTACCCGGGATGGAGCAAATCCCCTTGCTGCCATCTCAGCCTCTTTGCATCTCACCTGCCTCCCTGGATGGACATAAAGAACAGATCTCACCCTCCCACCACTGGGGAGGGAGGAAAAGTGCCTCTCTCAGTTTGGGCACCCACCCCAGCCAAGTATGAGGAGCACTGCCCCGTAGGGAATTCCTCTCCTCATTGCGGGTCAATCTACCGAAGCAGTAAAAATAGATATTGTACCTCGACTGCTCAGGACTGCACTTGCTTCAGCTGCAAAATCTGCCACCTGTTGTGACCAGACACCACCACTCTTTACAGAAGAGCAGAGGTGGCCAGAACTGGCTTCCGAGCACCGCAGCGACGGTTCCTTGGTGAAGCTCAAGCAGATGCTGGCAGAGGCTGTGCCAGAAACAAAGCACAAACGATGCGTGTGCTTGTTTAAAAAGCACATACAAAGAGGGCTTTTTCTTTTAAACGTTGCTCATAGAATTCTGCATTTTAAAAAGCAATCACAGTAAGGCAATTATTTAGAATAAAATATCGTTTTTCAGGGCGATAAATTAAAATAGTTTCACTAAGTATTAAACATCTGTTCTGAAGGAACTGTCCCTTATTTACATAAAATCTGCATGTCATTCTACAAAATGAATGCTTTCTGTGCTAACAGGGTTGTGGAGGAAGAGCTTTGTCAAGTTGGATTCATCCAAACAACCTTACTTGCTTTACTTTCCTATTGAAAAAAGTTTCATTGCCAGACTGACTGTAGTAGGAAAATTACAATGTAGGGCTATGCCATAGTTAAAAATCCTTTCTGGCCTCTAACGTTTGATGGAAAAATTGTTCTGAGCATAAAAGACCAGATGCTGACAGCCATAGCAATTCTCAGCGTTCATGCCAGTGAGCCATATTTACTTGAAAAGGCTATTCATAATATGAATAGTGCTTCATCTGAAGAGAACTCTATTATACAAGCTGGTATATATTTGCGGCAAAAGGGACCCCCACACACACCCCCATTGATTTTTTTTTCCCTTTATCCAGATTTACTTGTTTTACAACCTCTTTTTGTTACATTTAGCTGCCTCACTGCTCTGATCACTTCTTGTTTACACATGTTGCCTAAAACAACAAACACTAAGCAATTCATAATATAAATGGGGAAATGCATTAGCAGGCTGGTATAAGAATCCAGAAAATGTAAAGTTTTAGAAGAGAAAATTCTAAGAAATCAGATTTGTATATCCTTTTACGATCTAGTTTTCTCCCTAAAAGCATCCACAGTTGCTGACCCCCCCCCATGCCCAGCAACAGGATCAGTTGTACCACCAGTGTAGACAGACCACTGGAGCACTGACACAACACTGTCAGACATGGCATTCAGACTAGACAGCAATGATGAAAATATCAGATTTGCCCAAATTAGAAAGAAACTGAACATTTCCATGTACTTCTCCTTAGACGGGGTATCCTGGACTCTGTGCAAAGCAGGACCTTAAGTTATTACTGAGCTACATCAGCTGCACCTTGGCTACAAAAAACATTCCTCCTGCTGATTCCTCCAGGCAGCAGGAGGAGGTTCATCCCCTTGCTGAAAGGAAGGGGGAAAATCCCTGACCCACTAATGGTGAAAATATCCTGCAACCTTATTTTCCCATCAGCTGGAAACCCGCATAGGTGGCCATGGGGCAAACCAACTGGTCACCATTGCCATGCACACGTTGGTTTATAGAAGTTTCAGCGATTTAGGAGGGTACATCCAAGCCCTCTCTGCTCCAGCATCCCTTCCCTGGCCAGAGCAAATGAACCCCCATGTTTCCCATGGTCAGACAGCAGAGCTCCTGTGCAGCCCTTGGAGCCACATCTACCAGCTTCCACTCGTGAGCGAGAGTACTGCACAAGACTCAACATTAAAATAATTGCCAATAAAGGATTGCTGTGTACAAACCGCTAAGAACTTTATCAAGGCTTTTCCCATCAGCTGGAAACCCGCATAGGTGGCCATGGGGCAAACCAACTGGTCACCATTGCCATGCACACGTTGGTTTATAGAAGTTTCAGCGATTTAGGAGGGTACATCCAAGCCCTCTCTGCTCCAGCATCCCTTCCCTGGCCAGAGCAGAATGAACCCCCATGTTTCCCATGGTCAGACAGCAGAGCTCCTGTGCAGCCCTTGGAGCCACATCTACCAGCTTCCACTCGTGAGCGAGAGTACTGCACAAGACTCAACATTAAAATAATTGCCAATAAAGGACAGGTGTGTACAAACCGCTAAGAACTTTATCAAGGCTGACTAATGTCAGCTGAGAGAGGATTAAAACACATATTTAAAAGAAAGCAGTGTCATATTAAGGTGACATTTTCAAAAAGTCACATACATGAACTAAGCTGACACATATACGATATTAAAATTTCACATACAAAGTCTTCCTCTGTTATCTTCTCCAGAAACTCTACATCCCCTTCTTCCCCTTACATTCCCTTTCTTTAATTTTTCTCAGCAGTTACTACAGAACTTTTCACATGTATTATACAATTTATAGAATTAAATTTTATTTCATAGTATCCAGAAAAGAAAAAAACCTTAACTTTGTAATTAAAGTTTAGAATTTATGTTGTAAATAACTATTGGTTAACAGGCTCCTGAATTAACCAAAGGTCGATTCCCAGGCTGGGTTCAATTCTTGTGCCTTCTGAGTTTAAGATTCATTACAAAACCTGAAATGCACAGAATAACCTAATTAAATCTTTGTTTCCCGTGTACCTGTGAAAGATTTCTATCCTGCTTCTTATGTAAGTAGACAGGAAGACTTATGAGAGGGTTTTTTTCCCAAGAACAGTTAAGTTCTTTTCGCAAACGTTTATGATTTGCTTTTTTATATCTGTTTCGCTGTGTGTAAAAGGTGCAACATCAATGCTTTGGTTTTAAAGAAGTAGATCAGAAATTGGTCTTAAAATTTGACCAAGGCTCCAGGGAGACCTTATAGACCCTTCCAGTACCTAAAGCCTCTATGGGAAAGATGGGAGGGACTCTTTATCAGGGAGTGTAGTGATAGGATGAGGGATAATGGTTTGAAACTGAAAGAAGGGAGATTTTCAACCCATCCTCATCCTACTCTTAAAATGTGACTACCAGTACTCAGACTAACCATACTGCAATCAAGGCTGCAAAAAGCTCAGGTACATTTATCTCTGAAGTACCTGATTCATGATACACGACTTCAGTTACATACGTGGCAAAAGTTATGCAAATACCAACTGTAATGTGAGAAGACTTTATTTTCTCTATCACATAAGCACGCGTTTTCAACTGAACTCCAAGATAACATATCCACTGCAAAACAGACAGCATACTTGCCATTTTAAAAGTTATTTTGTGGAAGAATAGCCATTTCAGCCCCTTGATCTGCACCCAAATGCAATATTTTAAAAAGAATTGATGGAAGTTGTCTCATATTTATCTGGATAGAAAACAGTAAATATTGGTAAATTGTTGAGTAAGGTTGATCACTTTTTAAAAAGCTTAGGCAAACACAGGATTTGAACAACCTAACTACCCAACAAAAGCAAATCAGTTATGTTTATGTTGTACATGTTTGACGTGGATACTGACATCCTACTTGAGTCTGCAGTCTGTATAAATGGCATAATTGCTTTTTCCTTGGGGTGATAGAATACATTTATTTAGATTCCAGCTTGCCATACAGCACAGAGCCTCATGTCCCGGAGTGACTTAACTTAGTTTGTTGCCTAGCACAGCACAATAGCTGCTTTCAGTGCCAAAACTGGTTTCTGACATTATATACTGTCAACTCCAGTTGCAGACAGCCAACTGGAAACGATGGCTGCGGATGGAGAGCACGCACAGCAAATGGGAGCTGCCCGACAGCAACCCTACCTTTGGGAGCCAGGTCACACACTTGCTGCCAAATTCTGCAGTTTGTCACATCTCATCTGCAACGTGCATAGCAAACCACTGGAGCACAAAAAATGTCGTGTAAAACCAGTGATGGCTTACGATGCAAGTTACAAAGTCTGATGGTTCTCCCCACCGTTTGTGAAAGCTCTTCATTGGCAGTGGGCGGCCGAGCCTGTGAGACTCTGCTTGTTTGTCATCTTGCACTAGTTTCGTTTAAAAACCTTTATCTTATTCATTGCATACATTAGATGGTTGTCTTGGACATTATAAAGCAAGCAGGAGCGTATCACTAGGTCCAGCAACACTGGATTCTCTTTATACTAGACAACAATGCTGCTCCACTGAGGTCCTGGGGAGCACTGCAATCTCTTTCAGAGCAGAAAGAGGTCTTCAGAGATCATGTTAAACCACAGATATTTGAATTAATCATAGAATCATAGAATTGTTCAGGTTGGAAGAGACCCTTGGGATCATCGAGTCCAATCATCTACCCTACTCTACAAAGTTCTCCCCTACACCATATCCCCCAACACCACATTTAAATGGCTCTTAAACACATCCAGGGATGGTGACTCAACCACCTCCCTGGGCAGCCTGTTCCAATGCCCGACCACTCTTTCTGTGAAAAATTCTTTCCTATTGTTCAGTTTAAACCTACCCTGTTGGAGCTTGAAGCCATTCCCTCTCGTTCTGTCACTAATTACCTCTGAGAAGAGACCCAGTGACTGGAAATTCTTCATCAAAAAATAAATTAATCACTGTTACTTCTGTTAAGAGTCCAAGGCGAAGACTCACCAGTCCCTAAAGTATGACAGAATGTTGTGTAGGCAGGAAAGTATATCAGGCTTGTTACAAAGATAGGAAGAGGGGATCCTTGTTCCCACATAGAAATTAATTAATAAGTGAGCTAGGGATTAGTTTCCACAAATGCCAATGCTCTTCTGAGTTTAAAACCCAAAGGAGGTACTCCAAGTTTCCTGTCTTCTTCTGTCACTAATTACCTGTGAAAAGAGACCCAGTGACTGGAAATTCTTCAGCAAAAAATAAATTAATCACTGTTACTTCTGTTAAGAGTCCAAGGCGAAGACTCACCAGTCCCTAAAGTATGACAGAATGTTGTGTAGGCAGGAAAGTATATCAGGCTTGTTACAAAGATAGGAAGAGGGGATCCTTGTTCCCACATAGAAATTAATTAATAAGTGAGCTAGGGATTAGTTTCCACAAATGCCAATGCTCTTCTGAGTTTAAAACCCAAAGGAGGTACTCCAAGTTTCCTGTCTTCATCTAGATCTGTTTACCCAACTCATGAATACTTCAGCAGGTTGAGAGGACAGTTTCTCCAGAGTTGACGCTTTTTCCGTTTCCTCTTCATAAAGACAAAGCCAACTTGAGGTCAGCATAACTAAGACTGACTTCTTGCTCCCAGGCATATCACTGTGACCTCTCATTTATTTTAGACAGTGAAGTTAACAGCTGTTTTGGACTGTCATAACTAAGACATCACTTCTTGCAAGTCCTAGCAAGGATCAGATCACTTCACATCTACAAACCCAGAATTCTTATCTGAGTCAAGCCTCACTATCTTCCATACTGATGAGAGAAAATCATGTTTTTCTGGCCTAGCACAATCTAGTTTCAGCTTCATTGCTATTAGTAGCCGTGCTGGCAGTTTGGGACACTACCAGAACAAATTTGTCATGCCTATCAAACACATGCATGCCCAGGCAGATATAAACGTATAACCCAAGATGCAAGAACATCTTCAGGATCCTCTCACTTTTATGTTTGTCTTCAAGAGAAATTCAGTCCTGAGGACCCCGGTGATACACCACCAACATATCACTTTGTTTGGTCTAGAAGCACAAAGGCATTAAACAGCGTATCAAACTGTTGAGTTACCAGACAAAGTAGCACAGATGTTGCTGCATGTATTTTCATGGATAATCGAGCAGAACTCAGGGCTTAACTGCTTAACCTCAAGCTACACAAGTGCGTGAAAGGCAAAACTACAAGACAGGCATTTGACTCTAACCCACAGCTCTGCATTTGTCAGCCTTTGGTCATGGCCAACCTGGTACTCCTTATTTGTCTACTTAATGTCCTGGGTCATTTGTCATCCCCCACTGGGCATTAAGTCACTTGCATTGCTTTTCTTGAAGCTACACATAGATAAGATTTATCTGAATGAAAAGGAAAAGTTTAATAAAAAGTGTATGGGCTTTAATTTTGGTGTTACCTAGATCAGTTACAAAACAGCTTCATAAGTTGAGCTAAAAGAGGAATAAAAAAATATTCACTATGCCTTTCAATTAAATCGCCTTTAGAATATCTTCTCAGATCAAACTGTCACCAACTTCTCTGAAAGCTTTTTTCTACAGTAGGAGAAGATAGATCTGGGTGAGCATTATTCTTCAGGGTGCTTCAGTCATCAGTAGCTGCAGAAAAAAAATGCAACTCTTGCCTGAGACAGCAGACCTATTTCATGTGATAACTGTTTTGCTTTTCCCTTTCTTAATGAGAATTTAGCTTTTTCAAGAAGCCCACAGCTGTCAGAAGATTTATATCTGACTATTAAAAATTTCCGTATTCTTCCCGCTTACATCAACAATAAGAAAGAAAAAGGGTAATGTTTAGAAAACAGCTCTTTATGCACACACACACAAGCATAGGAGGACTCCAGCTTTCCTGTTAATAGTACACAATAGAATTCTATAACATTGTCTATTTTCTAATGCATTGGAAAACTCTCTCCTGAACTCCAGGTGCCAATAAGCTCCACGATTACTCTTTCTTACCCCCTTTCCTGCATCACCAGCTCTTGCCAGGAGGAGACCTGCCAGCTCGGGGAGAGCAGAGCACTGCCCTACAAATGCTCAACCTGAAGAAGAGATTGTGGATGCTTTACAGTAACGATGACTGCTGCAGCTCAGTCACAGTGACCAGCCCTTCTATGCCCATGATATGCCCACTGTTTCCAGTCCAGAGGAGGTTAGTTACAAAAAGGACATAAATGTGTATGTTCCTAAAAGTAAACGGCTGTTCCTGGAGTAAAATTTCCGCAGAGGAGGAAAGACAAACATTTGTCTTGCAAATGAGAGAGAGATTGTGACCAAGAGGGCTGGAGAGCCTGGCTGCGGGGCACATCTCTCACATTGCCTCAGATGGCCTGGTGGAGCAGGTTCAGAGGAGGCCATGAAGATGGTCAGAGGGCTGGAGCACCTCTCCTATGAAGACAGGCTGAGACAGTTGCATTCAGCTGGAGAAGAAAAGGCCCCAGGGGAGACCTTATAGCCCCTTCCAGTATCTGAAGGGGGCTACAAGAAAGCTGGAGAGGGACTTTTTACAAGGACACATGGTGATAGGACAAGAGGTAATGGCTTCAAACTGGAAGAGGGCAGATTTAGATTAGATATCAGGAAGAAATTCTTTCCTGTGAGGGTGGTGAGACACTGGAACAGGTTGCCCAGAGAAGCTGTAGATGCCCCATTCCTGAAGGTGTTCAAGGCCAGGCTGGATGGGGCTTTGAGCAACCTGGTCTGGTGGGAGGTGTCCCTGCCCATGGCAGGGGGGTTGGAACTCAATCATCTTTAAGGTCCCTTCCAACCCAAACCATTCTATGATTCTATGACCTGCCCAGCCAACAGACAAGCAGAGAAAGGTTTCTTTTTTTTCAGATAGATCAGGACAGCCCATTTTATTTGTCCCATTTGCCCTGCAGAACAAAGGTATTGGATCAAATGTGTTTCAATCAGGCAGTGTGAATGACGCGGGTCCAAATCCCTCCACCTCCTGATGCAGTTCTTAAGAGGATCCAACACTTCAGGCAATCAGCAGAGCGCTGCCCCAAAAACATCTACATGGTCTTTAAGATCAGTGACTCGTAACTGGGGCCAGCAGCCTGCCAGCCAGCCAGCCATGAACTGAGAGATGTGTGTGCCTCCCCTCAGCACAGCGCCCACAGCCTGGAGCCCTGAGCCCAGATCCTCAGGAAGACTCTAAATCAGGCAATTTTTGGACCGTAGCATTTTTTTTTGGTGTCCTGCCAACTTGGAGACCAGCAAGAGTTCACATGTACCTACAGCAAACTGCAAATAATCTAAGAAGTTTAATTATCATCTCCCCTTCACTAGCAATGAAAACGTAGTTTATATTGCTCGGGAAAGTACTCCTCTATTGTTTCTTATTTTGCATGATCTCAGTAACTGGCACGTCACTAATGTTATATTCAACAAAAATATGTGTGTGTATATATATTTATCTTACAGGTACAGTAATAGTTTAGGTGATCAGAAAACTGTTTACAGAAAGTCATGCTGACTAGTGCCTTTGGTTTATTATACGTAATCCTGGCAATTGTCTGAGACTACTAAAGCCAGGCCTGTGTCTTAAATAGCCTGTGTTGACCTTCATGTCCTTCAGATATGAAAGCAGTGTGTCAAGAACTCATTGTAAATGGCTTTATGAATAGGAGATCTGTCACAGTACATCAAATATTAAAATATAAGTGTCCCCTTAGCAGACAATAGAATGTATGGCTTAAAAAAATACTATTCTCTATATTCTGTATTATTTTATATATGTATTCCATACATAGAATTTTCTCTATTCTAATGTCTCTCCCTAGCAGACATTAGGATTTATATAGAAAAATCATTTTTCCTAAAGCAAAATATTATTCTCTCCTAAAGTGTTATCTGATATAATGTGCTACAGTTAGAAGCATCAAATCACCGTAGCATGTATTAACCTAGAAACCATTTCTTGTTATAATATTAAAAGGCCATGGTAGCAGTGTATTAAGTATGGTATTAATGCACTAAGTAATAGTTAAACAGAAATACAGGCACTAGACAGATAATCCATGAGAGTTAGATTTACCTTAGGCACTAAATATGCATTATTACCCTGACTTCCAATGTGTTTTCATCTGAAGAAAAAGAACAAATAACCTATATAGTGAAAATATTTAATTTCATACCATGAACTAGTTTTTCAATCCCCCTTTAGATGCATTTTATGCAAAAAAAGAAGGAGAAAGCATCCACTTTGTAAACAGATGTGTAATTTTATTGGCCTTGATCCTTCCTGTGAAGCCTGCTGTGAGGCACAGGGCTTATTTACACTCTAAAGCACTGGAAAGAACCTGAGTTTCACTGAGTTTCCTCCATTAGAAAAATTATATGGGTTTAAATCAACGCACCTCCCTAGGCATGGAACAGATGTACACATCAACAATACAAAATACTAATGAACAAGTTCGCACGGCAGAATTAATGACTGTTGATGAACATTAGTTCTTTAAATATTTAGAAAATAAGGGATATTTTGCAAGGCAAATGAGGTATGGTTATTTGTCTGTTGCTAAAGAAAAAATAGTAATAATGATGAACATTATGACACTGGAGTCCCAGGGAGGATGCAAAATATTAGTGCATCTTGTAGAAGACAAAATAAAAACACGAACACCAATTATTTTTTCAAGAAAATGCCATGAAGACTAGGTTGAATGCAAACTGGAAGAAAGAGGTGATACGTATTGCACGTTAGCAAAATCTTAGGCATTCCCTCATCAGAAAATGGGAGGAAAAAATAAAATAAATTAGGTACAAGTTACAGGAATAGCAGCAGAGGAAGAAAGTAAGTCCCACGGTCAGCCAGGTGGAGACAACATACGGGGCTGACAAGAAAGGGAATATATGTGCAGCACAGCGCTGCTGCTCCTTTTAATCTTTTATAAACTTAACAGAGCATTTTACAGGGAGGATAAAACCCGCTGACCGGTGGAGCCGGCCCAGCAGTGCCATTCCCTCACGCTCGGCAGGGCTCTACTGCCTTTTTATCAGGCAGGGAACGGGGCCAGCATCTGCCTGTGCGAGGGCCAAGGACAGAAGTGTAGGCCACACTTTATGTTTACATCAGAATTTTCACCATTTAAGTAAGGAAGCTGTCATCATTTATTGCTACCTGCATGCATTTTTGCCCACACATAAAATAAAGATTAATTTATCAGGGGGATCCAGGTTCAGCACTGCAGACCTAGAGGTTATCTTCAGGATCACCTAAAGTGACAAAATGCTATCTGAGAAGCCAGTCCCTGCACCCACAGGCTGCTTTCTCCCCAGCCTGCCCTCACACACCAAATCCAGGTGGCTACCAACACCAACTGCATGGGAAGCCCACATACTCCATGGGAAGGATGGAGGAGCAGACAGAACATCCAAAATTGATGGCCTCTTTCTTGTGCATCCCCTTGTGCCGCGAGGTTGTCCTCCCTGTCTTTTAGACCTACTAACCAGCTGTGAGTCCATTGATTTACTTTTGGCATTATTTTAACATAACTGACTGAGCAGACTTCCAGCTCTTGGTGAAGGATAAAAAAGCCCAACAAAAAACCACCCAGGAGCCAGACTTCTACCCACATGCAAAACGCCCCTCTAACCAGATTCATGAGGCTCCTGATGAGGAGCTAAACTGAAGGCCATAGTTGCTGCCACCACCATCCATAGCTAGGATTCATACATGCAAGCTGTCATACTTGGCACCAGTATCAGCTCCAATAGGCTATTTATGCAAAATTAACGAAGAAATAATAAAACACCAGCAAAAGTAATTACAGGGCAGGGAAAAAACATTGCACAGCTTATGAGATATTTGAACTTCTTTAGGAAAGGATGAAAGGGTCAAAATGGAAGCTGGAAAGTGATGTTAAAATAAGTAAGGAACCAGGTAGTCTGAGTCTTCTTATATTCTTAAGGTTTAGCAGTATTCTGCAAAATTCATATGACTTGAACATCCTTCCTGGCAATGTCACTGACAGTGCATGACAGCAGTGTTTTGCTTTCCTGAAGCTCAAAGGTGCCATAAGACATTAATTCCTCTACTAAAATCCAAAAACTCACAAAGCCAGAAAATGCATCCATTTAACGCCCGGATTCACCATGTAGCTATGTCTTGGACTTTCAGTGTTAAAATTGGACTTTAAACATATTGGTGTGACTCCATTCCTACTCTAAAACAAATCCAGTAATTTTCATCAGAAGTCAAGAGCAGACCACTAGATACCTGCAGTTGTTTGCAGCCATCTGTATCTGCTTCCTACTTCACAGGGGAGCTCTGGTAGTGTTTAACAGAAATATCAAAGGTAAACATGGTTGGAATGCTTTTGGAGGGCAACCTTTGAACAGCAAAAGAAGAAAAGAGCTCAATTTCTTCCGTCACCAGCTCCAGAAGATTACAAGGTGCCAGCACATGGTGTAATCAGCCTGTATTTTTCAGGTTTAAGTCACCCAGTGAAAAGCCTGAAAACACCCACTGAGCTTTTTACTGATTTTGTTTTAATTGAAACAGAAGATTGGTTCCCACCCCCATAACCCTAAAGCCCATGGGGCTTTGAGGAACCACACCTAGTGGGAGATGTCTCTGCCCATGGCTGGGGGATCGGAACTAGATGGTCTTTAAGGTCCCTTCTAACCTGAACTATTCTACGATTCTTTGATATACCAAGAGGTTAAAAAATGAATAACGTTGATATAACTGAAATATTGATATAAGTTTCTCAAAGAAATTAATGTGTTCAACTTCTTACCACCCTAGAAAAAGTCAGTTATTTGCTTATTCATCTCACATTAACCACTGCATAATACTAGTCAATGCAGCTTATCACTTGCCACGCAACACCACTAAATGCTTGTTGTTATATTATCAATATTCTAAATTATTAACATTTGATCACTTATTTATTGATGTTCGATAGTTTAATTATTGAAATTTGGTAACTCATTGTAACAAAGAATGTTTTTTCTGCAACTTTAGAAGGTGGTTTGGAAAAAAAGCCCAAGATGTCCCTTTTCTGATGACTGAAACCAACAGTGCACAGTCAGACCTACAAATGTAATCACTGGCACTTTAAAAAAAAAGAAGAAAAAAAAAAAAAAAAGAAATCACACTTGCAGCCAGGAAAAGGCATAAATCAGAAATTCAGACTGACAGGTTAACAAAAACTTCGGGGCTTAAAGTCACAGGAGAGATTGAAACATTTAAGTGATAAGAGAACAATGGGTAATTGCAATTAATTGCTGAGAAGGGCAAAGCCAGCACCGCAGTCCCCGAGGGTGCAAAGAACCGAGACAGAATTCAGCCCCAGCTCCATCCGTGGAGCTGCTGAGACCAAAAGCAAACACATACAAAGCGGCACACGTGAAGGTCACCAGATAACAGCTTGAATGTTTAAACGCTGCTAGAGACCTTCCCAGCACCAGTCCCAGAGCAGACTGGTCTTGCCACCATTTACAGGTCTGCTTGTGATGGTAGAGCTATCCATTTCTGTAAATTCTGTCCCCAGCACCCTTCCCTGCTGGACCTCCCTCTCTCAGATGGGAGACCACCGACGTTCTTCCAGAAACAGCAATAAAAGCATAGATAGAAGAGTAACTCCTGGCTCCCCAGGTGCTGAGCTGACCCCCCCAACCTCTTAGCAGACCTCACTTTTGCAATAGGTAACAGAAGCACATGCTCCTTTTGCCTCTTTCCTCAAGCCAATCTGGCACAGCTCCTGCAAGCACCAGTCACCAGGTAGTGAAACCTTCCACGTGCTGCCTCTGATCCCACATCAGCCCAGATCTCTCCCTGCCAACATCTCCTTTCCCAGCAGCAGCAGCAGTTTGGGATGGGAATGCAGCGAGGTGCGTTTTTAAGAAGATGCTGTAAGGCTGATACACTCCCAGGGACTGCAGAACTCAGATCAGGCAGGGTAGTGCTGGTCCATGAAATCATGATCTGTGAAGTGATTTTCCTAACGTGTTACTTGGGATAATCATTAATCATAGAATCGTAGAATAGTTTGGGTTGGAAGGGACCTTAAAGATCACCTATTTCCAACCCCCTGCCACGGGCAGGGACACCTCCCACCAGACCAGGCTGCTCAAAGCCCCATCCAGCCTGGCCTTGAGCACCTCCAGGGAAGGGGCATCTACAGCTTCTCTGGGCAACCTGTTCCAGTGTCTCACCACCCCCACAGTCAAGAATTTCTTTCTAGTGTCTAATCTAAATCTCCCCTCTTTCAATTTAAAACTGTTGTCCCTTGTCCTGTCACTGCACTTTCTGACAAAAAGTCCCTCACCAGCTCTCGTGTAGCTCCCTTCAGATATTGGAAGGCCGCTACAAGGTCTCCCCGGAGCCTTCTCTTCTCCAGGCTGAACAACCCCAACTCTCTCTTTTATATATTATAAATAATTATATTATTTATTACATTATGTTTTGTCAAGTGCAAGCAAAGCAGAGTAAACAGAATATGTCCTCCAGTCCTCGGTGGACCTGTCTCCTGGTCAGCTGCCAATCACCAAACCTAGGACAACACTTCCAAAGCCCAGCTTGCAGTGCACCGTTAGGCGAGATGTTTCTTATGCTCAGTGTGACAACCAAAGAACCAAAGCTACAGAGCTAGAGCTGCAGAAGCTCTATTCCTCTCCAGGAGAGCTGCCCTTCTCTACTGGGTCACTGCTGTAAGAATGGAGAGTCATCCCACACACTGGAAAATGGATGGTCATTGTCACAAAAACCCTAGAAGAGAATCTGGGAGCCACCTAGAGTTGAACTGGCATTACCTTGTACTGGTTTTGGAGTGGGACTATGGCAAATTGAAGGCGATTTCTCACACCAGTCAAGCTGTAATTTGTAAATAGGCACACTGCAGTTAAAATAATGCAAAATGGGGTCTAGCAGCTATCGCTGCTGTCACTGTTCTGTTCGACAAACAAAAGCATTTGGCATCCTGTCAGAGTCACAAATGGGTCTTCATCTTCTCTTTCACTCTGAAAATGTAGAATAGTTCCACGAAAACACTTGGGATGAGTAAAAAATGACTTTGGTGACTCTTCTGGCTCACAGCTCAGCTGCCTCTTATCGACCCAGCCTCTGGTTGGAAGGGCTCCTGAAGAGTGCCAGGAAAGATGAGCTTTACAGCAGCAGGAATCCATCCTTTAGCTGCTGGAAAGGGTGTTCCAGCAGGCAGGTGTCCTAGGAGATGTAACCCCGGGCCAAAGGGAGCCTTCACTTCACATCTGAAGAAACGTTTTTGTGCCCCAAAGCTTACCTACTTTAATATTTTTTTCGCCCCTGTGTTATCTGAGGAAACACAATCTCACAGAGCACGCGGTTTGTCAAATATCAGGTGTTGGTATCAGGATACCAGACCCCAGGAACTCGTGACAGTGTTCCACAGGCTGTGTGGGTGGCTGAAAGATTAAATCTACTTGCCAGAAAAAACACAGCAGGGCTGTTTGGTGCAGCCCACCCCTGCGCTGTCACCGGGGGGTGTTGGAACAGGGTGGTTGGGAAGAACATCAAAACCCACACGGAGGAGCTGAGGGTGCTTGTCCTTCCTCCAAACACGAGCAGCGGATGAGGCAGCGACTGCCAAAGCTTGAATGGCACCGTTCATCGTTACAGCCCCCAGATGGGTCACTGTAGGCTAATGCAAAATATCTACCAAGCTTGGAACACGATCCTGAAAGAACAAGAAAAATCAGCTCCATTTTTTTTTTTCCCTTAGCAATTTAACAATGCTCTGACAGAGCTGTGAAGTCCGAGTATGAGATTTCTCTTCAAGAAAGGTATGAAAAAGTGCCTTATTGGCCACTGGAAGCAGAAATTGGGAGAAAAAGCTCTTATCTCTTGATCTTCGTGCCATAAGAGGCAGCTCCTTTTAATGTCATTTGCAGGGTTGGGAAGGTACTAATGCTTCACACTGGGCTAGGTGGGAATTAGGACCTGATCTTTTAAGTACACCACTATTACCCACTGAAGCAACAAAACCAAATATTTAAAAAAAGAGTCAGAATTGCAACAGCAAGCCTTAATTAGTTTTCGGTGCCTTTAGCTAAGCTTTTCATTTCAGTGCGTGGAAAATGTTTTAATTAAGCCACCTTCTGCCTCAATTTGTCCAGATAGCTTCCTGCTTCCGCAACAAATGTCACAGATGCCAGAGCCCACAGCTTCCGTCAGTGCACAGCCGTGATTCACACTGAGGGCAGACCCACTCCCTGCACCCACTAAAGCTTGGGCTACACAAGCAAAAGGAAACTCTGTGGTATCATTATGGATAGAATTAAAATAAATACATGCAAAGAGACTGAATGCTTACAAGGCAACTTCAGTTCCGACACTTCTTTTTTGTCACTTGCAAACTTGGCAATCCCCTATGTCAAAAAAAATTTAATTAAAATTGAAAAGCGCTTCTTTTCCCACCCAGGACCACCACTATTGAAAATATTCTGTAGTACTGGGTGTGGAATCAAAGTGGAACCTCTCATTTTATTTGCTCAGGTTTTCCCAGGTGAATGTGCAAAAAACTACAACATTCTGAAGACATAAGACGGAAAATTTGGGCAGGCTTTCATGAAGGTGGTAAAAATGCAGATCTTTGACAACAGGACACCGCCTTAGCAGGATCTGGAGCCCAGATACAAGCCAGAATGACAACACTATGCTTCCAAAAGGTCTTGGGATTTTTAAGATTTTTTTTAACAAGGCAAAAAAATTAGCCTAATTCTCAATTAATCAGCTGTATTAAAACAAAAATTAGCCTGAGTCATAAAGACATGTGAATGCAGATCTTTGACAACAGGACACCGCCTTAGCAGGATCTGGAGCCCAGATACAAGCCAGAATGACAACACCATGCTTCCAAAAGGTCTTGGGATTTTATTATATTTTTTTTTTTAACAAGGCAAAAAAATTAGCCTAATTCTCAATTAATCAGCTGTATTAAAACAAAAATTAGCCTGAGTCATAAAGACATGTGATGAACTACAGCCCACATGGTTCAAACTCGACAAAGTTCTAAGCAACAGAAAAGAGGTTTGACAATGGTGAAGTCAATTCAGTTCTGTTGGCAGATGGTGCCACTCAACCCAACTACATCACATGTGTGATAACCACAGATAACCACAGACGCTACGGATTCACATGGGTTTTTATCACTATTTTTCTCTTCTGGACCAAACTGTTCCACAGATCACTGTGACTGTACCTTTCTGGGTTTTTTTTTTCTGTGCTAAAGATTTTCAAACGTGGCTCTATTAAAGGTCACAGAGAAAGACGCCATGTTACTTTGAAGAAAATCAACTTTCTTTGAAGAGCAACATGAAAGTCAGCATCTCGCACCGTTCAGTTCACATTAATTCTTTTCATCACACTCCTTCCACGTTTCAACTTAACAATAAACGTAATCTCTTACGTGCAGCATCTGCCTGCAGAAACCTCACCGTAAATGGCTCGATTGAGCTGCTTTATGAAGCTGCCCAAGCCTGACTGCCGACGTTCAAAACATGCTGAGTAATGGAAAAGATGCTCAAGCGGGTCAGCAACGGGCACAGCATTTTGCACATACGAACACTAAAGCCTGAGGAAAGCTTTTAATTTTTTGGATTATTTTCATATAGATTCTCTTAAGGCAATAAACATGAAGAAAATACTCTTTTCATATGTGTCATCATTAAAATGGTAAGCTTAACCACTTCACAACATCTTTGGGATGTGAAGTATCTGACTTAACCAACACATATCATAAAACCAGTTATCACAAACGAAGGCAGCCAACAGAAAAGTCCTAACCACCCTTACTTAGCTACATCACTCTGTCCCATGAATTAAGACAAGTTGAATATGACAGTATTTTCTTAAATGGCCTTGCTAGAGGCATGAAACTCGTATTTCTGTAATTTGGCATACAGCAGGCATATACAAAGGAGGAACTGAACTATGTTTAAAAATATATTGATGTACTTTATACATTTATAGTAGCATCTGAATCATCTCCCCTTAATGTGTTGCGGAACTGCAGCATAAGCCATTTACCCAGGATAATATGCAGCAAGATCTTTACATTTTCCTTCCCACTGAACTTAATTAACAAATCACTGTGATCCAGTCCATGTGACACACTGGCTCTTGAACAGTATTAATTAAAAATTATTTGTTACAAGTCAGTCTTGCTTCCTTGTGAGACTTCATCAATACAAATGTAAATGCTGAATATAAAGTACGAGTAAAAGCTGTACCCTTCTGACAAAATGTATTTTAGTTCTTACACAAAGAAATGGTGTGATACGCAACACAGAAAGTCAAAACAAGTGAGAGTCCCTCCAGGAAGTGATGGGAAACAACAAGGGTAAGGTCTACACAACATCTCGTCATTTCCCAAGGACACAGGAGTCTCCATGGAAACAAACACACGTTTTATCCATCACCAATTGATTTAAATAATAGATAAAAAACATAGAATTTGGCCCCTCCAGTAGAGATAAAAAACATAGAATTTGGCCCCTCCAGTCTAATGTCATTAGACTAGCACTAATGTCATTAAAGTTAACATTGCAACTTTGGGTTGTCTCTTACCACGTTATTCAAAACCAATCGATTCTATTCCAGAGAGCACTTCACAGAACTTTATTAAATCTTATTCAAATGCATGGGCTCAATGACAATATAGAGGTGTTCAGAGCATCTCAACGTTTACCTCATGCTGATGGAAGCCCTTATGCAACTACATTGTCCAGAATCTCCTGACCCTAGAGAAATTGACTGTATTTTTCTAACATGCCAGTAGTAGGCTTATCCATATTTCCTATAACTCTCTTCTTTGGGCCTTTGTGGAATAAAGACCATGCATTGATTTTGTGTGAGAAAAAAAAATAATAAATCCCTCCTAACAATCAGAGTCAGCGATTTACAGATATGAATAATTCAGAATATGAAAAAAAAAAATTATCTTTTTCTTCTCTTGGTTTGTAAGGAAAAGAAGACAAAACAGTCATTTCAGCTTACGCTGTCTATATACAAATTCTGTTTATGTTAGACTTCATTGTCAAACCACCACCAAATATATTCATATTCACAAACGCATCATCACATTTCAGTCAACACTTATTATGCCATGTATTTCTTATTTCAAAAGAGCTTACCTGACACATCTACAGTAGGAATATATTGAAATAACCCTAAGCTACATTACTCACACAGATGTATCAATTTACAGTGACTGAGACACCTGGCAAAACAGCATCAGAGCAGCTAAAGGCAAAGCAGAGGAAACCTCAAAAGTTGTTCTGGTTGCTTTAATCAGAAGTGTGAAACTAAAAAGGTTGCTTTTTAGTATCTGTAATAAAAATTAAATATTATCGCCAAAATAACAGGCCCTTTAAAAGCAAATATATTTCATCTAAATTTTCAGAAACCAAATGTTAAAAACAAAATAAAATCTACCTGCTGCATTACCAACTCACCACTGCTACTACCTGCGTAGCCTCACAGGACAACAGACCAAAATAAGACATATAAGGAACAAACTAAAGAAAAAAAAAATAAGAAAGAAAAAAGTCAATGTCTTAGCACAAAACACAGCAAGACATTCACACTTTACACCAACTGTGTTTGCTACCAGCATACTTTTAAAAATCCTATTATACAGCACATAAAGAAAAAAGCAATCATTGCTCACAAGTGTGAAGCAATTCCCTCTAAAACACAAGATCGCCCAAATGGATATTTGAAAAGGGTCCTTAAATATAGAACAAGATGCTCTGAGATACATTTTCCTATTGGAGAAAAAAGACCCAAATAACAACCACCAACAATCTCTTAGCTATGTGCCATATTTATTTAAACAAATAACAACCACCAACAATCTCTTAGCTACGTGCCATATTTACTAATAATGATTTCAGGGTAGTTCTTCTAATTACCATCAAACTGGGACATAAATAAATAAACAAATCACTTTCATCTGAAGTTTTGATACACTTCACAGTCTTAAATTCAAGCTCGTTGTTGAAATGAAATATTCAAAACCAAACACAGCCTCTAATCTGATAAATTGATTGCAGCCAAGGAAGTGTTGGATTTGTTAATTTGATGAATTCCTCACCTGGACTCAACTACATAAAGTTAGTTATATGCAGAACTGCTAATTACTGCCTATATTAAAGATTTTCAATGGCTTCATTGAAGAAACTCACAATAACGTTTATACTCGCTGATTAATGTTTTGATATAGTTAAAGGACTTAATTGTCTACCCAAGGTGCAATTAGGATTATTTTGGTGATGGGGATTTCTTGATTACTAAATACCAAATAAAAGTCAGCTCTGACTCCAATTTACCACCTTTAATCTGTTAAAATGTAGGAATTGATACAGGTTACTGCTGTTGGGTGGCTTAAATAGCTCAGATTCTAAGAAAGGAGCTTTTCTCACACAATTGCTATACACCCTTCAGGGTACGTACAGAAAATCTGTTTGGGAATATAATGAATGATACGATCTATATATTTATTATCGACTGAATATCTATTATTAGGCCTGTGGCTGTAAATTACTCTTCCCTTTCTCCCTGCCCCCATCCCCCACGCACCCAAGAGCGGATCACTTTCAGTGCCATTATTGTCAGGCATATTAAATTTTCAGGATGCACCGTTGTGGTTTCCAGGTCTCTATTTACCCCTTGAACTGTTGTTTTCAGCTGGGCATTTTTCCACTTAAAACGACAGAGCAGAGACACAACCACGTTTCGCCTACTACAACTACAAAGAAGCAGATTTGTAGCAGGCTCGTGTTAATACCAGCAAAATTAATTAAAATAATAAAAAAAAATAAATACCCTGACAGTCATTCATTCATGACATATTGAAATATGAGTTGCACGAATATTTTCTGTCTAAAATAGACATTGTTGAACCAAAGAGGTTGCGTAAAACAACGATTTCCTACGCAAAATAATATTAGCTCTACCTTACCTGCTCCAGATCCTAAAGAAAAGGTAAGAAAAGGATGTTCCGCTGCCTTTCGACCGTGAAAAGCAGCAGATTTCATAGCTCATTACGAGGCGATGGCAGTTCTATGAGCAATGGCTTACGGGAGCTTAAACAAAGCGACGCTGCTCTTGGAGAAGCATCGTGGGCAACAAAGTCATCTTTCCTGACAGCCCCTGCCTTTCAGCAGAGCCGAGAGCATCCCGGGCTCCCAGGGAAAACGCTAACAAAGGAAAAAGAGAAGGGATTGGAAAGGACCAGCCCAGCCATTGAACCGAGCGGCACCTTCCAAAAAACCTCCCGCACGCCTCCTTACACCCTTCACGGAACAAAGGCGACCGAATAGGGATAGGTGGCTACTCACATGTGGTGTTTTTTGGTGGTTTTTTTTTGGGCTGTCCTCCCCGCGCATCCACCGCCCGCCCGCGTTATACCGCCGCTGCTGGAGGGGGGGCGGACGTGAAGGAGCCAAAAAGCCACATCCAGCCCCCACCGCCTTGGGGTGGGCAACGCAAAGGGAGGCGGACACGCACCCCCGCACCGACAAGCCCCCGGCGAAGGGAGAAGGCTCCCGCATCCCCGGCGAAGCGCCCGGGATGCCCGAGAGCCGAGGGGAGGATGCCGGGCTGCGATGTTTGCGGGGAGAAGAGGGGGGGGGTGGAAGTGGGAGAAAAAAAAAAAGGGTCCTTCCTACCTGTTCTCCCTCTCGGTGCTGGCAGAAGGGAAGATCATTGAACCGAGCGGCACCTTCCAAAAAACCCTCCCGCACGCCTCCTTACACCCTTCACAGAACAAAGGCGACCGAATAGGGCTAGGTGGCTACTCACATGTGGTGGTTTTTGGTGTTTTGGTGGTTTTTTTTGGCTGTCCTCCCCGCGCATCCACCGCGTTATCACCGCCGCTGCTGGAGGGGGGGCGGACGTGAAGGAGCCAAAAAGCCACATCCAGCCCCCACCGCCTTGGGGTGGGCAACGCAAAGGGAGGCGGACACGCACCCCCGCACCGACAAGCCCCCGGCGAAGGGAGAAGGCTCCCGCATCCCCGGCGAAGCGCCCGGGATGCCCGAGAGCCGAGGGGAGGATGCCGGGCTGCGATGTTTGCGGGGAGAAGAGGGGGGGGGGGGAAGTGGGAGAAAAAAAAAAAGGGTCCTTCCTACCTGTTCTCCCTCTCGGTGCTGGCAGAAGGGAAGATCCCGGCGGCTCCCGCATCCCTCGGATGCCGCCCAGCCCGTGGGATGCCGCCCCCGCCCCGCGGAGGAGCGGCCGCCGCTCACGGGCGCCCCGCAGCGCCCCGGCTCCAGCCCCAGCCGCTCCCGATCCACTGCCTGCCCCCTACAACCATCGGGGGAAGGAGGGGAGGCTGGATTTAGGCGGATTCGGCGGGATCCCGCTGATCTTTGCACCGTTCAGCGCCCCCCACCCCGCCCGTTGAACCGAGATCTACACCCCCGAATTGGGCTGCGAACCCCAATTTGTTCTCTTCTCCCAGCAAAACCCAAAGTCTGAATCCAGCACCTGGCTACAGAGCTATGACCTTTATCATAGTATCATAGAATCATTGAGGTTGGAAGAGACCCTTGGGATCATCGAGTCCAACCATCTACCCTACTCTACAAAGTCCTCCCCTACACCATGTCTCTCAGCACTGCATCTAAACGGCCCTTAAACACAGCCAGGGATGGTGACTCCAC